>NW_024080653.1:67640-509727 GCF_003009895.1 Hyaena hyaena | reverse complement strand
TCTGTTGATGGACACTTAGGCTCTTTCCATGTTTTAGCTATTGTGGAGAGTGCTGCTATGAACATTGGGGTACATGTGCTCCTATGCCTCAGCATTTCTGTATCCCTTGGGTAAATTCCTAGCAGTGCTATTGCTGGGTCATAAGGGAGAAGAAGAGTCAACTTTTTGAAACACTTGGCAGGGAACCATAAGTCTTTTAACGGGTGCCCTTGGGCTTCTGACACTTATTTATTTTGGCAAGAGTGAGGGGCAGCTCAATGAATGTTATTTAACTTTTCACTTTAAGCATCTGTGCACATATGTGTATACTGTTAACAACACGGGTATTTGGGGATGGCTCTTCTGAGCCTTGCAGAATATGTGACATCCCTGATGCCTCC
Source organism: Hyaena hyaena (assembly GCF_003009895.1). Taxonomy (NCBI): domain Eukaryota; kingdom Metazoa; phylum Chordata; class Mammalia; order Carnivora; family Hyaenidae; genus Hyaena; species Hyaena hyaena. The sequence continues at coordinate 509,347 of NW_024080653.1, read as the reverse complement.
CCCTGGTCCAGCTGCTCAGTTTAGATAGGCGACATGCCCATCTAGGTAGGGTGAGGTGTGTGAAGCGTTGGCCTGGGGCTCAAATTTTACAGGGACACCAACAGAATTCAGTAATCAAGGTAAATAATTTAATGCAATAATTACAGAAAATCAGATCCACAAACTATGGCCAATGGTGTCACTTAGCTTCATGGATAAAATTTTATCAGAATCAGGGCCAGGTTTAGTCTGAGGGGTTACAAACCAGGTAGTGCAAGTACTGAGTCAGATCTGGTCTTTATTTACCATTTTGATACTGTGTCCATCATAGATTTTTGCATTCATTTTGATTTTGTAAAATATTGCATTAAAATATTTATCTTTTTTTTTTGAGAGAGAGAGCGAGCACACATGCAGCAGTGCAAATGAGCAGGGGAGGGGCAGGGGAGACGGAGAGAGAGAATCTCAAGTAGGCTCCACACCCAGAGCAGAGGCTGACATGAGGCACCGTGAGATCCTGACTTGAGCAGAAATCAAGAGTCAGAGGCTCAAGTGACTGAGCCACCCAGGTGCCCCAAATATTAATCTTGATTACTGAGTTTTTTTGAGCCCTTTCTTAAATTTTGTGCCTGAGGTGAATCCTTAGTCCTGGGCCTGCTCAAAATGCACGTTTCCTGGCTGCTTGGTTTGAGAAGTCCTGGGACTTGTATAATCTTTAGCAAATATGAACAGTATCCTTATCCATCAGGAAATGAAGGCTGAGAGAAGTTATGTGTTTCTCATCTTCACATACCTGGTGGAAGATACTTAGCCTCAAAGAATCTTCAGGCTAAAGGGAAGGTTGAGGGGCTCCTGGTGCCTCAGTCCATTGAGCATCCAACTTCGGCTCAGGTCATGATCTCACGGTTTTGAGTTCAAGTCCTGCATTGGGTTCACTGGTGTTAGTGCACAGCTCGCTTTATGCTCTGTTCCCATCCCCATTCTGTGCCCACCGCCCACTCTTCCTCTCTCAAAAATAAAAAAAATAAATACAGTGGAGGTTGAAAATGGAAGCAAATGGAGGAATAATAGAAAGACTCTTTGCTTCCACCTGGATACAGGGCTTGCACAGACTTCACTTAGCAAAGGGATGGCAGAGGGAGGAGAAGGAAGTCAGTAAGCAGCTGCGTCAGACCAGTCACACCCAGCCTGACCTGGACCCAGGAAAGGATCTGGGTGGCCTCCCACCCTCCAACCTCTGCAAAGCTTCCATCAGTCTTTGGGTCAATGTTTATTAGGCACCTGCTTTCTTTTTTTTTTTTAATATTTTTATTTTATTTCTAGGAGAGAGAGAGAGAGACAGCGTGAGCAGGGGAGGGTCAGAGAGAGAGGGAGACACAGACTCTGAAATAGGCTCCAGGCTCTGAGCTGGCAGTCAGCACAGAGCCCGACGTGGGGCTCGAACCCACGAACCGCGAGATCATGACCTAAGCGAAAGTCGGATGCTCAACCGACTAAGCCACCCAGGCGCCCCTAGGCACCTGCTTTCTGACAGGCATGTGCTAAGCACGAGAGGCATGAAATAGGCAGCCTGCCCCTAGGTCCTATGGAGGATTCACACATGAAACAAGTGGATGCCAGGAGGGAGGCATGCAGGGGTATTATGGGAGCAGAGAGGAATGAACCCCACTTGGCTTAGGGAGAGGGGGGAATCAAGACTGGCTTCTTGGAACATAGGGCATCTTAGCTGTCTTAAGGGCCATCACAGTACATGAGAAGTGATCAGTAAGGGGGTGAGGTGGAAGGGGGCTCCAGGCAGCGGGAACAGTATGAGCAAAGGCCAGCAGGGAAGATGCTTTGGAGGGTAGAATGGGATGAGGGCTGGTAATGGGGCCCATGAGAGCTACCGGAGACTGATGTTTGTATCAAGGAGATGGGGGTGGAGTTGGGGTGGGACTTAGGCCAGCAGAGGAGGCTGGAGATGGCTCACCTCTCCCTAGCTGCTAGAACCTGGTGTTAAACTTATGCTCTCTTGGGTGAGATACTCCTGACCACCGTCAGGTGCCCACTTTATGCCAGGCATACTCTGCCCAAGGTTCCCTTAGACATCCTCTCCCTTCTACACCCAGCCTGAGCACACCCTCCCTTTTTTTCATTTTGAAAGTACACAAATGTATAAGTTTTCTAGAGCAAGTGTGGTATAGGAGAGAGGGTATAGCATAATGGTTTGTTTTTTTTTTAAATTTTTTTAAAATGTTTTATTTATTTCTAGGAGAGAGAGAGAGAGACAGCGTGAGCAGGGGAGGGTCAGAGAGAGAGGGAGTCACAGACTGAAACAGGCTCCAGGCTCTGAGCTGGCAGCCAGCACAGAGCCCGACGCGGGGCTCGAACCCACGCACCGCGAGATCATGACCCGAGCGAAAGTCGGGCGCTTAACCAACTAAGCCACCCGGGCGCCCCATATAGCATAATGGTTTAAAAAAAGCTTAGATATGAACCCTGACTGCTCAATTATATACCTTCATGACCTTGGACAAGTCACTTAATCTCTTTTCAGTTTCTCAGTTTCCCTATCTATTTATAAGCTTATGAGGATTATGTGAGTTCATATTTGCCATGAACTTTTCATTTGCCATGCACAGTGGCTGACCTATGGTAACATGCTGTTGTTACATAAAGGCAAAATTGCTTTTACAAAAATGTAAAAAGGTTAATTTTAAAATGACTCAGTAATACAAGATCAAAATCTTTTTGTAAGGTACAACATGGACATTTTCAAAAGGAAGTGATCCTTGGAGACAGATTAGTTTACAGCCTGTTCAGATTCACAATAAAAAAAAAAATTTTGTTGAGTGTTAAGGCAGAGCAGGAAGGCCTGAGAAGTGTGTGGGTGGCATTCCAGGGACACTCCTCTCCCAGGTCTCTCCACTGTGCGAGGTTGGGGGGGGGTCAGGGGTGGGGTTTACAGATGTAGATTATCCAAGAGCACTGGCTGATCTTTTATCTGGAAGGACCCCTCTCTGATACTTCCTCTACCAGCCACATGCCCAGCCATGAGCAGAGAACCTGCCATTTCAGTTTGCTGGCTTGCCGGCTGGCTTTTTTTTTTTTTTTTTTTAATGTTTTATTTGTTTCTGAGAGAGACAGCATGAGCAGGGGAGGGTCAGAGAGAGAGGGAGACACAGAATCTGAAACAGCCTCCAGGCTCTGAGCTAGCTGTCAGCACAGAGCCCGACACGGGGCTTGAACCCACAAACTGTGAGATCATGACCTGGGCCCAAGCCGGACGCTTAACCAACTGAGCCACCCAGGCGCCCCATGCCTGTTGGCTTTTTGAAATACTAAAAGTACTTGAGGACCCCCAGGACTCTCACTGTGAATTCCTAGCAGCCCAGGAACTGGGAACGAAGAGCTGTCTAGGAAAACAATTAATTTCCCTATTAAGTTCAGATGTTGATTTCACCCCAACAAGTGCCTGAGGGTGTCAGGATGGTTCCAGCCTGACACAGTACCCCAGGAGGAGCTGGCAAGGGTAGCCTCCTCGTCAGCTCCCGGATGGAGAAGAACTCGGAGCTCCATGCAGCTAGCTAGTGTAGACCCCTGTCTCCTTGTACCCTACATTCACCTCCTCAGCACTTCTTGACCCCAGCCCGGTGCTGCCCAAGCCTTCAGCCGCTTGAGCCAGGAAGAATGAAGATTGGAGGTGGGAGCCAAGATTAAGGATTTGGATGTGAAAGGCTCCTCCTGAACGTTGGGGGAAAGTTTACATTTCATTTCTATTCATCAGCGCGGGAAGCAGCCCTTGAGGAATAAGAGTCACGGGGCGGGGGGGGGCGGAGAAGCGATTGGAATTGGTGCTGAGTGAAGACTCCAGAAATGAAGGTCAGCAAGAAACTACAGCCACAGCTTGCTCAGAAGAGCCAAATGGGGGCCCCCTTATATCTGAATCGGGTCTGGCCTCGCCCTGGGCCCAAAATGATGTCTCCTGATGGGAAAACTAGGGTCACTAATTTCTCTTCCAACAGGCCAGGTGGGGATGGAATTCAGGCACATCCCCTAAGAGCGCTTTGGGGCTTGGTTCTGGACTACATTGATTGCCCCAAGAGTTTTTCTCCCTTGACTTGTATCATTTCCTTTTCAGAGCCAATCATTAACCTGAGAGGGTGGTTCCCCAGAGGGGGAGTCATGCTCCTGCCAGGGTTGCTGGCGGGGACCCAGCCTCTGGAGGTGACTCCCACACCCCCAGCTGGGCGGGTGGGATTGCAGGGGCCTGGAAGCAGCCCCTTTACTTTGGGACAGTGCTACACTCTGGGGGTGGAGCGCACTGGGCAGATGGAAAACAGCTGCCGGCAACACAGAGGAGGGTGGAGAGTGGATGGCCTCAGTTCCGCATCTGCTCCAGACAGAGACACCAGCTGTGTGACAGGCCTGCTCTGGGCAGTAGGCCCTCACCTTTCTTCTTTGGGCCTGAGATCGGCCTGGGTTCTTTGGCTTAACTTCCCAGCCCCCATTTAAGCAACTGGGACAGAACACCCCTAACCCACCTGTGAGGTGCCGCTCTCAGTCTGGCCCCCTGGAGGGGGAGGAGTAGTGAGCAGCCATCTGCAAGCCCTTTGGGGACAGATCCCTGGGCCCCTGATGCTGAGAAGCCAGGACCGGCCTGGAGAACCAAAGCCTGAGGCCTCCGATGGGCCTTCGCGAAGGGGCGGGGGGTCGCCACAGAGCGGGAGGCTGTGCACCCAGATCGGGAATTCCCCCCTCCGGAGGCCTCTCCGGAGGAGGAGGGGAGTGGGGTGGGCCTCCAGCCTGGCTCAGAGCCCTTCTCCTGTGGCTCCGGGAACGGAGGGGTCTGCCTGTTTCCTGGGATTCCCGGGGGGTCGGCCGGTCGGGAGGCCGGCTCGCCGCCCACCCCAGCCCTCAACCCCGGGGGCCGGGACCTCCGGCGGCGCGCATCCCCGGCGCCCCTTCCCGCGGACCCAGCCCGCGCTAGAGTCCAGCTTTATTGGCTGCCGCCTAGGCCTCCGCCTCGGGGCGCTGCTTGAGCGTGACCGAGGCGCCGCTGCTGACCATGACCGCGGGGTAGAGAGGCTCCAGGAAGGAGGCGAGGAAGCGGTAGAGCAGGCTCGCGCCGCCGGCCACGCCGTAGAAGGAGAGGCAGCCGGCGCCGCAGTCGAGCGCCACGCCGAGCGTGCGGTGGTAGCCGCCGTGCAGCACCGTCTGCGTGTTGTTGTGCCACACGGAGAACTTGAGCGAGTCCCACTCCAGGCACCACGAGTACGGGTTGCGGCCCAGCAGGTAGACGATGTTGCGGCGCGGGCGGCCGCGGAGCGGGGGGCTGCGGCGGTAGGTGAGGCCCAGGCACACCCACGAGTTGGACACCTCGGCCTCCCAGTAGTGGCGGCCCTCGGACAGGCCGCGCGAGCACAGCACCTGCGGCCACTGCTTGAAGCCGGGGAAGGGGCCGCCCGCGGCGAAGGGCTCCAGAAGGATGCCCAGGTTCAGCACCGAGTGGGTCTCCTTAAACAGGAACAGCTCCTCGCTGGCTGTGGTGGGGTCGAAGTTCAGGTTGCAGTAACCTGGGGGGGCGGGAGGGGAAAGGGAACTTGGATGGGGGGGGGAGGGGGGAGTAGGGCTGAGGAAGGGGATACTAAGCTGCATGGCATCTGCACAGTAGTCACCAAGTGCTTCCTGCCTCCTCCCCAGCTCCTGGGAGTGGCCCTTCTTTTCCCCCGCGCCCCTGCTTCTTTTAGTTCCACCCCCAACTCTGGCCCCAGGCCATTGACTTCTCTGGAGAAAGGAGTTGTGTGCTGTCCAAAGGTCTACCTTTCTAGAGTAGCTGAAAATCAATTCCTCCTCCCTGGCTCCACCAGACTCTAACATAATCTCCCTTTTCATTTATTCAGGGCACAAGACTGAGGGGAATCCAGGGAGAGTCAAGGGCTCCTGGAGGAGGTGACTCAGGGGTTCACCAAAGAGACCTATGATATCTCAGAGAAGTCGCTGGGATTTGCCTCCCAGCCCAACTCAGGAGTGGGGCTGCCTAGGCATCAAATGAAAAGGGAGATTGCTTGAGGAAGAAGCGGACAGGGTCATCCAAGCTGGCTTGGCTAAACCCCGGTGGGGAGGTGGGGGGACACTGGCAGACACCCAGCTGAGGGCAACAGTTGTGCCACACCAGAGCCAGGGAGAGTGGGCAGAGCCAGCGTCTGGGCAGGAGGCAGGGCCTTACCCTACTCATGGCCTGTCCCTATCATGGCCTTGAAGTCACAGGCTGAGTCCTTCTGAGGTCTCCAGTCCCAAGTACAAGTTCTGGGCAAGCAAGAGCTGACATCTCTCTGGTGCCCTGGACTGAATGGAGATGGGACTAGGGAAGTCAAGGCACCTGGGGGTCCCACCCTTAGGTCTGGACCTTGGTACTGAGGACTCACACTTGAGAAGTGTTTTCCTGTCCACAGCTGAGGGCAGCAATTCATAGGAGTTCATCTTAATGCCTGGGGGAGATGGAGGGGCTTTGCTGAGGACACTCTTACAGCCCAGCGTCCTTTCCGAGAGGGGCTTGGGATTCCAGGAGGCTGCATCACCTGGGGAAGGTGCACACGGGCAGGCAGGGCTCTCCACCAGTGCCTGCAACCCCAAACACTGCCCCGCAGGGCGGTCCCACCCCCGGAGTGCAGGCGAGTCTCCAGGGGCCCCAGGCTGCCAGATACTGACCCTTCAGAAGGAACTGATTGATGAAGCTGAGACCCACGTCCATCAGCCGTGTCCGGAGCTCCGCCAGGGTCTCTGGCAACTGGAGGAAGCTCTGCTTCTCCTCGCAGTTGGTGCCCATCAGGGGTTCCGAGCAGGCAGGAAAGTGCTTCAGCCTGGGGAACTCCTGAATGCAGGGAGTGGCCGGCAGTGCCGCCCGTTAGCCAGGGGCCAGGCAGGTGCCAGGAGGTCCTGCTTATGCTACGGGCCCCACTGAGCCCAGAATCATGGGGCAGGTGGAGAAATGGCTGGTTTTCAAACCTGGACATCTTTCCTCGCCCTGTCTCTCCCCTCCCCTACCCCCACCCCAGTAGTGTCTTAGATCAAGGCTTTGCCAAAAGTATGGCAAAGTCCATTGAGGAGAGTGGATTAGAAAACATGGAAGGAGGATTCCTTTTAATTGCTAGTCAAACACCTTGCCAGATCTTTCCTGTGGTGTGTGTGGAGAGGTGGACACTGTGAGCAAGAGCTTTGCTCAGAGTTCCCGGGCACAGGGTTTGGGTAGCCCTGGGCCCCACTCATAGAGAAGGTTGCTGTCATGCAGCCTCCGTCAGCGACCCTGCCTGGCACCCTCTTGTGACAAGGACCGGGCCAGGGCTGGCGAAGGAAATGGGGTTTCATTCCAGGCTACATGGATTGGTCTGGTCTCCTTCCCATCCCTGGTCTGGGGGAATCTGGAGAAAGTTAGGCTGTGGCAGATGCCAGGAATCCCAGGGTACACTCCCTTCTGTTCCCGGGAACACGGAGCCGGGCAAAGTTAGGATAAGAAGCCAAGGATATTGGTGTAAGCTCCGGACCCACGGCCTGGGGTGGGGAGGCTCCCTGAGGCAGAAGAATGGACGAAGAGTTGCAGCCCCAAATGCTGATGGCTTAATCCTAGGCCTGAGCAGATCTGGGGTGTCTGGGGGTGGAGAGGGAGTGGAGTTTGTGTCAGGGCCTGGGGCAGAGATAGGAGTGAGGGCGCACAGCTTGCCTGCAGAAATTGCTGGTCACTCTTGTTGGCGAGCAGGGTGCGAAGCCAGATGCTGTCCCCTTCTAGCTTCAGGAGCCGGTTGTGGCTCTGCTGGATGGAGCTGCCCAGCTTCCCCAGAGCGGCTGCCTCCTCTTTCTCGACAAAATCCAAGACCTTCATCTGCAGCTGTTTGACCTCCTGGATGATCTCTGAGAAGCAGGCATTCACCTCATCGCGTGTTGTCTGGATCAATTTCTGTAAGAGTTGGGGGGGGGGCGTTGCAGAGGGTGTGTCAGGAGGCAACTCTGAGCCCCAGACCCCATTGTTGTGGCCCGGAGCCTGCCTAGGCACCCTGTTGCCAACTGCCGGGCCCCACGACATCCACTCCAGGCCCTGAGGGTGCCCCTCAGCCAGATGCAGGGCGCTGGGGGGGAAGCCTGGGCCTGGGAGAGGGTGGGCCAGCCTTACCGAGAGAAAGGCCACCTGCCCCCGGTGCCTCTGGCTGTCAGAGTTGATGATCAGCATCTGGTTTTCCACACTGGCCTGGACCTTCCGAACCTCCACCTGGGGTGAGGCAGGGGGAGGAGGAAAGAGGGCCCCTGATTCTCACAGGTGGCCTTGGAGAAGCCCTTTTGCAAACCCAGAGGAGACATATCTCTTACATTCTTAAGATGCCTTTATGAGATACAGAGAGAAAGGCAGAGCTGAAGGGCAGATGGCCGGGGTCTACCCTACTCTCTCCTCATGGTCTCTCACTCCCTGAGGCTCTCTCCCCATTCTTTTTTTTCTTGAACTCACGAACCCGAGATCATGACCTGAGCCAACATCGAGTTAGACGCTTAACCTGAGCCACCCACGTGCCCTCTCCCCATTCTTAGGAATCAGGTTCCCTGTTCCTGACAGTGATGACCACAGGGTTTCAGGTCACCAAAAGGGGCTGCAGAGGGTTCAGGGGGTTGAGAGGAGGCAGCGGGTGGAGGAGGGGCCGCATCAGACATGGAGCCTTGGAGATAGCTCGCTGGGGTGGTGCTGCCGGGGACACGCTGTGTCCCGAGTTCTATGAAGAAGCCTCCGGTCTCCACCTATTCTAGGAAGAGGCATGTTCTTGTTTATAACAGATGATAGAAGCGTGTTGTGCCAAGTGCCTGTCCAGTGGGACTGCCGCTGGCACACAACAAAATGAGCAGCTTGTCAAGCCAGACCACAAATCAACACACTACCTGCTTTGTTGCCAAAGTGTTACTCTGGACAAAGTGTCAGCTGAGCTGAACAGTGTGGTCAGTTGGTTTACATGCCCTCAGGAGCTCCCTGCAGGGGACCATTAAGTGGTGGCTATGTGGGAATATTACCATTACCGAGTACACTTGATAGAATGACTGAAATAGAAGTGTTGCGCCGTGAAAAGCAGTTCAAATATATTAAGCAAAATTTGAAAGTAGAGATTTGCCCAAACTAACATGACATGTTTATACTTTGACATGTTTTCTTCCAGCCTTTCCTTGATCCATGTGAAAAAGTTAACATGGAACTCACACATACATACAATTATGGACGCTCATTCACCGAACCCGCCAACCCTTTTCTTTTTGATCATTTAATTTTTTAAAAAATTGTACTTAAATCCAAATTAGTTAACATATAGTGTAATAATGGTTTCAGAAGTAGAATTTAGTGATGCATCACTTCCATGTGACGCCCAGTGCTCATCCCAACAAGCGCCCTCCTTAATGCTCGTAGCCCATTTAGCCCATCCCCCCACACCTCCCCTCCAGTAACCCTCACTTTGTTTTCTGTATTTAAGAGTCTCTAATTGTTTGCTTCCCTCTCTCCTTTTATCTTATTTTTGCTTCCCTTCCCATGTTCATCCGTTTTGTTTTGTTTTTTTAATATTTTTTATTTATTTCTAGGAGAGAGAGAAACAGCATGAGCAGGGGAGGGTCAGAGAGAGAGGAAGATACAGACTCTGAAACAGGCTCCAGGCTCTGAGCTGGCAGTCAGCACAGAGCCCGACGCGGGGCTCGAACCCACGAACCGCGAGATCATGACCTAAGCGAAAGTCGGACGCTTAACTGACTAAGCCACCCAGGTGCCCCAATCCGTTTTGTTTCTTAAACTCCACGTATAGTGAAATCATATGATACTTATCTTTCTCTGACTTATTTCACTTAGCACGACACACTCTAGTTCCATCCACATTGTTGCAATTGGCAAGATTTCATCCTTTTGATCACTGAGTAATATTCCATTATATATATCTTCCATTATATATTATACCTATTATATATTACAGAGTGTGTGTATATATATATATACATTATATATTATATCTCCTTTATCCATTCCACAGTTGATGGACGTTTGGGCTCTTTCCATACTTTGGCTATTGTCGATAGCGCTGCTGTAAACATTGGGGTGTGCGTGTTCCTTCGAATCGGCATTTTTTGTGTCCTGCCACCAAGCCTTTCTCAGGTCATGGGCGTGTCGACCCTCCTGACTGTCACCTTGATGGTTGCGTGATTTCCCTCCAAGGGAAGGTGTGCCAGGGCTGGTGAAAGGCTTTCAGGGAGAGACTCAGAACCAGGAGTCCCCTGCGCCTCCGCCCACCCCTCCCCCACCTCCGGCCCCACTCCCTCTTCACCTCCTTCCGGGCGCGCTCCTCCTCCAAGGGGATGGTGTCGTGGTTCTTGTGTTCCTCCAGCAGGCAGGCCCCGCACACGCAGCTGCCTTCCGTGCGGCAGTACAGCCGCCGCAGCTTGCGGTGCTTCCGGCACAGGCGGCTCTTCAGATCCCACACGGGCTCCAGCAGCTGGTGGTCCTGGAACATCTGGTCCTCGAAGTGGCTGCTCAGGTGCTTCTCGCACAGGGAGGCCATGCACTGCAGACACGACTTGACTGACTTGAGCTTCTGGGGGGAGCAGAAGTCGCAGGGCACGTCCCTGGGCCCGGCCAGGGTCCGTGAGGGCCCCAAGGCCTGACCCTTGACCTGGATGAAGCAGGTCACCATCTCCTCCAGGATGACATTCTTGCAGAGGCGTGGCCTGGAGGGGAAGCTCTCCCGGCACTGGGGGCAGTACAGGGTCTCGCCTGTGGTAGCCAGGTGGTCCCAGAAACCTTGGAGGCAGGTCATGCAGAAGTTGTGCCCGCAGGCGGTGGTGACCGGGTTGCGGAACACCTCCAGGCAGATGGGACAGAGGACTTGGTCCTCACATGTGTGGAGACTGCTGTTACTCATCAGGAGCTGAGCCTGGGAAGGTCTTGAGGGCTGGGCCGGGGGCTGCGGGGCTGGGCTGTGGTCCTGGACTGGCCCTGAGAAGATAGAGCAAAGGCATGAAGAAGCCAGGGCAGGAGCTGAGGGGTCTTGGAGGGGCACACCGCTCCTTCTCATAGAAGCAGCTTCTGCCCATGGGGTACAGAGACCATGTCATTGGTCAACCAACCTGGGGGGAGGGGGCAGGGCATAACGGGGATTGTGTTCTCTGTGTCCCAGCCCTGACTCCTGCAACAAACCTTGGACAAGCAAGAGGGTGGACAGAGGAAGTCACATTGACGTAAAGGAAAGGAGCCAGTTCTTTGGCCCTTCGGAAGGAAGGCAGGAAGCGCAAGTACTTACGTGAAACTTTCTGCATGTCAGGGAAGGCTAGAGGCTTGGTTGCCCTGTGGTGGGACAGAAAAGAACCCCCAGGCACTTAGGTGCAGGGGACTTGCCCTGGTCCCACTTCACCAGCTGTTGGGAGGGTCCCCATCGGGGGGGGAGGGGTCCCTGTGTGCCCCCACCCCGGCCCTCTCCATCTCCTGGGATCTGATGACCATCTTCTCACCTTTCCCTTCGGCTGCTGTTCTGTTATCTCCCTATCAAGTTGGCCCCCCTCCTCGAAGACTACCCCCAGTTTTGTTCCCTGACATCACAATTCAAGTATGCCCAGACCCCAGCATGCTGCTTGTGATGTCAGTAGGGCAAAAGGTGTGCCACCGGACGTGCAACGGGTGCTGACGTGTCCTGCCTCTCTGTGGGTGACTCTTCACTCCAGAGCAGTGTCGCTGATGCACCTGGAGCCACTTGCAGTGGACCTAAGGGACTCACATTAGGGACTGGAGAGGAAAATGGGAACAAAGTGACGGTAGGCTCTTGGGCAACTCTTTAATGCGTCTGGACCATGGTTCTTTTCTTGTGAATTGACAGGGTTGTTTTAACGATATTCCAAGGCCTCTTCTTGGTCTAAAGTTGAACGATCAACACTATCTGATTGGTGATTCTCAAGACTGTTGCTTCCACTCTGATTCTGATCTTCAGAAGGAGAAAATGGATGAGCGAAGCAGAAGAGGGACTCTCCTGGCTCTGTGATTGCTTCCTTGTCGGTTTCTGTTTCCTTTTCTCCCCCACCCAACAGGATAAATGCCCTGAAAAGCCTGCAATACATCACCGTCTTGCTCCAAAACATTAGAGTGGCCCTGTTTGTTGGCTAGAAATGGTAAATAGAAGGCATCTCCTTTCCCCATCTTAGAAGAAACATTTTCAACATTTCTCCGTTAAGAATGATGTTTGTGGGGTGCCTGGGTGGCTCAGTGGGTTAGGCATTTGACTCGACTTCAGCTCAGGTCATGATCCCCTGGTTCGTGAGTTCAAGCCCTGCATCAGGCTCTGTGCTGATGGTGCAGAGCCTGCTTAAGATTCTCTCTCTCTCTCCATCCCTCTCTCTCTCTTTTTTTTTTAATTTTTTTTTAATGTTTTGTTTATTTCTAGGAGAGACAGAGAGACAGCGTGAGCAGGGGAGGGTCAGAGAGAGAGGGAGTCACAGACTCTGAAACAGGCTCCAGTCTCTGAGCTGGCAGTCAGCACAGAGCCCGATGCGGGGCTCGAACCCACGAACCGCGAGATCATGACCTAAGCGAAAGTCGGACGCTTAATCGACTAAGCCACCCAGGCGCCCCTCCCTCCCTCTCTCTCAAAAGAAATAAAATATACAACAAAAAAGGCTTCTGATAAATTCCTCTTAAAAACAAAATACTCTTTTCTCCATGTTTTATATTAGAAATCATTAACAGAAAAATGACATACACACATTCTGGTATATGAGACATAGACTCTGAGCAGTCAGGTTTGACTTGGGGAAAAGAAATACAGAGGAGGGAATAGCCACAAAAGAAAGCCCACAAAGGCAAAAGGTACAGCCCATAAGGGCAGGCAAGAGCTAGAATTAGGTTGAGTTAAATTTCCATGGTAACATCTCATAGAAAACAATGATCTTAATAAAAATATTTTAGGGTAACAATGAAAATAAAAACAAAACTGAGAAACAATTTAACGGCAATGAATAGTAAACTCATCAGGGAATTGGGCTGCGTGGGTGGCTCAGTAGGTTGAGCGCCTGACTCTTGATTTCAGCTTAGGTCACAATCCTACTGTTCATGAGCTTGAACCCCATGTTGGGCTCCATGCTGACAGTGTGGATCCTGCTTGGGATTCTCTCTCCTCCCTCTCTGTTCCTACCCCGCTCATGCACTCTCCCTCTCAAAATAAATAAACTTGAAAAAGAAAAAACTCATCAAAGAATGAATGGGGCTTACTGGAGTTATAGTTCACTCCAAGGGAAAGCTTTACTGATGAAAATCTATGTGGTGGGATTCTTATTAAAAACTTAGCTCTGGGGTGTCACCTGGGCTTTATGACGGAGTGGCTTCAGCAATACTCAAGTGAATCTCTTGCCAAGGCTGATGCTGTGTGGAGCCTCCAGCAAGCCCTGACTGGGGAATCACCATGCAGAACTCCAGGCTTTTGGAAAACACCCCTGCCTTCTTTTGCAAATAACTCTTCTTTTGCAAGCCAGCTACCAAACCACGGGACATCAAGTGACCATGAGGCCTGAACCTGCAATGCACTAGGTGTTGCCTAACCTACCAAGCCAGTTTGAGGAGTAGTCAATCCAGCCTGGAAATGGATGTGACTCTCAGACCGGGAACACTGACCTTTGGCACTGTTTCACACTGGGGAGAGGACAAGATCACCTTTGTGTGACGAGTAGCTGCATCTTGTTACGTAGAGGCATGGAGCTGTTTTTACCGTTTAAGTTCAAATATACAGAGAAGTGTGTATATGGATGCGGAGCAGCCCAAGATGGGGCAGAGGTGGCTGTTATTAGGTCTCAGCTCCAAGCCGCCCTCCAGACTCTGCTCTGTGCGTCTTTAACAGGTCATTCGCAGACAGGTGCACCCATGGGGAACGTGAGAGGGAGACTGCAAGGCTGGGGGCAGGGGTGCGGAGGGGAAGAAGGGACATGCTTCTTCCTGTTGCTTATGGGAGACACCACAGCACCGCAGCCTCGCTCTGGCAGCAATGGCTGGGTGCCGGAGTCTTGTGGTCCCAGAGCCCGCCTTGCTGGGCCCCCCCGCCCCCCCCCCAGGCGGGAGCATGTCCTCTGTGCGGCCCCTCCTCCAAGCCTGTTACATTGTAATAATCCCACCCTCTTCCTTCTGCTCCCCTGTCCCCGGAGCCCTGTGTCCTGCAGTCACTCCATCTGTGACACCTCCGTGCCCCTGGGGGCCTTTTCCTCCTCTTACCACTTGTCAACAGCTGCTGTGGTCTGTCCCCCATTGGACCCTGGCTGGTACAAATATACAGCTTGTTCGCTCCGTGTGTGTGTGTGTGTGTGTGTATATCTCCCTGGCTGTAAGCGCCCTATTGGGGGTGGGGAACTAACATCTTTTGAGGGTCCCACGCCTTGCCTGGTGCCTTAAGTGACCAACACCTGGCTTGCTGGTTACTCATTTCACCTCCCTTTTATTCCTCTTCTTCTACCTTGCAGAGAAAATGGGCACCTAGTCACTTACTCTCTTCCAGGAAGACTTTTTCCCCCCTTAAAAATGGTCTCCTACTCTTCCCCTTCTCGGCCCAGCTCCCTGGTGGGCAGACCATCTGTCTCCCCTTCTGTCCCTCACCACTCTCCCAGTACTGAGGAGGAAGGCCCAACACCCCCTCAGGCAGTCTCGGCAGCAGGAGAGAGATGAGGACTTTCTAAGCAGCTGCGGTGGGGCAGGTGCCGTGAAATTCATCTCCTGAGAACAGTTTGAGAACCATCAGTGGTGACAGGAAACCAAGGAGATTCAGATGTTTGTGTCTTGTCTTTATTGACAAAAAAGGGTCACAGCATTTCAGACTTTATTCAAATACACAAACAGTAACAAACAATACCCACAAGTGACAGGCATGGTCCCTAACCTCTGCACCCAAAGGCCATGTCGGAGTTGGCCAACCCCCAGCATCTCTGTCCCTACCCCCCCACACCTTGCTGACACCCCTGAGATCAGTTAAGACTGCAGAAACGAAGTCACTCTAGAGGAGGCTGGGCCACGCCTCGCTGCCAAGGAGAAAGCAGGTTCTGAGAGACAGAAGCGCGCTATCATGGCATCTCCTAGGAGAGGCCGGGCTGCTTCGTGAGCTGGGCCTGCATTGCCCGCGCCCTCAGGCCTGGGCACGTAACGAAGAAGACGCTCACCACCCAGCAGCACTGGGCTGCTGGAGAGAGCATGGGTCACTGGACATGTGACAGCCCCAAACCGATGGCCATGCCTCCCTCTGAAGTCATCAGCTGGGAGGAGAAGGCTTTCAGTAATTAAAAAAAAAAAATACTGACTTGGTTCATAAAAGGCTGGGGTGAATACTTTTCCAGAAACCTTAAGAACTGAATCGTCCTCAGATTCAGGAGCATTGGAATAAATGTCATTGGGTGGCCTCATGAAAGCCAGCCCTCTAGGGGAGCAGAAATATCACTTGTGTTGGTTTCTCAGAGCACCGAGCGAGGGGCTCAGCACTCTTTCTACAGGATCCACTGGGGGACTCTGCAAAGACAAATGACTACGTGTTCCTGAGGGGCTTGGCCTCTGCCCTCTGGCCCACCTCGCTTCATCCCTCCGTGCAGGCTTGGGAGCATGGGGAGCGCAGGCTGATGCCCCAGGAAAAGCAGATCTGATTGGGCTCAAGGCCCCAGATGCAGCCACTTTCCCTCCGTAGAGTCAAATGTCACTTTTTGGACTTGGCCAAAGGGCAAGTCTTCTAGGGTCCTCTGTCCTACTCAGGTCAGTCCTACTCAGGTCAGAGAGGCTTTTCCTTGACACGTGCCATCTTGTGCTTTCCGAAAGATGACAGAAAGATGCCTGCGACCTTTTTGAAAGATGACTGCTTCTGCTGCAGGTAGAAGTTCCTCTAACGTTTATAGCTGTAGAAATCGTAGGCATTAGGCCGGAATACAAGGTGCCAATGTCAACATGCACGTTCACGTTGGTGTGTAGACACACACATATCAGCAGACACCCTTGTACACACTTTTCTATCCCGCTCTACACACAGAGATAAGGTCAGAGTGAGAATCCCGGAGAAGAGTTACACCA
This sequence comes from Hyaena hyaena, assembly GCF_003009895.1. Lineage (NCBI taxonomy): Eukaryota > Metazoa > Chordata > Mammalia > Carnivora > Hyaenidae > Hyaena > Hyaena hyaena. The sequence continues at coordinate 493,308 of NW_024080653.1, read as the reverse complement.
TCTGCACACGGGCAGGTCACGAGCTCATAAGACATTTGGCATCGTCTGTGAGTCATTTCCAAAAATTACAGCCCCACACCCACCTAGTAAGCATAGAGCTGTGGAGCAGAGAGAACCTCACTGCGAAGGAAACCAGGAGTGACTGACGTGAGGTGGCTCTTACAGGTGCAGAGGTCCCCAGGGGCACCTTCTCTGGGCCATTTGCCACACTAGGAAAAGTCATTGAAGGAAGAATAAGGATTCTCCAGCCCTTTGCGTTCAGTGACTGCTCACTAAGGCTCAAAAGCTCAGAGAGGAGGCCCAGATACAAGCTCTGTGGTCCCAGGGCTTTACTCCCCTCCTTGGTCAAACAAGCACTTGATTCTCGAGGACATGGCACTCTGTAGATAGAAGTGGCGGGAAGGGGTTGGGCTCAGAGACGCGGGGAGTCCTCAGACTGCCCAGCAAACACATACACCCCACTGGGGCTGGTGTGGGGCCACGGCCACGGCCACAGCCGCGGGGCAGGTTTGCCAAGGTTAGAAACCAAGGGACGGGGACGGGAACAAATATCGAACGTTCAGTCAAGGCATTTCCAAGAGACAATCACAGAAATAACAACACTTGGAAACTACAACAGAACACATTTGGCAACTTTCAAAGAAATAGCTGTCCCCACCCGGGCCATCAGAGGATCCAGAGTCCCTTTATCTTAGGTCCAGTTCAAAAAGTCAGGGAAGGAAGATGGGCCAACGGAGGGTGAGCAAAGGCTGCAGACCAGTGACACCGGCCTCCTGCAGCTCCCATGTGTGTGTGACACAGCGTGGGATGCCGCCTGCCTCGAACCTCCACCTGAGAAAGCAAGCTACCGGACGGTCCGGGCTGCTGAGGGCGGGTGAGGTGGGGATGCACACGGCAGCTGAATGCCCCGAACCCAGAGCAGCGATCCCCAACCTCCACCTGCAACCAAGGATGCCCTGTCCTCCCCTTCCTCAAAGAGGGTCTGTCCACAGGAACATGGGGGATTCTGCTGACTCGCTCCTTTACCCAAAACCTCAATTCGACAAACTGAAGCTAGAATCCTTGGCATCTGCTGCATCTGTGTGGAGTGCGGGCAGGACGGGGAAGAGTGTTACAAAGTGGCTGCCAACATCCAACGTGGCACCCAGGCGCACTCACGGCACAGCCCAGGGACGATCCTCTGTAGCTGCTGCGGCGTCCCCGAAGCACAGGCGTGTACAAGGACCTAGGCCTTCCTCTTCCCTTCCCCCAGGTTCCCCGTTAGGGCTCCCACTGGGAGCCCAGCCCAGCTGCTGTGGTAAGGATTTGTTCTAACACTGGCTAAGAAGACAAAAGCAGGTTTCTGAAAAGGTATTCTGCGGCCGGAAGTTGTGTCTGTCTTCATGTTCCTGGGGTGGGTGGGTGGAGGGGGGAAGGGCAGGGGTTCCTTTGGTTTTGACCAGAACACTTCTCCACTGGGGGGCCAGGCTCAGCTTTGCCTTGCAGGAGCTCGGTTACTGTACAGGAGCAAGAGTTAACTTCACGAGGTGCTCTGCCGGCTCTTGATGGTTAAGAATCTGGAATTTACATCCGAGATCCCCTCTCCTGTAGAATCTGCAAGTGGAAGATGGGAGAGACGGCTGAGGCTTGGGCTGGGGAGCCAAGCAGACTACTTTCAGGCTGAGGAGCCAAACAGACTGCTGAGGGAAAAGGGACTCGCAGCTGCTTTCCAGACCGCTGAGCAGCACAACAATCCTGTTACCGCAGGAAGCTCGGCTGGGTTCAGCCCTGGCCTCCCCTGAGGCACTTCAGCTGGAAGAGCCTCTGGCCAACAGCACTGTGCCCTCTGCGTGCGTGCGTGCTGCCGGACCACTCCTCCCACACTAAAGGAAATGGTTCAGACGCACTATGCATTGCTGACTTAGAAGTGTGTGTGAGAGACAGAGAGAGATTCGGGGGGGGGGGGCCACAATACAGGAAAAAGCGGATAACTGTACAATTTTCCAGTAACTTAAGGTGGGGGAAGTCACAAAGGTAACCAAATACCTTTTCTCTTGAGACAGGACAAAAAAAGAGAGAGAATAGTTTCAAAGAATGAACACAAAATATTTTCCAATTTTAAGTTTCAGAATTCTCACTTTGCAATTCGATTTTTCCTTGATTTGATAGTGGGTACGTAAAGCCGACCCTATTTCAGTATCCACTTCCTAACTTAAAACTCTCGGTCCCTGCCCCATAAATCCTGATTTACTTATTTATTTACTTAAATGTTTTATTTATTTTTGAGAAAGAGAAAGAGAGAGACAGTGTGAGCAAGGGAGAGTCAGAGAGGGAGATACAGAATCTGGAATAGGCTCCAGGCTCTGAGCTAGCTGTCAGCACAGAGCCCGACGGGGGCTCGAACCCACGAACTGTGAGATCATGATCAGAGCCAAAGTCGGACGCTTAACTGACTGAGCCACCCAGGTGGCCCCATAAATCCTGATTTAAATTCCAACAGTCAATGACTAGAATAAAGGAAAAATGTGAACCTAGCTTTAGAAGGGAAGGAAGAAGCCAGGAGCAACCAACAGCCCAGGCCAAGCCCACCAAGGGGCTGGGAACAAACGAGTTGGAGACAAAATTCTAGTGACATGATTTCTTACCTTTGCCTTTTCGCTTGGCTCTATGACAATGCCATTGGTAGAATTATTGAGTTCTCTGGAGACAACACAGAGGAATTCGGCCTGATCCTCATTTCCATAGTTATAGGAAGATCCGATGCTGATTAGCTGACAAAACAAGAACATGGTGAAGTCCCCCTACAGTACTGAAGTGCCACACAGATCCAACCCTCCTCCTGACTGAACTTTGGGGTTTTGCTTCTCACAGGATGATGGGCCATCTGGGACTACCAAGGCCCAAGGGATAACTGGATCTGTGATTCACTAGCGCATCCTCGATGAGGCTTCCCCAGAAAGGAAGAGCACGGGTTCTGCCACTGTCCCCCACCCAGGCACTTGAAACAATCCGAAAGGCAGCAGCTAGGATTAACATGATCGTATTTCTTCCAGCAAACACTGAGGTGAAAGAGAAGGTTTGTGTGAATGAAAATGGACACTTGCTTCAGCCAAACACCTACACAGAGCTGGCTCATCTTTGAGCAGAAGTCCTAGACAGGAGACTGGCACTCAAAAGGCTCTGGAAAGCACCGAGTGAATCACTGAAGAGTTACCATAAACCATATGCTGCTGGGACTTTTAACCTTTTCGGCAAACTAAATTCAGGATTTAACTCTAAATAGGAAATAAACATGCACGGAGAAAAACGGAGCCCAAGGGTAAGGTCCTCCAGGCAATCATGCAGGGCCTCAAGTCAGAAGAACACGACTGACTTGCTCTATGAATGGGCTATGGGTCCCTCTGCCTTCCTGTGCCTGAACTTCCTCATTTGTAGAATAGAGTCAGTGGGAACATGCTTCACCGGCCCCTCGAACATTAACAAGATGAGAAAAAGAAAATAAAAAAATCATTCACTGGTTTTCATCAAGAACGCTTAAAAAACATTTTTGTAACATTCTTTGCTTAAGACTTGAGAAAGGGCGCCTGGCTGGCTCAGTCGCTAGAGCATGTGACTCCTGATCTCAGGGTTATGAGCTGGAACTCATGTTGGATGTAGAGATTATTTAAAAAAAAAAAAAAACATTAAAAAAAAAAAAAAGACTTTTATCAGGGAAAATATTCATGGAGTGAAAGTATGGCAACATTTTGCCCCCACCTGAGTAAAAACTAGGCTGACATATAAAAGAAGGGGCGCCTGGGTGGGGGCTCAGTTGGGAGAGCATGTAACTCTTAATCTCAGAGTCTCAGGGTCGTGAGTTCAAGCCTCACACGAGCTGTGGAACCTACTTAAAAAAAAAAAAAAAAGGGAAAAGGAAAGAACTAGGCCAACATACACAGGCAGAATTGATTCTGCAGCAGAGGGGTGAGGAATGATTCAGTGTTGGCTCTGAAGATCAAGTACCTGTGTATTTGATCTGTAACACAGTACCGTTAACACGACGAACAGCATTTATTTGAGAAGGTTAAGTTTATGGTGACAGTTCAACTGACACTTAAACTCTACATTAAAAATAGGCACGATCCACATAACATATATCCCTTCTATATATATCCATTCTATTCATGCCAGCCTCCCTGCTGTGCACACAATAGATGAACTGAACAATTCTGCCATCTAATGGAAGAAACAGTACAATTCTGCCTGCCTGCCTGGCTTTGTTTTGGTAATTCTGCCACCATGCAAAGCTAAAGGAACACAGAAATCCACAGCCTGATGGGAAATGGCCAAGCCCCACTTCTCATCACGTCTGGCTCCTCTCACACCTGCTCTTGTTTGTGGCAATGAGTTATATGTATGTTCGTAACGACAGTTCTTAGCCTGGGGGAAGGAAAGGAAGGGTAGTTTCTGAGTCCTAGTGTTCTTTATGTACTTATTCTAAAATATTTCAAGTGAGCACTTTTGAAAGGAATCCCTCTGAGGGAGAAAAAATACCCCAGAGAGACACTTTCAAGCCTCAACAGGCTGGCTGGCTCTCTTGGGACACAGTCAAAAACTTGGATAAGAAGTTGGGAGACATGATACTATTCTGAACTCTTCCCAACTCATCCTAGACGACGAGCGAATAATCCCCATGTTTCTGAACAGGTGCACGCATGGCCCTATGGACCCCCGGGGTCAGCTGGTTACCGATGGCAGCTATTTGAGGGGCGTCGACTCCTGGGCTGAGATGCTGCGGTGGCTGCCACTTAGGAAACATACCTGTTCGAATTTCCAACCATCAGACATAGTGGAGACCATCTGTGTGAGCTCCTCTTCCTGGCACTGCAGGACTCTGTACACGTGCTTCACGGGGCCCTGCAACAACCAATGGACTTGGGAGAACAATTTCAAGGACAGGACAGTTCGCAGCTGCCCTGGGGAGGCTCATCCAAAGAATGAACACTGAAAAGGAAACTGCTTGGACTTTTCTTCCAGACAGCCATACACTGTCCCCTCTTACAAGCAGTAATGTCATCTTTCTTTTTTTTTTAAGACCTTAGTTTATTAAAAAAAAAAAAAATGCTTACTTTTTATTGTGACACTAAGAGAGCAAGTGCATGTGCGTGTGAGCAGGGAAGGGACAGAGAGAGGGGGGAGAGAGAGAATCCCAAGCAAGACCCCATGCTTCCTGTGGAGCCCGATGAGGGCTCGAATTCACGACTATGAGATCATGAGCAATATCATCTTTCAATAAAAACTTATCCAAGAAAGAAAAGAAAAAGGCCCAAGGATATGAATTAGTGGGTAAAATAATTCTGAAGTTCAGAAAAATGAATTATGTGGTTAGATTTCATCTGTTTCCCAGAGTAGAAAATAGAGGAAAATTGCTTTGGGCAGGAAAGCCCCATTTTCTTTTTAAGTTGTTCCTATTGGACATACATGCTGAAAATGTAGACCATACTTTGGTTTCTTCAGAGTAATACCTTATTATGCCTAATATATTAAATAGGAACCCTGCAACATACCAACGTCCAAACTATTTTCACATTCTGCTGATGGTACCTGAGTGTTTCAGTGTTAAATGGTAACACTGCTGTTACGAAAGTGTGTAACAGAAAATAAGTATTTGGTCTTTGTTCCTGGTTCCTAGCACAGAGCTTCTAAAACCCTTGGAATTTCCTGAGTGATAAAAGTATCTTTTTTTTGTGCCAATGACTGGTCCCCAGAATGACCGAACAAGCACCCTTAGAGGGTTAGAACTTTCAGTCCTACCCACTGACCTCAGCAGAGACTGAATTCAATCACCAGTAGCCAATGACTTAACTGAATCAGTCAGGCCTACTTAATGAAACATCCTTAAATTCCCAACAGTGGGGTTCAGGGAGCTTCCGAGTTGGCAAATGCCTCCATGTGCTGGGCAAGTACATCCCAACTGCACGCACAGACGCTCCTGTGCTCAGGACCCCACCTACGTCTCTCTTCACTTGGCTGTTCCTTAGTCTGTGAGAGATCAACTCTAATAATAAGTTTAGCATTTTCCTGAGTTCTAGGAGTTATTCTAGGAAATTACTGAACCCAAAGGGGGATGTCATGGGAACCCTTGAATTTGTAGCTGAACTGGACAGAAGTACAGCTACCCTACGAACCTGGGACTTGGCGCTGGTGTCCGAAGGAAGGGCAGTCTCGTGGGACTGAGCCCTGAAACCTGTGGAAATAGTTACTACTTATTAGTTAGTGTCAGGACAGGATTAAACTGCTGGACACCCAGTTGGTGTCAGAGATTCAGACAGAAGTCATTTGCTAGTTGACTCAACTTTCTAGAACAGAAGAGAAAGGCGGCATGTCCTAAAGTTGCAGCACTAAGGCTCCTACACTCCAACCACCGGAGGACTCCCACACTTATGACTTGGCCCTTGACGAATGAGAAGCCAGAGTCAGGTGATGGCCAGGGCTGCCGCAGAGAAGCGTGCTCACCAGATGGAGGCTCCTGTTCATTGGAGGACAATTAGAGGCCCACAGGGAGACTCAGTGCTTAGCAGTCTTGGACTACTCGGCGTTGGGTCCAATAAATAGCTGCACATCCATTGCCCATCTTGGAGGCCAGGAGGCATTGGTTAGAGAACAATGACGCTCCATCAGGGAGAGAGGGATCAGTTAGATTCACAGGAATTTAAGAAAATGTGGACTGTTTCCTTAAGAATACTGAAAACTTAGCTTTAGTACTTTTGCAAAAGGATGAATGGGCTTCAGTTATCTGGAAAATTAGTTTTGGAAGAATCACTACTAGGGAAATAGTGGCTCAACAATCGCAGCTGTGGATCACGGAGTGCTATGAGTCCAGAGTGGCTTCCATGGGACACTGGTGTCAGCAAGGCGTTTCGCCTGAGCGAGGCGGCGCTGTTGGGTTGGAGGCAGTTGGGCTGACCTGCCGACTACACTGTGACTACATTGCGCTCTTTCTTCCAAGCTCTCCCCTTCTGAACCAAATGCAACTATTGTTACACAACGTACCAAGAAAAACATTCCCTCCTCATAAAATATAGGGCAAATCTCAGGAAGATTTCAGTTGGCGCTAACCACACATTTTGGAAACCAAGTGTTTTCTGTTAGAAAACTCAGTGCATCATGAAAGATCTACGATACCAGTCATAACTGTCAAAGTCCCAGGTATTTAAGATGCATGTGTTACCTCTTTTTAATTTTTCTCTTCCAAAGTAAACCATGGATGTTCTCAAATGCACCAAGGTCGATCACCTAACATAAATTATTATCAAAGACAGTCAAGTAGTAGAATGGTGGCAGCTGTTAAGAGATATGAAGCATCACCAGAAGAAGGTGGGGTGGGACACCCCCATCTTGGGCTTTGCCTGAATGTCTACCATGTGTGTCTCCTTAAAACACAGACAAGTTGGGCTGCCTGGCTGGCTCTGTCAAGAGGAGCGTGCTGTGGCTCTTGATCTCAGGGTCATGAGTTTGAGCCCCACGGTGGGTATAGAGATTACTTAAAACTAAAATCTTAAAAAAAAAAAAAAAAAGTTAAAGGAGATAATGTGTCTGAAGAGACAGCTACAAAAACACACACATGGCCAACTGGGCCTCAGAGCCATGTGTGACACAGGCAAAAGAGGGTGTCTTTGCATAACCTCAAATCTGCTGCTCAGAGTTTCACTCAATAAAAAGGACAGATGGAAAGATCAATTAACATCAAAAAGGCCTTTACATCCCTAGAACAAAAAAGCTTCCAACTGGGTCTATATCCACAAGCCTTCAGAACCTAGAGGACTAATTAACTTCATCACTGTCATCAAACAGAAATCTTACAATGCTCTCAAGGAATCAGCTAATGGCAAGGAGCTCAGAACGTTCAGGGTTGAATGGCTTCAAGTTACATAATTCATGGCACCATCAAAATTTTACAGTAAGCAATCAAAAGCTTTTTTGGAATGTGGAAAATAAAGGATGAAGCTAGATTTTCAGAATGCCCAGCTATTAAATACCCACAATAGTGAAAGATGCCATGTAAGTTTAATATGAAATGGTGAAAAGACTGGCATCACTAGATCATATTTCATACAGCAAATGGCAAACCAACTATAAATTCACTTTTGAACATTAGAAAGATGTCTTTCAGGGGCGCCTGCGTGGCTCAGTTGGTTAAGGGTCTGACTTCAGCTCAGGTCATGATCTCATGGTTCGCAGGTTCAAGCCCTACATAGGGCTCTCTGCTGTAAGAAGCCTGCTTCGGATCTCTATTTCACCACCCCCCCCATTCCCAGCCCCTCCTCTGCTTGTGCTCTCTCTCTCAAAAATAAACATTTAAAAATAAAAATAGGAGGGGTGCCTGGGTGGCTTAGTCGGTTAAGCGTCCGACTTTCGCTTAGGTCATGATCTCGCAGTTCGTGGTTTCGAGCCCCTCGTCGGGCTCTGTGCTGACTGCCAGCTCAGAGTCTGGAGCCTGTTTCAGAGTCTGTGACTCCCTCTCTCTCTGACCCTCCCCTGCTCACGCTGTCTCTCTTTCTCTCTCTCCTAGAAATAAATAAAAAAAATAAAAAAATAAAAAATAAAAAATAAAAACAAAAATAGGAGCACCTGGGTGGCTCAGTCAGTTAAGCGGCCAACTTCGGCTCAGGTCATGATCTCGCAGTCTGTGGGTTCAAGCCCCACGTCGGGCTCTGTGCTGACAGCTCAGAGCCTAGAGCCTATTTTAGATTTTGTGTGTGTCTCTCTCTCTGCCCCTCCCCAGCTCGTGCTTTGTCTCAAAAATAAAGAAACGTTAAAAAAATTTTTTTAAAGTAAAAATAAGAGACACCAGAGGAGGGCACTTGTGGGGATGAGTACTGGGTGTTATATGGAAACCAACTTGACAATAAACTATTTGTAAAAAAAAGAAAAAAAAAAAGGACACCATTCAGCCAGCAGCCAGCAGGAAGAAAACTAAGGAAGCCCTTCTTCCCACCTTTGCAAATTACTATAGATTAAGTGAATGAGAGATCATTTTTGAAAAAAAGCAAAAACAAAAAAAACAGGTGTCAGTTATTCAACCAGATAATTCCATTTGGAGTTAGAAAACTTGGATATGTGAACTCCAACACAGAAAGAGCAATGAACTATTTTCTATTTTTTTGAGTTTTGAAAACAAAACGTATTACCGTCTTCTTAATCATAGGAAAATTCTACATTGCAATAGACTGGGTCTCAGGAGAGCAGCTACCCCCAGTACCTGATGGGGTGACAGGCAAGTCCTGCTACAAGACAGATGGTCACAGTGGAGACCAACCATGCCCTCCGTCCCTGCGGTGGTGCCATCTTAAAATAGAACCTAAATACAGGAAAGGGAGCATCTGTTTTCCCTGCTGGGCTTCAAGCTTCTAGAAGACATAGACCCTCTCCCAGGAGGCAGAGAATCTCAAGGGTCTAAAAGATGCCACCGTGGCCACTTAAGACATGTGATGGGTGACGTGATGTGAAATAAGCTACCTGTACCTTCTCAGAACTAGGTGGCAAACTGTGTGTTTCTTCTTGCTACTGTATCTACTGTGTTCATAGAAAAACCCAGACCTCATAATAAACAGAGAAGCTTATTTCCTCAGAAGCATGATTCACAAGCAGCTCCTTAAAGTCTAGGCCACGAGACTCGTCTCACGTGGCCATCAGGAGCCAAATGCGACATGGTCATGCTTTAAAAGCCTGGTCCTAATAAAGAGTTAAAGAGTGGCCAACGGGTGGAAGTAAGAGCTCGCTGGGGCTTGACGTGGAGGGAGACACATGCTCTGTGAGAACAGGTTCTGGACCTTAAGTGCAGTGGGCCCCTTCTGCCGCCCCCTCGTAAGCCTCCGCCGCAACCTCCCCACTCTCCTAAAGGGATACGGGGGCTGTTTCGTTTTGTAATTTCTTCTTCTGTTTCCTTGTTCTGAACAAGTCTGGTGGCGTATGTGCTGTCTGCCTGGTGGAAGGCCCATGTTCCAAACAGACTCCAGCTTTGAGGGGAGAGGTAGCCCTTGCCAGGCAGCATCCTTTTCAAATCCCCCACCCAGACATGGGGACAAACAGAGCCACTGAGACCTTTTCCCCTTAAGAGTTCAAAACTGGGGTGTCGGGGTGGCTCAGTCTGTTAAGTGTGCGACTTTGGCTTAGGTCATGATCTTGCAGTTTGTGAGTTCAAGCCCTGTGTTGGGTTCTGTGCTGACAGTTTGGAGCCTGGAGCCTGCCTTGGATTCTGTGTCTTCCTCTCTCTCTGCCCCTCTGCCTCTTGTAGTCTGTCTCTGTCTCTATCTTTCTCTAAAAAATAAATAAACAATTTAAAAAAATTAAAAAAAAAAAAAAGTTCAAAACCTGTGGGGCGCCTGTCTGCTTCAGCTGTGGAACACGTGACTCCCGATCTCAAGGTTGTGAGTTCAAGACCCACGCTGGGTATAAAGATTATTTAAAAAATAAAATCTTAAACAAAAAAACAAAACAAAGAGTTCAAAACCTGTTACCTGAGAAGTTCTGTTCTCATTGTCCCGTATCCTTTCCTTAACCAGCCGCACAAGAGATGCAATGTTGTAAAACTCCGCTTCTTCCAAAACACCTAGGACAAGAACCAGTTCGTACGTAGTTGGAGATGTATTACATTCCCCAGAAAATAATGAGAAGAGGCTAAAGTTTACATGCTTGCTAAGAGCTGCACTTTTTTTTTTGAGAGAGAGAGAGAGAGAGAGAGGGAAAGAGAGAGCGCGCGTGAGCATGCTCAGGGGGAGGGAGAGGAGGAGAGGAAGAGAATTTTTTTTAAGTTTATTTATTTTGAGAGCAAGAGTGAGCATGCTCGAGGGCAGAGAGAAGGAAGAGAGAAAATCCCAGGCAGGTTCTGCACTACCAGCGTGGACCCGGACACAGGGGGGCCAGAACTCATAAGACATGAGATAATGACCTGAGCCAAAATCAAGAGTTGGGGTGCCTGGGTGGCTCAGTCGATAAAGCATCTGACTTTAGCTCAGGTCATGATCTCACAGTTCATGAGTTTAAACCCCCCAGGGCTCCTGTGCTGACAGCTCAGAGCCTGGAGCCTGCTTCAGGTTCTGTGTCTCCTTTCTCTGCCCCTTCTTCACTCACACTCTCTCTCTCAAAAATAAATAAACATTAAAGAAAAAAAAAAAGTCAGATGCCTAACAGACTGAGCCACCCAGGCACCCCTTGAAACTTTTTTTTAGAAATTTTTTTTACGTTTATTTATTTTGAGAGGGAGAGGACAAGGGAGCAGGGGAGAGGCAGAGAGAGGAAACAATCCTAAGCATGCTCTGCACTGTCAGCGAAGAGCCTGATGTGGAGCTCAAACACACAAACTGCGAGATCATGATTGGAGTCAAAGTCAAGAGTGGGACACTCAACTGAATGAGCCATCCAGGTGCCCCTTTTTTTGAATTCAAGAGAGAGAGAGAGAGCAAGTGGGGGGAGAGGGGCATAGAGAGAGAGTGAAAGAGAATCTGAAGCAGGCCCCCCACTCAGCTCAGAGCCTGACACAGAGTTTGATCTCACAGTCTTGAGATCATGACCTGAGCCAAAATCAAGTAAGAGTCTAACACTCACCTGACTGAGACACCCAGGTGCCCCTGAACTGTACTTTTCAAATGGAAGTCTAGTCTCTCTCCTTCAGCCTAGGAAACATTTCGTCGCTGTATAGGGTGTACCCACTCCCTTCTCCTCAAAGTGAGTGAGTCAAGTTCTGGGTCTGCTCTGTTCACTCTGTTTCATCCCTGCGGTTTCCCATTTGGCATCGCCTCTGACTCTCCTTGCACCTGCCCATTAGCTGCAGGGCACCTTTCCCATATGTCACTTAGTTCCTGGAACTTGTCACATTGGAGAACTCCCGAGCTTGTAATGCTTACCTAGTTGGTCCTAAAAATTACTGGGGGTGGGTGTGTGTATCTAAATTTATATGGACCAAATTTTAATAGGGTGCTTATTATTTGAACAAGATAAAAAGCAATCACTGAGAGAATGCTGTGCTAAGTAAAATCAAAGGCCATGGACAGGACAACCAAGGGGGTGTGTGATTCCGTATCAGGAAAAAAAAGCTTGCTATAAAGGATGTTCCTAGAACTGATAAAATTGGAATATAAGCTGTAGATAAAAGTATTTATCAATATTAAATTCCCTGATCTTGATAACTATACCGTACTTACATAAGGGAATATCCTTGTTCTTGGGAAATACACTGAAGTATTAAGGAGTGAATCTGTAATCTAGTCTCAAATAATTCAGAAATAAAAACTATGATGGGGGTGAAGGAGAAGTGCAAGACAGGGGACAGAGATAGAACAGAGGATAACATGGATGACAAAAAATGGTGGTGAAGCTGAGAGTTCCCTATGCTATACTCTCCCTTTTCTCTGAATTTGAAAATATTAAAGGGGCGCCTGGGTGGCTTAGTCGGTTGAGCGTCCGACTTTCGCTTGGGTCATGATCTCGCGGTTCGTGGGTTCGAGCCCTGCGTCGGGCTCTGTGCTGACTGCCAGCTCAGAGCCTGGAGCCTGTTTCAGTCTGTGACTCCCTCTCTCTCTGACCCTCCCCTGCTCACGCTGTCTCTCTCTCTCTCTCTCCTAGAAATAAATAAAACATTAAAAAAAAAAATTAAAAAAAAAAGAAAAGAAAATATTAAAAAAAATTTTTTTTAAAGGACTTCAGAAAAGATGCTTAAGATTCCTTTTTTCCAGAAACAAGATTATCAATGAGATGGTAACTAAAGAGGCTAGATGGGTACATGACATTTATTGTACTATTCCCATTATTTTCGAATGCACCTGAGATGTTGAAAAAAGAGAAAGCATGTGCACAAGGACTCTTTTTACTAGCTGAAACAGATACGCTTTGCAGCCACTTAGTTAACTAGCACGGCCATTACAGCTTTCTTACTCAGAACTAAAGCTTTCAGGTCAGGGTGCCCTGGATTTAGGGAGAGGCCCCAATCTTCAACGGAACGCCTTTGGCGAGACCACACCAAGCCTTTTGGAAAGATGTCTAGACCTGCTTACGGTCCGAATGTCCTACCAACCAAAGATGAGGATACAGCTGACAATGGGCTGGGGAATGAATTAGGTCAGCTGCAAAAATTTACAAGGAAGCATGAGACCAGTCTTACAAGAAATGAGGCCAAGCCTTTATTATTTTTTACAGCTGCAAGTTCAAACTAAAAGTGAAAATATAAATAATTAATGTCAGAGATGTGGTGCTTCAGGGTATGGACATTTCACTGCCAGCAAGCACATAAGCGAAAGTAAAGAGGGATCCAGACAATTCTGCAGGTTTGAAAAATGCTCCTGAAGCGATCTGCAAAGCTGACTTACCTATTTTCCTTCTCATTAAGGAGGCTGTGAGCCCAGTGGGGATCCCTTAAATAAGACCTCCTCAGATAAGAGGAGATAACTAGAGACTCTCTGCTCATTTATTTCCTTCCTTCCTTCCTTTCTTTTTTAATGTTTATTTTTGAGAGATGGAGGGAGACAGAGAATCTAAGGCAGGCTCCAGGCTCCGAGCTGTCAGCACAGAGCCCGACATGGGACTCAAGTCCGCCAACCATGAGATCACGACCTGAGCCGAAGTTGGACGCTCAACTGACTGAGCCCCCCAGGCGCCCCCCTGCTCACTTTCATAAACCTTTACTACACCTGCACGTGACCTTGATGAACATCTCAAACAAAATTCCAATCTGTGAGACAGCTTTCAAGACATGGGCTGTGTTTTGAAAATGTCCAGTTCAAACGCTGTTCTTACCTTCTTCAGCCAACTCCTTCGTAATGATGAGTTTCCCATGGCGGAGGTAGTTTAGGATAGGACCGAAGTAGGTGGGGTCCCTGTCAATCAGATAGGCTCCTGTCTCATCCTGCCAACCAAACACAAAGATACCACTTTGGAGCTTTCGGACTAAATCAGGGCAGGGTTCCAGCCTCTCTGTCACCACTCATTAGCAAGAGGACAAGTTTTGCTAGACATTGCTTATCAGAAACTACTGGCAAGAAGGCCAGCTTATGTTTCTTGTACTCAGATCATTTCAGGTGCGGTGTTACAGACAGATGTACAGTCATCATGCAGGCATTTACTTGAACTTCCAAAATCTTTTTTTTATATATATATTTGTTTATTTTGAGACGGAGAGAGAGAGAGCGAATGGAAGAGGGGCAGAGAGAGGGAGACAAAGAATTCCAAGCAGGCTCCGCAGCTGCCAGGGCTGGAACCCATGAACCAGGAGATCATGACCTGAGAGCTGAAACCAAGAGTCAGATGTTTAATTGAATGAACCACCCAGGTGCCCCTGAACTTCCAAAATCTTTACTTGGACACAATAACCACCAATCTTTTGAGAGATATCTGTTATCAAGAAAGAGGAAGAAAATGCTGTATTTTAATTACTTAAATCTTTGCTTGAGATGGACATTTTGACTTCCCTCTACTGCCCCCAAATCACATTCCTAATTCTAAGAAAACCTCTGTATAGTTGGCAATGCTCCTGAGCTCAAGGCCAACATCAGTGGGAGTCTGCATTGCCAGCTGTAGCTCACACACCCCAGTTCTGTGCCCAGAGGAAGCTTGGCACTTCCAGGACTTGGCTCTGAGCAGCTTTAATCCTACTCATCTTTACAGTAAAAGGAACAAGAAGAAACTGGCTTCTGCAACAAGAAAGATTTAGGGTAGATAAAAATAATTCCTTTATAAGCAAAGGTTTTGTAATTTCTTTAAAGTTCGGGCAGGACGGGTTTCCAGAAGTCAGATTTATTAGAGGAGAGGCAGTTGGTGAATAAAAAAACAAAACAAAACAAAAAAACACACCAAAAAACCAGCGAATCTTTACCCAACCCCAACTCTATTTCAATGTAACTGGCTGAGTGCTATATAGGATATACGGTGGTATAAGCCATGGTCAATGCCTTTAAGCTGGCAACTGAAAGATGAATGTGTAAAGTTAATAAGTAAACGACACTTCAAACTGGAAAAGGGTGGGAAGTGTCTCGTCACCTCTCAACTTTCTGTTAGCAGCCATGCATCTTGTCCAACAGCATCCTCAGTTTTCATTTTCCGATGGTCTTAACCAGTCAGCTTAGGTTTACACTGGCAACTGGCAATCTGTTTCCAAGGAATGTATCTGAGCTCTAATATAGTCTTAAAACAGCGACTGTCACCAGATAAGAGCTCAGGGCCCAGGACCACAGGAAAGAAGTGTGGTATCACGAGAAACACTTCCTGCAGCTGTCAGACCCAGGCTTTCACCCAACTTGGCAGAGGGGTCCGAGAGGAAGTCTGAGAAAGCTAGAAAGATGCCTTGGCTCACCCTGACCCAGTTCTGGACGCATCTGGCACAGGCAGTGAGGGGCTGACGAGGAGCCAGGGGAAAACTCATGTAGATCGGAGGGGCGGGTATTAGAGGTGTACGGAGAAGGGGTGTGGAGTGGGTTCTCGTGGGTGCGGGTGGGCACGGCGTGGGGACCGAGTTGCTGCGAGTGAAGGGCGGGGTCAGAGACAGCCGGGGTGCGACTGAAGATGGGGGAGAATGACGCCCAGGGCCAGCCTGGCGGGGGAGGGACGGCAAGGGGGTCCGGGCCCGAAAAGCCCGTGAGGAGAGTGTCGCAGGAATCTGGGGACGAGCTAGGAGGAACGAGGGGGTCCGAAGAGCGGGGGCGCGCCCGAGGGCGGGGCGCACCTTGTCCGAGTCCAGCTCCGGGTCCTCCTGGCAGCAGAGGCGACAGAGGAAAGACTTGGGCTCCCGGCCTAGGGTCTGTCTGGTGGTCACGAAGTAGGTGCCGCCCACGTTCAGCCGGACCCAGCGGGCCGCACCGCCTCCCCCTGCCCGCTCTGGCGGTCCGGGACCCGGTTCCAGCGGTGGCGCGGCGGCGGCGGGCGGGCGGCCGTGCCCGCGGGGCGTGGGGCCGGCCGGGCGAGGGCTGGGGGGCCCGCGGCCTGGGCCACCCCCGTCGCCCAGCCCGCTCCCGCCACCCCCTCCCAGCCCCGCCATCGCCGGGTCCAGCTGCAGCTCCGCCATCTTGGGCCGCCGCCGCCACCGCTGCCCGCGCGCCGCCGGGCCGGCCCATCTCTCGGCAGGGAGAGCCGGGCCGGCCCATCGGCGGGGGTGGGGCCGGGGGAGAGGGACGGGAGCGCCCCCAACCAGCTCCCGGGGACCCGTGCAGGGGAGGTGCCGCGCCCGCCCTTGGGGGCGGGACTTCCGGAACCAGCCTCCATTTCTACGGGATGACCGGCGAAGCAAGGCCCTCCCCTTTCGCGTTGGGATTGGCTCAGGGAGGCTTTCCGGTGACCCACTTCCGTTCCTTGCTGCTTTGGACTGTGGGCCGCCCGGGTAGGTGAAGGTGAGTGGGGTTTGGGGCGTTGGGTCCGACGCTGGCCGGCTGCCCTGCTTTGCCTCCTTCAGACCTTGCGCAGACCCTTGTCGCACCCCTGACGAGGACGCCCGGCCCTGTCGTTGTCCCACTGGCAGAGTGTCCGGGTGTAGTTGCAGCCGCCGCTCTGCTCCGCGCTCCCTTTCCCCTCCTCCGCGCGAGGTCGCCGGGGTCGCTTCGCCACCTCTGACTGAGGTGCTTCCACGCACCTGATCTGTTTCGGTCCACTCCCACCGCGGCCGACATCGGCAGTCCGTTCTGGGGGCTGGGGAAATGTTACCCCGAGATGGTATTAACTTGTTGAGGGACTCTCAGTCTTTTCCTCTTGAGGGTTCCAGCATTCGAGAGTGTGGAAGGTTCAGAGCAAGACAAAAGCGCCATCATTTATGAAGCCTGCCTGCGCTGGTGCTTGGAAAAGTCTCTGTCAAAGCGCTTATTTCTCTGGCGTTTTTAAGGGTCACCTGCTCATCACTTCCACTCCTGGAAACCAGCTATACCTGAGAGGGAAAGAAAGCAAGAGGCAGGTGTTGGAACAGTTTAAGATTCCGAAGAGGATTTCTTCCACCTCCCTTGTGATCCACCCCGTAGTTCGTAAAGACTTTTGACATTCAGTCTTTCTCCTAATGTCTGTTATTGATCTTAAGTTTAGTTTGACTATTTTCTCATTTTTTTAGTTAAAAAAAAAAAAAAAGGCTGTAACCACTTTCCATATTCTCTCACATTCACACATATCGAATACCTATGTTAAAGTTATTGCTAGAATGCACAGGGCATGTGCTAGTGCCGCAGAGGATAATCAGACCTGAATAAGAAAGTGCAGGTATTACCAATCCGGTAGGGAGGGGATAGAGAGCTTCTTAAGCTTGTATGAGACTGTAGGGCACATTGGCGGGCACAATTTCACTTGGTGCTTTCTAAAAAAAACTTTTTAAATGTTTATTTTTAAGAGAGAGAGAGACAGAGTGCGAGTGGGAGGGGGGCAGAGAGAGAGAGAGAGAATCCAAAGCAGCCTCCAGGAGCTCAACGTCAGCACAGAGCCCAATGCAGGGCTGGAACCCATGAGCTATGAGATCACGACCTGAGCTAAAGTCCGATGCTTAACCGATAGAGCCACACAGGTGCCCCTTACTTGGTACTTTTAACAGACTTTTGAGATAAGCAGGGCCAGTATTATCCCCATTTTTTAGATGAGGAAATTCCGGCATAGGGTCTGCTCTATTTAAGCTTTGCTGAACTCAGGTTCTGTGCACTGGATAGAATCAGTGAATAAAATGCACTTAATCTGGGCAGAAATGTATTTAAATGATTAACTTTTGTGCAATGCATGAGTATTACTTTAGCAATGTTTCCGAAGATGTGTGAAGAGCAAACACTAGAGAACTGGGCTTTTAAGTATGAGTAGGAGTTGGGGAATAGAGGGGGACAGGCTCAGGGGAGATAATGTAGTTATATGCCAGGTTCCATGCCTTGAATTTGAAAAGCTAAACAGTCCTTATTTAGTAATCCTGATTCCTTTAGTTGATAGTCACCAAGTGTTCAGATGCTGCTGCTCTATTTCTTAAAGATTTTCATATTTCTAAGGTGCCCTTTAGAGGATTCACGCTAAGAGCCCCCCCCTTTTTAATAGTTTATTGTCAAGTTGGTTTCCATATAACACCCAGTGCTCATCCCCACAAGTGCCCTCCTCCATGCCCATCACCCACCCTCCCCTCCCCTCCCCTCCCATCTGCCCTCAGTTTGTTCTCAGCATTCAAGAGTCTCTCGTGGTTTGCCTCCCTCCTTCTCCCCCACTATTTTTCCCCTTCTTCTCCCCCATGGTCCTCCGTTAAGTTCCTCCTAATCCTCCTATACATGCAAACATATGGTATCTGTCCTTCTCTGTCTGACTTATTTCACTCAGCATAACACCCTCAAGTTCCATCCATGTTGCTACACATGGCCAGATTTCATTCTTTCAAATTACCATGTAGTATTCCATGGTATAGATAAACCACATCTTCTTGATCCATTCGTCAGTTGATGGACACTCAGGCTAAGAGCCCTTTTTTGATCTGATCTGTTTTATCTTCCAGAATCTCGAGATGGCTGGGCGAAAACTTGCTCTAAAAGCCATTGACTGGGTAGCTTTTGGGGAGATCATACCCCGGAACCAGAAGGCCATTGCTAACTCCCTGAAGTCCTGGAACGAGACCCTCACCTCCAGGTCAGTACCATTCTGAGAGGGACCATCTTAACTTGCTATGAATGTGGAAGCAAAACAGTGCTTTGGAATTACATACGAATTTCCAATGCTCTTCTGGTGTAAAGTAATTCATATATTTTACAAATGAAAGTAGTTTTTTGGCATTCCTGTGATCCCTCTCCTAGAGAAAAGTGTGATGACAGCTCTAGGCCATAGGAATAAGGAACAGGGAAAGTGCTGTGTGAATGTTCTGTTGCTCATAGAACAGTCTTAACTTTTTTTTCCTCATGTGAGCAGGTTGGCTACTCTCCCTGAGAATCCACCTGCTATCGACTGGGCTTACTATAAGGCCCATGTGGCGAAGGCTGGCTTGGTAGATGACTTTGAGAAGAAGGTGAGACGTCGGGCAGCTAAAGCAGTGGTCTTGTGGCTTGTGGGTACGGAGTAGAACAGGAAGTAATTACATCCACGCAGGATGACACCGTGGAAAGAGGGGTGCTGTTAACAGGTCCCATATTAAATAAATATAATTTTACTCTTGGGGAAAAAAAACCAAATAGATCCCAAAGGAAGCTCAGGAAAAATGGGTGTGGCCAAAGGTCTTGAGGTGGTAGATGTATATGGTAAATGCATAGAATTCAGGGTGTATTCATTGGCAGGTGTCTTACTCAAAGAAACAGCCCATACAGGGGCACCTGGGTGGCTCAGTTGGTTGAGCATCTGACTTAGGTCATGATCTCACGGTTTATGGGTTCGAGCCCTGCGTCGGGCTCTGTGTTGACAGCTAGCTCAGA
Source organism: Hyaena hyaena (assembly GCF_003009895.1). Taxonomy (NCBI): domain Eukaryota; kingdom Metazoa; phylum Chordata; class Mammalia; order Carnivora; family Hyaenidae; genus Hyaena; species Hyaena hyaena. The sequence goes on along the minus strand of NW_024080653.1, from coordinate 473,971 downwards.
ACCTGGAGCCTGTTTCTGATTCTGTATCTCCCTCTCTCTCTGACCCTCCCCTGGTCACGCTGTCTCTCTCTCTCTCTCTCTCTCTCTCTCTCTCTCTCAGAAATAAATAAAACATTAAAAACAACAAAGAAACAGCCCATACAGCCTTAATCAGGGAGCTAGAGGGCTGTGAAGTTAAATGTTTCCATCCCACTCTTCTTGAATTATTTTTTTGCCCCTCACCTGTCTCCCTAACACCTTTTTCTACCCTTTCATTGTTTTTCTCCTCTTTCTGCTCCTTTTTACTGTGTCTCATGGCTTCATTTCTCATCCATCAATCTCCTCTTCTGCTGTTTACATGTTAAAACTCAGTATCCGAAATTTATTTATTTATCTATTTGACAGATGCTTTTCAAAGGCCTGCTCTGTGCCAGGTGCAGTGCTGGGGCTGTGGGATTAGGCAGTCATCTAAGGAGACCGTCTCTGTCTCTTTTCTGCACACATTACTTCTGCCAGTCAGTCCATTAGGGTTTCGTTTGAAAGAAGAATCAGAGTTTTTTTAGACTACAGAGTTCTAGGAGGCCGTTTTCGAGATCATCAAATGCAACCGTCCTTTTCAGACGAAGAAACTGAAGCTCATTGTCATAAAGAATTGTCCAGTTAGTGACAGGACTGAGAACCTTGAGCTCTTGTTTGCATGCTAATGTTCATTCTACTGTAACACTCTAGATGCGTACTGGTTTTCTCTTGGGATGGAGAATGTTTTTATCTAGAAGGATTGGCAGTTTTGAGCCCTTTCTTGGACTCCCGGGTATATTAGTAACAATTGTGTCTGTGTTTGTAGTTTAATGCCCTGAAGATTCCTGTGCCAGAGGATAAATATACTGCCCAGGTGGATGCTGAAGAGAAAGAAGATGTAAGTAGTTGAGACTCTTATTTTAAAATTCTCCTAATTCCTGATTGCTCTGCATTTCTTAGAAGTTAGGTGAAGTAGAGTGAATTAAAAGAAGTAATAAAATAAAACTCTAGAAAATGCAAGTAATCTATGGCAGCTACTGAAGCAGTTACCTGGGAATGGGAGGGAAGGGGTTGATAAATCTGTTCAGTGTCTTACTGTATTGCTGGTGTCACAGGTGGATACACATGTCACAACTTTAATTATATGCATTTTATTGTATGTTAGTCATACCTCAACTAGGCTGTTAAAAATAATTAAGGAGTTAGAATTAGGTAGGGAAATTATCCAAGGTAGCAGGCAAATACCTAACTATTTGCTTGAAAGTATGAAAGCCAAATGTGGGAACACAGGTGGCTCCACCGAAGAGAAGTCTGGCGAGGCCATCAGCCGGCTTATCCTGACTGTTCAGTAACCAGCCCCTGTGAAATACTGGCATTTTGTAGGTTGTCTAGATGAGCAAATTGTTGACGAACCCTGGTCCTGCTATCATAAGCTGGCTCTCCCGTATGGCCTTCTTTGTGCATTTAGGAAAAGCTATAGTTTACTTCCCAAAGCACGCTCGCCCCAGGAGTCCGCATGTGCAGGAGTCTGCCCGGAACGGGAAGGCAAGAGCGGTGGGCTCTGGGACTTTTCTCTTGGGAGCCTCAGAATCAGGACAGTACAACCTGGTTTCAAAACAGAACGTCTCCCTTCTCTTTAAGGTGAAAAGTTGTGCTGAGTTTTTGTCTCTCTCAAAGGCCAGGATTGAGCAATATGAAAAAGAGGTAAGAATGAGCCTTGGCCTTTGTCTGTAATATGTTTTCTCTGTCTCTCACAGCCACACTCCTTTTACCCAGTGGCAGTAACATACCTTGCATTCATTTTTGCATCTCTGTGGCCCTCTTTACCTTAACCCAGTTCTTCCTCCTTCCAGCTAGAGAAGATGAAGAACATAATTCCGTTTGATCAGATGACCATTGAGGACCTGAATGAAGTCTTCCCAGAAACCAAATTAGACAAAAAGAAGTATCCCTACTGGCCTCACAAGCCAATCGAAAATTTATAAACTTGAGTTGGGGAGAAAGCTCTGGCCCTCGAATTATAAACTCTGGACATTAAAAATAATGATACGGTGCCATGTGTCTGTTCCTTTGCAGTTGAGATAGTTATAACTCTGAGGTGCCCTCACTGGAAGTGGTCTTTATATTAAACTGGAAAGGTGAGCCTACAGGTGTGTGCTGGTCCAGTTATCTCATGGTTAGGAAGTATAGGAGCCAGTTAGCCCCCACTTCGTCTTTGCTTTCAAACCACTGGTTCCTAAGCAGTGAGTGCTCCCTTATGCTTGTCCGTAAGTCAGTCATGAGGATAGATGTCTACATTGCAGACGTAACAGCAGGGTGAGTAGCAAGCAGAGATCTCCTTTTCTCTTTCAGTTCTTCAGCATAAATGTGAGATAAAAGGAAATTTTGTTGCAAAGTTAAAAGCTAGTACAGCTTTGTATTTGAACATAGAAAATTATTTTAATTCCATCATTTCATTAAAAAAATTCCCACTATTGATCTTGGTTAGCAGGACTTCTGAGCAGTGCCAGGAAATACAGGTGGTTTAAAATAAAGTGAGGGGCAGGCATTCGGCCAGCTTAGTGGGTAGAGCATGCGACTCTTGATCTCTGGGTCTTGAGTTTGAGCCCCACCTTGGGTGTAGAGATTACTTTAACAAAAAAAAAAAGAAAAGAAAGAAAGGAAAAAAAGAAGTGAGGTGATAGAAAGCTTTCTATTGCCCTGAGGTTAGAGGACCTTATATGCCTACCATTTTACTCTTGACCATTTAATTGCTGGTTTTAGTCTCCTTGTTTACTGTCTTAGGATTTGTCTTTTCTCATTCACAATGATCAGGATAATAATGAGAATTAAATGTGAAGTTTCCAGGTAAGCATCGGTTTTGAGCAGAGATGTCTGACCGGATAAGGCTTAAATCCTGTAGGACAAACCTGCAAGAGGAGAGGCAGCATGCACAGACTGACAGTTTTGTTGACATTGCTTACAAAAGATTTGCAGATGGGCTGTACTGGAGAAGAGCAACAACGGCTGGTAGTGCTTAGAAAGCGATGCGGTCTTAAAGGGCATAAGCAGAGGAGAGCCTAGGCACTGTCACCCCTGATCGTAGGGGCAGGCGCTATGCTGAAGGTAAAAGGTCTTTTAAGGGGTAAGGGGTGTCCACTTAGAGCTACTGTAGTTATGACAGTCTGTGATGTAGCTGTGCCAGAAGGCCTTTCATGCACAAAGCAGAAATTAGTACCACACACTCTCCGAATCCCTCATTCACTTGGCGCTACGAAGGATTCATACAAGTGAAACACGGGATCTGAGAAAAAGCTGTTCAGTTTGCTTTTGGAGTGTGGTTAGAGCTCCCCTTCAAGGGGGAACCCAACGCCCACTCTGAGGAAGTCTTGTAACAGAAGTCCCTAGCAGTGGAGGGAGAACCCTTTGGAAGACTTACTGGAAGAGACACAAGTGAACCACTGAGAACATGCTCTCTGCCCAAGGCACTTGCATAAGATTGGGGCACAATTTAATTTGTTGATTAATTGTATCCCCTCCAGGGTTGTTTGCAGTTTTTTGCATTGAGCATGCATTGATTTTTACATAAAAATTAATCACTGGGGGCACCTGGCTGGCTCAGTTTGTGGAGTATGCAACTCTTGGGTCAAGCCCCACATTGGATGTTGAAATAATTTAAAATCTTAAAAAAAAATCACTAGTGAAATAGGATTCTGTTTTTCAAATCAATAGAAAAAAAGAGCAAAAGTTAAAGATAGAAATCGGCAAAAACGAGGGCATCTGGGTGGCTCGGTCTGTTATAAGCACTTGACTCTTGATTATGGCTCAGGTCATGAACTATGATCTCATGAACCAGGAGATTGAGCCCTGCATCTGGCTCTGATTTGACTCCAAGGAGCCTGCTTCAGACTCTCTGTACCTCCCCATTCATGTGCATGCTCGCTTGCTCTCTCTCTAAAATGTCTTCCATTAAGAAAAAAAAACAGAAGTAGCATAAATACAGAAACATACTTTGGATAATGTGGGTCAGTAAAGACCCCCATTAGGAGGCAAATATTCACACTCGGTCAGCCCAAAATCCAACCACAAGCTGTCCATCCAAAAAAAAAAGGTATCAAGGGTTTTAATTTATTATTAAAAAAACAGGCACCTTAGGAGTACCTGGGTGGCTCAGTTGGTTAAGCGTCTGACTTTGGCTCAGGTCAGGATCTCAACAGTTTGTGAGTTAAAGCCCCGCATAGGGCTCTCTGCTGTCAGCGCAGAGCCTGCTTTTGGATTCTCTGTCTCCCTATCTCTCTGCTCCTCCCCTGCTTGCGCGTGCGCGCGCGCTCTCTTTTTCTCTAACAAACAAACATTAAAAAGGAAAAGAAACCTGGCACTGAAGGGGAAAAAATTAAGCATTTATCCTGCCTTTTAATTTTTTTAAAAATGTTTTAAACATTTATTTATTAAGAAACAGAGAGACAGAGCATGAGCAGGGGAGAGGCAGAGAGAGACACACACAGAATCTGAAGCAGGCTCCAGGCTCTGAGCTGTCAGCACAGAGCCCGACGTGGGGCCCAAACCCACAAATCGGGGGATAGTGACCTGAGCTGAAGTCAGACGCTCAACTGACTGAGCCACCCAGGCGCCCCTATCCTGCCTTTTTAAACAACTGTATTTTGGGATAAACTGATAGACATAATTAATGAAAAGTTCTTTACAAAGTATTTCAGCTAATAAATGTCGAAAAGAGTATTAGAAAAGTCACTATTCTGTAATCCCTAAAGAAATAGTTAACTCAGGCAAAGCGCTCATCAGTGGATGAAACCATTACATGAAAGGTTGAGGAACTTGACCATGATCAGGCTGTTACCTCCTGATGCCAAGGCTATCTCCTGAACCTTCTGATCTACCATATTAAATACATAGCACTATTTGAAATCAGTTTTTTTTTCCCCCAAAAAGTTGAACCTGAATTTAATCGAGGCATTGAAACTCACTAACAATTGAAAGGAACTATCTGGGACAATCCCAAGAAGGTTCTGTGCTGTTAGTGCAGGGCCCAAAGCGAGGCTTGATTTCATGAATGGAACCAGCCGAACTGTGAGATCATGATCTGAGCCAAAATCAAGAGTCAGATGCTCAACCAACTGAACCACCCAGGTGCACCGAGAAGAAATATCCAGGATAGAAGAACAAGTTAAATGACACCATGAAGAAGTAAAGATAAATCCAAAATATGAGACATTTGACCATTGTTTTTCAACAAGTCAGTGGTATGGGGGAAGGTAAGAGGGAAGGCAGCTTACCCAACATCCAGACTTGGTGTGTAACCTTATTTGGATCCTGGTTGGCACCAATCAACTGTGAAAAGATAATTAAGAGATGAATGTTGAAATATGTGAATGTCTACTGGGGTGAAATCATACAATGTCTGGGATTACTTTAGAATACCTCAGAAAAGGGGCTCCTGAGGCACCAGGGTGGCTCAGTTGGTTAAGCATCTGACTTTTGGTTCCAGCTTGGGTCACGATCTCAGGGTTTGTGGATTTGATCCTAGAGTCGGGCTCTGGTGCTGGCAGTGGCAAGCCTGCTTGGGATTTTCTCTCTCCCTCTCTCTCTGCCCCTCCCCCAATTGGGTGTGTGCTTATGCACACTCTCTCAAATAAATTTTTAAAAAAGAGAGAAAAGGGGCTTCTGGCTGGTTTAGTTGGGCACCCGACCCTCGATTTCAGGGTTGTAAATTCAAGCCCCATATTAGGTGTAGACATTATTAACAACAACAACAAAACCCCCTAACGCTTTATGGGGAAAAAGGATAAAGGAATTAATGCAGCAAAAGTGAAAAAAATCCTGATGACTGATAAATCTAGGTTGGTTCATTCACTATTCTCTGGTTTGGGGTATGTTTGAAATCTTTCACAATACACATGTTTAAAGGATGGGCAAGAATGTAGACTTATATTACCATCTATGACACACATAACTGTGTCAAATGTAATTCTTTTTAAAAAAAACTTTTTAAATGTTTTATTTATTTCTGAGAGAGACAGAGTGAGCAGGGGAGGGTCAGAGAGAGAGAGTGAGACACAGACTCTGAAACAGACTCCAGGCTCTGAGCTAGCTGTCAGCACAGAGCCTGACACGGGGCTCAAACCCACGAACCGTGAGATCACGACCTGGGCCGAAGTCGGACGCTCAACTGACTGAGCCACCCAGGCGCCCCCAAATGTAATTCTTAAAGGGAACAGTAAACATGAAAAATGATTGGAACCTTGATGTGCTGAAAAAATTAAAATATATGAAGCATCAAAATATATAAAGCAAGAAAAGTTTTAAAAAATCGCTAGAAGCATAACATTTGTAAAGATTTTAACACACCTATTTTGGCATTTGCAAAGCAAATGAGACTATAGCAGACTAATAAAAAGGCTCACTTAGCTTATATACTAAATTCTATGTCATACAAACAAAATAACTGGAAAGTGATAATGTTAGACAAGAAAGCTTCAAAATAAAAAAAAGAAACGTCAACTGATCCCAGAGCAAATGTTACATAAAATCAACAATTAATAGCTAAAGTATAAATTACAATGACACGAAACAATACAAAAATGCAGGAAACAGAAACTTCATTTTCATGAATTCCAACGAAAAACCAAGCAAGTAAAGAATGTTGGAAGATAAAGATAACCCAAACATTTCATAGAAATGTTCAATCCTAGAGGATTAGACAGATCTAGAGGATTCTAGAAGATTCTTTGTTGAGTTCTAGCATTATACCTTAGTCATGTCTATATTCCCCAGGGCTTAGCACTGTGCTTGGCATTCAAAAGAATCTTAATATGAATTCATAATGAATGAAGGAAAAGAAGAGATTTGGGCTTTTAGGGATTCACATCTAGCTAAGAGAATATCACATATAAACCTTGAATAATGGGGCAAAATACTCTGTTAGTAAATGATGACAGTCATGACTTAGAGAGTCCATACTGTGTTCCAGGCATCCTACTCACTTTACATAAAGATCATCTCATTTACTCCCCACAACAACCCAAATAGTGTATCAGTCATATTCATCAGTTTACTTGTTTACTTCCTTCTCTCTCACTAGAATGTAAGGACCCATGGAGATATGGTCCTGAAGCTGGTTTTAGACCTGAAGCCTGAAATCCAGAGAAAATGCAGTGGCTGCAGCGGTACAGTCTAGGGCCATGATGCTGCAGCCATGTGGAAGGGCTTGGGAGTCATGCAGATAGCTTAAGAATAACATCCATGGAGTGCCTGGCTGGCTCAGTCTGTAGAGGGTGTGCACCTTTGATCTAGGGGGTTGTGAGTTCGAGCCCCACCTTGGGTGTACAAACTACTTAAAAATAAAGTAGAAGAAGAAGACTGGTTTGGTGTAGAGAGAGCACGAAGAATTCTGGGTGATCCTGGAGAAGGGAGAGGAAGATTCTGTACTTCAGAAAGTTTGTTTGTTTCTTTTGGAAAAGTACAAGGAACAGTGCTTTTTAAACTCTTTGGGGGTAAAGACTTAAAGTCCAATGAAGAGTACAGCCTCCCCCTACAGGTAGACATGGTATCCTCCAAGTGCACATAAAATGAGCGTCAACATGGAAAGACCAACCACAGCCCTGTGTGCTCCAAAATAAAAAACAGAAGACAAAAGAAAAACATCTGGCCAATAATCGTTTTTTAAAATTATTTTACTAAATGATCATATGCATAGGAAAGTGCCGAGATCATAAGCGTACCTCTCTCTGCCAGCCCCTTTTTAAGCAATCAGTGCCACCATTTTCCTGAGGGCCTGGGGTGATAGCAGAGACTGCACTGTCGTTCCACGGCGCGTGCTTGCTTGTGTTTCTGCGCACCCCTTGTCGTCCTGGCCGGGGCAGTGGGCGGGAATGGGCGGCACCCCCACCCCACCTGCCCCCCGCTCTCGCGGGAGGCTAGAGGAGCAGTGGGCTGTCGTTTGTGCTGCTTGTAACTTTCCTGTGTCGGACTCGTGAAACACGCGCGTCTCATTCGCACGTGGATCTGTAGCCTGCGCAGCACTTTTCAGGTGTGTCTGGATACTAACCGGGGCAAGAAGTGGGGCCACGTTCGCGCTCACAGGGGTTTGTCCTTCAAAGTGCAGTTGGGCTTGATCAAAAAGAAAAGGCAAATTACTTGCAACCGAGGCATCCACACACTCCAAAGAAGAATAACTAACGTTATTATAAACAGACTAGTTAGTTGGTCGTGTCTAGATGGTATTTGTTCTATTCCTACCTGACTAACGACGATAGGAAAACACACTTTTCAGACAAGCAATTTCACCCCAGATGGGACTCGAACCCACAATCCCTGGCTTAGGAGGCCAGTGCCTTATCCATTAGGCCACTGGGGCTACACGTAAACGCGGCTCGATCACATGCCTCTTGAACTGTGACGCCTTGTGGCTGCGTAACTACGTCAGGCCGGAAGCTCTCCGGTACAAAACTCGATTGGAAAGGAACCCTCACGATCAGCTTCGAGAGAGCGGGGGCTGAGGGCCCGACTGGGTACGGAGGCCTGACTGTGTCTAAAACGAGGGTAGAACCTTGGATTTGGTTGCGATACAGGTGGATTAAAACATTTCGACCACGAAGGGACTCGAACCCTCAATCTTCTGATCCGAAGTCAGACGCCTTATCCATTAGGCCACGCGGTCCCTGCACGTACCCAGCGGTGCCAGGATACCTATTTAGTAACCTAAGGCTGCACTGTCTGTCGCCGGCTGCCGGGATCGCACCCGGCCCCGGCCCTCCCGTGGCACACTTTGAGGTCGGGGGCGCGCGGTCCTGTTCTGCCCACATCCAGGCGCCTCCACCTGCACAGGGGCTGCACCTGGCCTACGCATTATGGCGCCCCGGGCGTCGGGGCCGCGTGGCCTAACGGATAAGGCGTCTGACTTCGGATCAGAAGATTGAGGGTTCGAGTCCCTTCGTGGTCGGTCTCTTTTTGGCGGCGGGGCTCATGCCCTTCGGTGGCGCGGGCCCCAGCAGCCCCGCTCGGTCTCGTTTGTGGCTTTGTTCCGTCTCCCTCTTCCTCCCCTCCCGGGTCGCTGGGGCTGCTCGGCACTCGCCTTCCGCGAAGTCGGGTCCTCTCCGTGCAGCTGCGCGCCTCCAGCGTGGGGAGTCCCCGCGGAGCACGGGCTCGTCGTTTCGCCTCGGACTCTAGCTTTTAGGGTGGGGGCTGGTGGCCACTCGGTCCTCGGGGTGCGCCGTCGGGGTGGCGGGAGTCGCGCGCGCGCGCGCTTCTACGCGTTACCAGGGACCACGTGAGCGGTGCGTGTTGTCGCGCCCCAGTGGCCTAATGGATAAGGCACTGGCCTCCTAAGCCAGGGATTGTGGGTTCGAGTCCCACCTGGGGTGGTGCGGCGGCGTCTCCCTGCCGGAAATTTTGGCGCCGGGAAGCCGCGCGCCTCGGCGCACCCCGGCCACCAGGTCTACGACCCGGTCCCCAGGGGCTCCACGCGTCTCGCCCCTTAGCCCAGGGCTGGGATCCGGGGGTCAGTGCGGCCCGTCATCCCCTCGCCTTCCTTAGAAGCTCTCCACCCCTTTAAGCCTCCAGGACGGGTGCGCCTCCTTACCGTCCTCCCGTGGGCTGTACAAAAGTTGCGGACGGTCTTCAGGCTTTTTAAGCGGGCCGCGGGGCCGTAGATTGCAGGGTGCGCGAAGCACCAGGCTCCGAGGGCCAAAAAGGCGTCCCTACCCCAGGTGGGACTCGAACCCACAATCCCTGGCTTAGGAGGCCAGTGCCTTATCCATTAGGCCACTGGGGCCTGCGGCTGGGGGCCGCCCCATTCCGCCCCCTAGACGCGGTCGGCAGCGAGGCAGCGGGGCCCGCGTCCCGGGAAGCCTGGCGCCCCGGCCGCCGTGTCCCCCGGTGCAGAACGGACGGAAACGCCAGGAACCTCAGGGGAAAGTGGTGGGGAAGTGAACGGGCACAGAGCAGCGCCCGTCACGGATGCCGTCGTCACCATCGCCAGGCAACGCACCACCGACCAGAAGGAACAAATCCGTCCGGTCCGAAATGGACGTCATATATAACAGGTTCTATATAAAGCCACCTAGAATGTTCCGCCTGTTATTTTGTTCCTTCTTTTTTTGTTGTACAAAAGGTAATACAAGTAAGGAATGAGCTCATTTTTAAACGTCACACACGGTTTAGAACCCGCTATGAAAATCCCTGGGCTTCTGAAAGACGTACCTACGGGCAGCGCAGCTCCGCCCAAGGCGGGTTTTATCCCCGGTCGTGCCCGAGTGGAGACCCCGCCCCTCCCATCTCCGCGCGTCCAGGGCGCAGGGAATTTGGACACATTCTGCTTTGTTTTTCTCTCTCCGACGTGTGCAAAGTCTTGACAAACTCATTTCCTTCCTCCCTTAACATCAGCAAGAAGGAAGAGTTTGACCCACCTGGCTCCCGTCCCCTGCCTTGAGGGTGCTCTCCTTTTAAACCGTGTTGGGTTTGTGTGTGTGTGTGTGTGTGTGTGTTTTGAGCTTGTTTATTTATTTTGAGAGAGAGACAGAGAGACAGACAGAGCATGAACAGGGGAGGGGCAGAGAGAGGGAGAGAGAGAATCCCGAGCAAGCCGGTCTGGGGGCTGGATCCTACCAACCATGAGATCAAGGACCCCAGAGGAGGTCAGAAGCTTAATGGACCGAGCCACCCAGGCGCCCCCATTCTTGTTCATTCTTTTGTCCTCAGCCTTAAAACAAAACAAAACAAAACAAAACACAAAAACAAAAAACAAATAAAACCTTTATTTATTACAAGACCTACATAGGGCTTGAGCTTATAAACCTGAGATCCAAGAGTCCCATGCTCTACCTACTGAGCCAGCCAGGCATCCCAAATCCTTCCTTCCTTCCTTCCTTCATTCATTCATTGTGTGTGTGCATGCGTGTGTGAGAGAGAGAGAGCGCGCGCAGGGGAGGAGCAGAGAGAGAAACGGAGGGAGGGAGAGAGAGAATTCCAACTCGGGCCCTGAACCCACTAACTGAGAGATCATGACCTGAGCCAAAATTGAGAGTTGAACACCCCCCCCCCCAAAAAAAAGGGGGTGGGCACCTGGATGGCTCAGTCTGTTAAGCTTCTGACTTTGGCTCAGGTCATGATCTGACAGTTTTGTGAGTTTGAGCCCTGTGTCAGGCTCTGTGCACTGTGCGGAGCCTACTTGGGATTCTCTCTCTCTTTCTCTGCCCCTTCCCTGCTTGCACTCTCTCTGTCACTCTCAAAATAAATAAACAATGAAAAAAAAATTTTTTAAATAAGGGCTGAACACCCATTGGACTGAGCCACCCAGAGCCCCCGAAGGTGCTCTCCTTTAAGATAACCAGTTGAGGTGCACATGCAGCAAAGTGTACAGATCTTAAGGGTCCTAGCAGAATGAATGCAGAATGCTTCATTCTTGTTTATTCTTTTGTCCTCGGCTTTTTAAAAACATATCTTTATTTATTCCACACCCTACATGGGGCTTGAACACATGAGCCCGAGGCCAAGAGTCTCATGCTCTACCCACTGAGCCAGCCAGGAATCTCAGTCCTCAATATTTAAGTTTATTTATTTATTTTGAGATTGAGGCAGAGAGAGAAAGAGAGAACGCTGGGGAGGGGCAGAGAGAGAGAGAGAGAGAGAAATCCAACTCGAGGCTTGAACCTACTGAGAGACCTTGACCTGAGCCGAAACCGAGAGTCAGATGTTTACTGACTGAGCCATGTAGGTGCCCCCTCAGCATTTTTGAAGGGTGGGTCCTCCTCCTGTGCTCTACTCCCTGTCCCCCAGCCTGCTGTTTCTCTACCCCTTTGTCCCCTCCTGTGTGTCCCAAATGCCTTTCCAGGTCTTTTCGTGTACCCCAAATGTCTTCTGAGGGCCGCATGGGTCTAGCGCTTTACTCCAGGGTCAGCCCACAGGGATGCCTCTTCTGGTTTCCTGCTGCCACCGTCTAAGCCAGCATGTCCCCATGTTCCGCTCTGCCTTGTCCCCAACTGCTCCCACCCATTCCCAAGGCTCTGCTCGGGTCCTCCGCCCTGCACCCTCCAGCTGCAAGCTCACCCCGAGCCCCGGGGCTGCATTCCCTCTCCCACGGGCAAAACCATCCTCACCCCACCGTCCCCCCCAGGCCAGTCCTTTGTGCCTTCCCTGCCTCGCTGCACAGCATCACACACGTCACTCACCTGCTCCCACTCCACCTGGGCCCATTTTCTGTCTCCGTAATCCTTTTTCGTCTACTTTCTCTCCATCCCCATTGCCTCTGCCCCAGTTCCAGGATGGATCCCTGACCCCTACATGGGTCAGTCCAGCAGCCGGTGCGGGGTGCGGATCTCCCTGCGCTCGCCTCGCCTGCTCGCGGTCAGGTTAATCTTCCTCTGACAGCCTCTGGAGAGGTGGCTAAATGTCCTAGTTGTCACACTGAAGGCCTTTCTAGACCCGGCTCCCACTCCACGTGCCCAGCATGGCTTCCACAGCTCCTCATCCCCTGGGTTCCAGCCAAACCGCACTGTCCATCATGGTTAGCATTCCTCAAGTACATGCTCAGTGCCATTAGCCACTTACTGATTTATTTAAACCACACAACAATCCTATGAGGTAGGCACGGATGAGATAACATCATCCCTAGTTTATAGCTGCGGAAGCGGAGGTTCAGAGAGGCTAAGTGGTTTGCCCAAGGCCCCACAGCTGGGGGTGGTGGGAGGCAGGAGCTGACACCATGCGCACTGGCCTCAGAGCTTATTCTCTCAATACTGTAGTTCACTGTCCCAGCCACAGGCAGGCCTTGGACACCACTGGAGCTTTTAGGTGACAAGGTCTTCTGGTCTTGCTCGCATGGCCAGCCCCTCCCCCCCATCTCAAGCGCCTCAAGTATATCTTCTCTGACCCTCAAGCTGGAACTAGTTGCTTCTAGAGTTCCCAGAAACTACTTATTTTTATTTATATGGGTTTTTTTTTGGGGGGGGGGCGTGTGCAGGGACCAATGATCACCGGCCGCCCGGGCAGCAAAAAATCATGCTTCTGAAATCTCTTGACGTCGATTCCACATGAAGAGAGATGGGGCTGCCCTACATGTGCCCCTCATGACAGAAGCCCTTTTTCCCCGAGAACCTCCTTAGATTTAAGCTACTTACCACACTTTAGATTGTATTACTGTAACAGAAATCCATTTTTCTTCTCAGCTTTTATAACCTGATTGAATGTAAGTTCTCTGGAAGACAGGGCTTTTTTTGTTCATTGCTGGTTCCCTGGGACCTCACCCAGGGCCTTTCGCTCAGTATTTGTTGAATTAACAAACAGACCAATGAATGCTGCACTGCCTTGGATCTATGAACTTTATCCCCGACAAGGTGCTGAGTCTCTTGAGGGGACCCTTGGAAGAATCATTTATCAATAACTTTTTGTCCCTTTTTTACACTTCCATGGATGATGAGGTCCCTGCTCACATAAAGTTGTATATGCCACCAGAGCTAATTGTCCGGCATTTAGAGCACATCACAATGCAGTCTTTGTTGAACAGGTGTAGTAGATCAAAATGACAGAGAACATTCCAAGAAATTCGTATGCACCAGAGTAATCTGCTTTAGTCGTGCTGGCCTCGGTTCTTCCCGTACCCATAGGATTGCAAAAACCTATTTTCAGTTCTGACTTACTCTTTCCCTGCCTCAAAGACCCCACCGCATGCAACAGCACCTAACACATGGCATTCCTTCCTGCTTAAGAACCCCAGCAGTTCTTGGTCACGTACTAAAATCGAAACTCTTGAGGGGCGCCTGGGTGGCTCTGTTGGTTAAGCATCCAAATTGGCTCAGGTCATGATCTCACAGTTCATGAGTTTGAGCCCCGAATCGGGCTCTGTGCTGTCAGCTCAAGGCCAGTTTTGGGTCCTTTGTCCCCGTCTCTCTCTCCCCTACTCATGCTCTCTCAAAAATAAATAATAAAAAAATAAAACCCAGCAGAACATAATGTTAAAAAGAAAATCTAAGCTCTCGAACTTGAACTCGAGGCTCCGCACTGAGCTTCTGTCATCTCCTTTCCAGACTTCCCTTCCGCAGTCCTCTGGATGGATCCACCATTCAGCTGGCTTCCTCAGCTTCTCCAGCCCAGCCTTTTCTTCGGTTTCCCTTATTCATACGGTTCCCTCCAACTGGCATGGCCCCCCCGCCCCCCGCCCCCCTACCGACTAAAATTCAATTCCCTTTTCAAGGCCCAGCTCAGGTGCCCCCTCACCTGTCTCAGCCCTCCTAACCTGAGGTGTGTTCCCTGAGCGAGGACACCGCAGCTCCTTCCTATCTCCCCCTGGCCGATCAGTGCTGGTCAGCAGCCGTGAGGCAGATTTCAATATCCAGAAAAGGTCGGAATTCAGTTCCGAAGCATTGGGAATGAGAGGCGAAGCCCGTTGTGTTTACCGCAGCATTTTATTACAGCTAACGCGCTAATGGATAGTGGACGTCTGACAGCACATGACTGCCCATAAAGACCTTCATAACCAGTGCCTGCTGCCCTCCTTCTAGATGAACATTCTCATGGCGGCGCCCATGTGAAAGCCAAGCATCAACAGCCACAAACAACCAGGGGTCTCCTGGCGGTGTTAGAGCTCGCGGCCACGGCCTCCTGGAGGCCCTGCGGAGGGTCCGTGTCGGCTCTGGGGGCGGATTTCAGTCCATGTCCACCCTCCTGCCTGTCTTTATGATAGAATTTATCCTTTTTTTTCTCAGCCTTTCCCGATTCATGTTTTCTATCCTGAAAACAAAAAGACTGCAATTAGGTCCAGATGCCCAATCAGTGCTTTGCAAAGTGGTGAGAGGCGCTGGCAGCGCGGCGGGAAGGAAGCAATGGGCTCAGCAGGCGTTGGGGCAGTGGCTTCTCTCGGTCCTGGAACCTTCCCACCTTGGGCGGGGAAGCCGTGGCCTCCCCCTGCCTCCTGTCTTCTCTGTGCAGCCCCTTGTCCCCACGACTCAGCTGAGAGAAGCCTGGGGGCACTGTCTGGTACCTGATCCTGTGCAGTACAGTATCTTCTTTGGACGGCTCCTTAGCCGGCTGGCTGGCCTCAGCAATCATGTCTCGAATTTTCTGAAGACAGTCTGCCAGATTTCGGAACTGATAGCGGCTGCATTCGGAGGTGAGTATCAATTCTCCTGACTTGTTGATCTTATTTTTATGCTGTAGAGAACAAAGGCAACACCAGAGTTCTACAGAGTAAAAGGTTTAAAAGCGACTCATACAGAGGGATGACAGAAAACAGAAAGGAGCCCGTGGTTACCGTGATGGCCATCTTCTGCCGCACAGGCTCTGCGATCCACTCGGCGGTTGCCAAGTGGAACCTGACTTCGGCCTTGGAATTCACTGTAAATAAAGGGACCAGAGTGCATGGGTTACTGAGATGCTCGAGCAGGCTCGGCGCCCGGTGGCTGGTGACAATCCTGAAACGGGGAGGCAAGACACGCAGTCAGGTGTGACCCGGAACACAGGTCCTGTGTCAACTTGGGAAAATACAAAGTTGGGGATGGAACCAGCCTACAAAGATGGTGAGGAACTTCTGGACAAAAATGAACTTCCAGGAACTAAATGCTCAGTGCTTCTCTTAGAGTTTAGTGGGGTCTGAAGAGAATGGGGGGATGGGTTCCACGAGAATGAAAGAAACCTGTTCTCGGAGCTCGCTGCCAACTCACACTGTGATTTCCCTTTGTTTAGGCTCACAAGCCAACCCTAGTCCTGGCAATCCACAGCTGAGAGTCTAAGAATCGGACCACATTCAAAAGAATAAAGAGGATTATTATAAACTGGTGGTATTTAAGCTTCTCTGCTAAAATAAGCCCTTTATTCCACATGAATGTAAGCACAGAACTCAAGTGCATCTCCCAGCAAAGTTTCAAAGTGAAAAACAAGGTGCCTTGTACCTTTGTTAACATTCTGGCCCCCAGGACCGCTACTCCGACAATAAGATATCGTCAAACGATCTATAAAAGAGAACACACACCAAAAAAAGATTATCCATGGCAAAATGCGCAACCCGTTCCTTTATTATCAATACAGCATGGCTATCCCTGTTACACATCTTTCTTTAAAAAAAAAAAAAAAATTTTTTTTTAATGTTTATTTTATTTTTGAGAGAGGAGAGAGACACAGCATGAGCAGGGGAGGGGCAGAGAGAGGGAGACACAGAATCTGAAGCAGGCTCCAGGCTCCCAGAGCCCGACACGGGGCTTGGGCCCACAAACAGTGAGACCATGACCTGAGCCAAAGTTGGACGCTTAACCGACTAAGCCACCCAGGTGCCCCAAGCATCTCTTTCAATGACTTTTATATATACAAATGCAACATTCAGAGCAGTAAAGTCTGAGACTATTTATAGATGTCAAAGCTAAAATCAAGAGTAAGTGCCTTTCCAAGGTGGGACACACCGCAGAGGAGGTACATTTCACCAGATCCGGCTGCCCTAGCTTTTTGCTGTTCATTTTAAAGCAACAACTCTGTCAAAAGCTCAAACTGAGGGGCAAAGTTAGTTTAATGCTGTATTTCAGAATGTGGTAGGTATGGAGTCCCAGTAGACTGTAGGCTCTAAGGGGGCAGAGGTTCTCTGTGTATTCCCGGTGCCCAGTGCCCCATCAGTCAGTGCTTAAAAACATCCCCGCTGGGTGAAAGCATTGTAAGTTTATTTATTTATGAGAGACAGAGAGAGAAAGCACAGTTGGGAAGGGGCAGGGAGAGAGAAAGAAAATCCCAAGCCAGCTCTGCTGTCACAGAGAGTCTAATGTGGGGCTCGAACCCACTGGCCATGAGATCACGACCTGAGCTGAGTCGAACGCGTAACTGACTGAGCCACCCAGGCGCCCTTGGATGAAAGCATTCTAGAATCAGAGCTGGGAGTCTGGCCTCTGACACCGGCACAGCCAGTGGCCGAATAGGATCTTGGCAAAGTCCCTCTGCTTCTCTGAGCCTCAGGTTTGTCTGTAAAATGTAAAATGGGGTTTCTTCCTTCTATTTTTATGGTTCATGAAAAGAAGACTCACGGTGCCCGAGGAGAGGCAGGAAGGCGCGGTAGTGGGAAGACTTCGGAAGGCTGGACGGTGAGCCGCAAGAGGGCCGGGTGGCAAAGACCTGGCACCATGGTGGCAGACGGCAGGTGGGCAGCGGTGGACCATCTAGGGACGGCTTTCAAGAGACCTCCTTTCTTTGGAAAAATCCAATCACTTCACTTTTCTGCAGCGGTAAGGACTGCGCGGTATGGTCGGGGGGCGGTTCTAGCATGGGGTGGGCGACCTTGCCGGTACCCACGCAGGCCGCCGAGGCAGGGTTTGCACTGCGGCCAAGTCTGTCTTCTAGGAAGGCCTGTGAGGCCCCCAAACTCAAGAGCACCTGCGGCAGGTGAGGAGCTGGGACATGGAGGGCTCCCAGGCTCCCACTCGCCTCCCTGTCTCCCTGGAGGCTGTCACGAGACCGTCTCTTCACCCCTGGTTCTGATGAGATGGGCTATGCCGCCTCCAGCCACATGCGCGCCTCAAGGTGCAGCTGACGGTGACCAAAATGCCAGCTGCAGCGGGGCCCCGGCTCCTGAGCCACGGGGAGGCCACTCCCTTGTGCTGCAGTTGACTAGGCTCTAGGTGTCTAGGTGTCCCTTAGACACCTAGGTGTCTAGGTTGACTAGGTGTCTCCGTGTCACCTTGAACAAGGGCCTTGGGGAGCTGGCACCTGCAGCGACGCCTCCTCTCATGATCCATGGATGTCACGAGCTCCCAGACCCTAAAAGGGGCTTGTAGCTTCGCAAGCTATGACTATGAGGCCTCACCTTGTGTTCAACAGGCACACAATTCTAAAGTTATGCAAACGGCTCACAGGGAGGAGCCCCACCTGGGTGCCTCAGCCACCAAATCCTTTCTTCTCCACTCCCCGAGCCAGTCCTCGTACCCAATTTCTTGTACATCCTTTCAGATCTATGCATATGCGTAGAAATGCATGTTTCAGACATATAAATGTAAGACACAAATGGTAGCTTTCTATATGTATTCTTCTGCAGCTTAACTTTTTCTGGATAACCGTCAGCTCATGTACTGTAAACACTGTCCTTGTTATGAGGACAGCAAGAGCTCTGATTCGTCTCACACGCTGCCCGGTGTCTGTACCATCATTTCTGTGCTATTCTAAAGTGCTGAAAGGGCTCTGCTGTGCACATTTTTTAGGCTGGAGAGATCTGGAAGCAATGTGTGAGTGGGGGGAAAGTGACTTTTGTTTTTAAATGTTTATGGGGGGGTGGGAGAGAGAGAGAGAGCGCGCGTGCGCGCGGGACTGGGGAAAGGGCAGAGAGAGAGGGAAACACAGAATCTGAAGCAGGCTCCAGGCTCCGAGCTGTCAGCACAGAGCCTGATGCAGGGCTCGAACTCATGAACCACGGGATCATGCCCTGAGCCAAAGTCGGATGCTTAACTCACTGAACCACCCAGGTTCAGTGCCCCCTGACTGATTTTGTATAAAACAGAATTACTTACCTAGAGGGATGTCATTATTGGTTTGGTTTGCATCATCCTGTAATGTAATGTACACAGTGTTAAATAAAGAGCACCCGCTCTGTGACTCCCAGACTGGTCCAGGGCAATCAAAGAAAGGATGTAAAGCCACGACGCAAATGTAATACAACTATTTTCAGGCCCCCAGCGAAATCTTATCAGGGTGACAGAAAAAGCTTCCCTGGACTCCAGAGGTAACACCTCTGAAACCCTATTCCAGGAAACTGGAGCTGACGTCTCGAGCCTGAGCTGGCGTCGGGCATCATCGGAGGCCTGGTGCCTTGGAGGGAGGGCAGGCTCCACCGTACACATGCCTCGGGGAGACTCCAAAAGGAATGTCCTCTGCTAACCTAGAGCAACAAACCCGGTGAACCACAGGAGGCCCACCTGGAAGCCAGCCGCCTTGAGGCTCTGTGTCAAAGGAGACTACTCATCTCAGCGTTTCTCACCTCTGCTGTTTCTCGGTAGTGATGTCCTTGAACCTGAGCCCCAGGTCCAAAGGTCCTGTGCAGACACTACCCATTCTGAGGCTCTTCTGCCTACCGAAACTCATGGTATCCTCACCTGCCCCCTCTCTGGCTGCCTTCATCCCTTCATGTCTTAGAATTATTGGAGAGTGAGATCCTCATCCCTGCGGCACTCCCTGCGGCGGCACTGATGAGGCCGGGCCTGCCCTTCTTAAAGCCTGTTCTCCCTCTTCCTCCAGCTTCCTTCTTTCCTCCCTATGTTTGACTTTCCCACTCTCCTTCATTTGCTCTTTGCCATTTTTTTCATGTTTATTTATTTATTTTGGGAGAAAGAGACAGAGCATGAGCAAGGGAGGGGCAGAAAGAGGGGGAGGGAGAGAATCCCCAGCAGGCTCAGTGCTGTCAGCACAGAGCCCAATGTGGGGCTTGAACCCATGAACTGTGGGATCATGACTTGAGCCGAAATCAAGAATGGGGACTCTTAGCTGACTGAGCCACCCAGGCGCTCCTGCTCTTTGCAACTTTTAAACACCGACATGCCCCTGGAATCCTTTCTCTTCTCTTACTCCTTCCCTGGAACATTTCAGGCATCTACGATGATGAAAATATTGTCGGTGTTTATGACTCCCAAATGTCTGGCTCAAACTCAAAATCTTCTTCAATTCCAGACCCAGATAGGCAACTGCTATTTGATGTCTCCTCCTGGCTGCCTAATGGTTTCCTCAAACCTCAAACCTCCTCAAAGAGGACACCCCTTACTAACAATATGAAGTAGCCCCCCAGCACTTCCTCTGACGGCACCCTGGTCTCTTCATCACCTGATATGTTTTCCCCATTTCTTTACTGCCTACTCCTTCTACTAGAACATAACCTTCATGAAGCAGGGACCCTATCAGTTTTATCTGTATCTGCTGTGTCTGCAATGTCTGAAACAGTGTCTGACACAGAAGGTATACAGTACACTTTTTATTGAATGAAAGAACAAAGGACTTTCTTGTCTCAATTAATGGCAACTCCGTTCTTCCACCCCAGACTTCAATTCCTCTCTTATTCTCACTTCTTATAGAAAATGCATTAGCAAGGGGCTCCTGGGTGGCTCAGTTGGTTAAGTGGCCAACTCTGGCTCAGGTCATGATCTCCCGTTTCGTGAGTTGGAGCGCCCCATTGGGCTCTGCGCTGACAGTGCGGAGGCTGCTTGGGATTCTCTCCTCTCCCCCTGACCCCCCCCCACTCATGCTTTCTCTCTCAAAAGAAATAAACTCTAAAAAATGACATTTTAAAAGAAAAAAATACGTTCGCAAGTCTCATGGGTTTTTGCTTCAGAATACAGCGAGACTTGACCCATTCTTACGACTCCTATTGCTTCCTCTCTGCTTATCATCTCTTGCCTGTGTTCCTGCAGTCTTGTACGTGGCCTTCCTGTTCTTGCCATTCTGTAGTCTACTCTCTCGGTAAGGCCCTAGAAGAGCCATCATCTTTGTTGTCCTTGCTGTTATTTTAAGATTTTATCTTTAGGTAACCTCTACAGCCAGTGTGGGGCTTGAACTCACAACTCCAAGTCACATGCTCCACTGACTGAGCCAGGCAGGTGCCCCAAGAGTGATCCTGGTAAAACTAAGCTGGGTCATTCTGCTCCTCTGCCTTGACCTCCCATCTGGGTAAAGCTAAAGACCTATTAACTCTGTAAACAGGCCTCCCTTCACCCCATCCCTCTCCTCTTTAGATTCGCCTGCTTTGACCTCCCTGCTCAGCCATACTGGCCTGTTTGCTGTCCCCTGAACAAGCCGAGCATGCTACTGCTTTGAGGTGGCGCAGGGATGTTCATCTCCTCTCTCTTCTCATGGCTCACTGCCTTGCTTCATCCGGGTCCCTACGGAAATGTCATCATCCCAGAGGCGTTCTTAGACCATCCCACTTAAAATTGCAGCCCTCCGCGCTACCTTAGGACTCCTTCCTTCCAGGCTTTATATTCTCCAAAAGTCCTTATAACCATCTCACACACTCTGTATTTCTGATTTTATTTATTGCTTGCTTCCCTCCACTAAAAGATAAACTCCAACAAGCATCAGATCATGTTCTCCCGAGCCTCTCTATCTCGCATGCCTCCACGGTGCACACACCAAGCTTTCAACTGCAGTTTGTTGAATGAGTGAGCGAATAAATGAATGTTCTCTTTTCAGTCCCGTACGTGGAAACTCAGTAGAACGGACTGGGTCCTAGGTCTCCTGCCCCGGGGTCTAACAAAGAGCCTGGACATAGCAGGCTGGCAATAAATGCATCCTGCAGAAACCAAGCCGTTTCCTGTCTCCTCAGGCGCGCTGGGGTTCCTAGGAGCTACGCATAGTGTAACTTCCCAAAAGGCTCCAAACAAATTGGCAGCCTCTGTGTTTTACTGTCCACTCGGAAGGGAAAAATCCCACATTTGGGCCTGGAGGGATCGAATTCGGAAAAGGCGGTGGTCCCGCAGGAAACACCTTCAGCGTGCTCTCGCGACGCCCACGCACCCCAAGGCTTCCCGGCGCCAGGACACCCAATCCACCGCCCCAGCGCACAACCCCCCTCTCCCGCCCCCGGCAGCCAGCTCCCTCCCGCCACCGCCACCTTCTTCGAGCGGCAGCCACTCCCAATTTGCTCCAGCCTGGCCAATGGAGGCCCGGCTTCATGATGTCACCGCAGAGGGGGGAACGCCCCTTCTGCCTGCTCTCCCCGCTCACCGGGACCCTCCAGGCGGTGTCCGAGCCCCGGGATTCGGGGTAGAGCTTGTCCAGGCTGTAGATACTCTGGAAGTCTGTGCCGCTGGCCTGCTTGTGCAGAGCGCGCTGGGGGCAGCACGCGGGCGGCGGGAGCAGCCAGGTCTCGGCTCGTCTCAGGCCCCAGCGTAGGCACCGGGCGGCCGCCATGTTCGGGTCTCGGGGCTGCTTCCGGGAGGGGTGCTTGCTTCCGCGGTCCGTTAGCTCGCGCTTCCCTCGGGACTTTGGTTCCGCGCAGTTTTTAGCGCCCGCCGGGGTCGCTGCGAGGCGGCAAGCTGAGCTCCCGGAGTCGCTGTCTCGGGCACTTGTTAGACATCCCCCTTCGGCCACTTCCAGGAGGCCTGGTTGGAGCGCCAAGGCTCCCGGGGAAGACGTTGTTCAGACAGAGGGCTCTAAAGGGAGCCTCCTGGTGAAAAGAACCCCGGATTGCGTGTTCCCCAGAAACACGTCTTCTCCCCGTTACCCGGGCTGTGCCCTCCTCCCAGATCGCTCTCCCCTCGAAATTTCACACTATCAGTGAGGCCTGCCTTGCCTGACCTAGTTCGTCTCCTTCCCCTTTACTCTGCTCTACTTCCCCCCCCTCCCCGCCCCTTAAACATCGCTCAGTCTTATTTCTAGTTTATTGCCTCTGTCTCCAGCCAGATTGTAATAATTTGCAGGAGGGCACTGGCTCACTGCTAGGTCTCCAGCACCCAGCACCTGACACATCATAGACCCCCCCCCCCCACCTAAATATTTATAAGATGAATTCTTTGGGAGCGTGCTTTTGAAAGTTGGAGTTCTGCTAGAGCTGAATTTTAGTAACTTCAGGCTCATTCGCAAGGCAGTCAAAGCATATCCCAGCGGAGCAGGAGTGTGAAGTTTCTGCAAGACAAATACCAGGTGGGAGGGGAAGCAGGCAGGTGGAGAAGGAAATGTTTTTTTGTTGCTGTTTTTGTTTTTTCTAAACACCAGCCGGTTGTTTTTTTTTAAATGTGTATTTATTTTTTGAGAGAGACAGAGACAAGAGTGTGAGCGGAGGAGGGGCAGAGAGAGGACACAGAATCCAAAGCAGGCTCCAGGCTCTGAGCTGTCAGCACAGAGCGGGACAGGGCTGGACCCCATGAAGGGCCGGCAAGATTACCACCTGAGCAGAGTCAGACGCTTCACGGACTGAGCCCCATGAAAGGAATGTTTTTAAAAGTGGACCCACAGCCCCTCACAGAAGAAACAGTAGTTTTGTGGTGCATGATGACAGTTTCTCCTAGCCAGGAGATAAAGGAAAGCTGGGGAGGTGAGTAGGAGATTCAGGCAGCCAAAGACAGGCTAAGCAGAGCCCTTTTTCAGGGTTCTTAATGATCCAATTTGAAGTGTTGGAGTTCCGAGCTGAGGACTACGAAAGAATTCTTGAGATGTCTTCAGTGGAAAAAAGGGTGGTTTTATGAAAGCTCAGAGACAGGACCCATAGGCAGAAAGAGCTGCACTGGGGTTGTGAGGAGTGACTGATTCTCTAAGATTTTCTATCCTAAGAAGGCGAGGGTGATGTCAGGGTCTCAGGAAATTGAATCTATAGGTTTTTGGGAGTTTGGCTGTTGATAACATTGCTTTTTTTCCTTGTAAGTCATCAAGACAGTTGTAAACCAAAGAGACCCCTGTCCTATATGACTGTGATCTCTATCAGTTTGTCTTCTAGCAAAGTATTAACATTAACATTAAGAAAAGTGGGCATTCTTGGAGGAAGGTCACTCTGCTGTCTCAGGGACTTGTCAATGGGCTGTAAGTTGTTAGGAAATTTAATTTTTCCATGTGGCTCTGTTTCGCACATCATTAAAACGTGAACTTCAAAACAGAAATTCCACCTCTGAGAAAGGTCCAAAGTAGAGCACGCACTGTTTGTAAACAGCTAAGTGTTGGGTGAGTTACTTTGTTGAGAGGCACCGTGTTTTAATAAAAACAGCTCAATAGATGATTAGCGATTATTAGTAATCCTCGTGATTGTTTTGTAATAAGCGTTCTATTTTTAGTTAAAGCACAGTTCCCTAGAAAAATATGCCCCTTGGGGATGCTGCCGGTTTCAAATAGGAGATTGTCATCAAATACAGGCTTTACCATTTTAGCCTCGTTGCTACAGGCATATTCTTTAGGAGGGAATAAACTCCTTCCCAAGCACTGGCTTTGTGAAAGCAACCTAGAAAGGGAAAAGCAATTGACATACACCTTTTGGGCTGTAGGCTGGAAGGGGGATCTCTTGGGTCCTTCCTTGTCTTAGTCCCAAGACCTCAGAGGGAACAGAGGCATCTCCATGGTGACTAGAATAAACTGCTCTCGGGAGCAAAGCCAGGAACTCACTCAGGTCGACAGCTCAGGGATTATGAATAATAAAGTCAGCACCATTCCAAGGCATGATTGCTCTGAAGCTGGGCTCCAGCCCTGTTCCTGACACAGAGTGATAGAAAAAGGGAGCTGTAGGTTTCCATGGCCCCAAATAAACACAGCCTGCTCAGGCCATCTGGTGGCCTGGATTCTGGGAGAGGAGAGTGAGACAAGCTACCCCGGGGTAGAGAGAAGAGCAGCTGGCAAGCTCCTCTCACCTGCTGCTGTCCCGAACCATCCAGAATAGAGGCCCTTCTGGAAGAAACAGGCCTGAGAGGTGCCACCTGTTCCCCTAAAAAGGTGGCCACTAAAGGCAGAGGCCAGCCTTCTCCTTCCCTCCTTGGTCCTCCACAGGCTGAAACGGTGCTTCAAGAAGGGGACATTCACAGGGGCAAGTAGAAAAGAAGGGAAGAAAAGATAAAGCATCACCAGGACATTCCCGGCAGCCCCGGAGCTTGCAGGCGCCAGCCCTTCTCTATGGCCTCTGAGCTGGGGGACCACTACCTTGTAGGGGACCCACAGGGTCTTCGTTTCTTCTTTTCTGGACTGCCCTGGGTCAGACTGGCTCTTAAAAATGAACATTATAAAGAGATAGAGAATGTGCAATATTGCATGGTGGAATTGGTTGGTTGATTTATTTATTTATCTTGAGAGAGCATAGACAGCGCAAGCAGGGACCCAATAGAGAGAGGGAGAGAGAGAATCCCAAGCAGGCTCTGCATTATCAGCAAAGAGCCTGAGGTGGGGCTCGAACTCAAGAAACCATGAGATCATGACCTGAGAGCAGAACCTGAGAGTCAGACGCTTAACCGACTGAGCCACCCTGGTGCCCCAGGTTTTAGTATTTCTATGTAACCTTGAATTACTAACTTAACCTCTAAGCCTCAGAATCTCCACCAGGAAGATAGAGATTTGAGAGCTGCCTCCCAAGGTTGCTGAAGGTATTAAACCCAGGAAAGCACTCAACACTGCCTGGTACAGAGCCAGCAGACAACCAAGTTAGCTGCTGCTAAGGGGTGATAAGGAACTTCTTACTTTCAGAGATCAGGTGGCTTTTATTTTTTGTTTCTCTTTAGCACTGGGGTGGGAAATCCAATCTTACTAGCTCTATTCCAGACCCACCTCCTCTCCCCCCGCCCTCCACCTCCCCAGGGGCTGGGCAGATAGCTCATGCCTCTAGGCATGAGTGGGTGGGCAATTCCACCTCTTCTTCCAGGAACCTGATTCCTTCACCACCACCCCCTCTCTGCCTGGATAACACCCCCAGGCACTCAGCTGTTTGGCTGCAAATCCCAGGGGAGTGGAGCTCAGGACTCCCAGCTCCCCTATCCCCAGAGCTATGTGATGAGAGGTGGGTGTTTGAGGTGCACAGAGACAGGACCATGGCTCCAGGGCCATTTCTGCTTTTAGAATACTGGTGCATTTTTTATTAAAGAAGAGAATAAAGCATTTGTAAATATATTTCTCTCATGTATACTTCAAAGGTGACGCTGGTCGGCCGCTACAGAAATGGGGAGCAAACAGGCAGGAGCCCTCCCCCCCCACCCCTTCCACCCTAGATAACAGAGACACATGGAGGGCTGGGAGCTGCCCAGCTCCAAAGGACAAAGGGCTCCAAGATGTGTGAACGGAAGGACCAGCCGACAGCGCTCATCACAGTGATGCCCAGAGAGCAGGGTGGCGCCTCCAGGGAGGTCGGGCACGCTTGTTACGAAAACCCCTTTAGAAACAGATAAGGCATGAAGGTCCCTGCTGGATTCCCAGCACAGAGGCCACGGCTGCCGCCTTCCGCCGGGCTATGGAGCTCCTCTATTTTCTGGGATCTCAGGATGGGTGGCAGAAGGGACTGGGAGCCGCGAGGAACTGCTCAGGGCAAGGTGGAGGCCTGGACATCTCTTAGCTGAAGCTGGACTTTCTGAAGCCTTAACAAAAGGTTTAGCCCGTGACCCAGCTGGGTCCTCAAAAGGCCCCCACAAAGGTGGGAGGTTAAGAACCAGCATTTTATGGGAGGGAGGAGACACGTTCCCCACCAGGTCCCATTTCAACACTGCTCAGTACAGGGTGGGAAATCTTGGGGAGTCCCCCATGAAGGGGGGGGCAGGGGCGGATGCCAGGACCACTGGCTGGTGGCACACACCTGGGACATTCTGGGGGCAGCAGGCATGATCTGAGGAGGGGTCGGCCTGTGGGGAGCATGGGAGTGAGTGAGACACGTCATGGTCCCTGAGATGGGGGCAGGCAGAGGCCAAGCTCGGCAGGTCAGAGGTGGCGTGCAGACATGGGGGCTCCCCGCCGCCCAGACTCCTGGAAGGCTTAATGGCCAGAAGGCATTTCCAGGGCCGGAGCCCGAGGAGGCTGGCTGTGGGGGAGGCAGGGTGCACTGTTCATGTATGGCTGCCGAGGGGCTCTCTGTTCCCCTCCTCTGATTGGCTACAGATCTGCAGTGGGCTGAGGGTCTCCAGGGGAAAGCCTGGCTCACCAGGGCTGGAGTGGGGGCACTCGGGGCCTGGCAGAGGCTCTGTGTGGCAGGAGCCGTCTCTGACCCGGTCAGGACTCTGGGGGGAGGAGGGCAGCTGGTGCTAAGGGAATGACAGCGTGTCACAGCTGGGGAGAAGCAGTGGGTGGTCCAGGAGACCCCTGGAACCCGCAACGGCTGGCTCTGGGATCCCCCTTCAAGTGTTTCCAGTTGTGGCAAGGGGTCAGGGAGACCTTGCATTGCAAATCTCTAAAAACAAACAAGCAAACAACAACTTTGAAAGGAAAAAGAAAAAGCCAAGTGGTCCAGAATGGCTTTCAGAAGCCTGGCCAAGAATCTGAGAGCAAGGCCCAGGGTCAGGAAGCCAAGGGCTGGGGAGCTGGGAATCCCCGGGGGTGGGGGTGGGGGTGGGGATGTTTGGCTTTGAAACTCTTAGCTGCGTCTTTGGGCTGACGCAGGATGCTGGAGGCTTCTGGGCGATCTGGGAGGTGTCGAACACCTCCCAAGTCAGCAGAGAACAGGCTGGGTCCCCCACGCGCTCCCTGGGCCAGGCAGCAGCCTCCCCTGGGCTATATTGCTGCTAAAGGGTTCCCCCACTCACCAGAGGCTGCAAGGGGGGGCGTGGTTTGACCCTCGGGGGAGGCTGCAGGCGGGGGGAAAGGGTCACTTGCTGCTGTGCGTCTTCACTTTGGTGGCATTGATGTCGGCCTTGGTCTTCTGGATCCTGGAGAAGATCTCTTTGAAGAGCGCCTTGTACTCAGGCTGGCTCTGCTCCAGCCGCTTGTCCACAGCCTCCACGTGCTGGCTCAGGCTCTTCTCACCTGCCCTGGCCTCCCCCTGGCCCTCCTCGCCCCCGCGAAGGTCTCTCCACGAGCTGTCTCGCGAGATGGGCCGCGAGGTCTGCACGCCCGCGTGCCGCACGCCCGCGCCTTGCTGCCGGCACTTGCTCAGCAGCTCCTCGTACTTCTCGAGCAGCGCGTGGTACTGCTCGTCCACCTCGCGCAGGATGGACATGCCCCGCTTGCGCACGCTGTTGGCATGCAGCGTCAGGTTGCCCGCGTGCCGGCTGGCCGGGTCTTTGGCCACGATGGCGTTGAGCGCGGTGTCGCTGCAGCTCTTGCGCACGGCGTGGCCCGGGGAGGCGGCCGGGGAGGAGACGCCGTCCTGGGCGGCCGAGTCGTCCCCGCTGCCGGGCTGGGGGTCATCGGCCTCCGGGGCCTGGGTGAGGGGCGCGAGCAGGGCCTCGGCCAGGTGGTCCTCCCGGCCCAGCAGGTAGGTCTTCGCCTGCTTCATCTGCTGCAGCTCCAGCAGCTCGGCCTCCAGCTCCTGCACGCGGAGGCGGCAGGCCTCCAGGTCGCACAGCTGCCGCTCCAGCTCCGCGTACTCCTGCAGCACCGCCGCGTACTCCCGCTCCGCCCGCTCCTTGCGCTGCCGCTCCTGGCTCACCTGGGAACGCAGCACGCCCACCAACGTCTGCAGCCGCTCGTTCTCCTCCAGGGGCCGCGGGCCTAGCTCCAAGGAGGAGCTGTGCAGGCGGAAGGCATCCTCGCACCTGAGAGGGAGCAGGCCGGCAGACATCTGGTCAAGGCCAAGGTCCCGGGATCCAGCTACCCACGCTTAGCAGATCTCCCGGCCAATGGGCAAGATCTTCTGTTTGCTCCACTCTCTGCCCTTTCTCTCCCTTCTCTCTGCCCTGGGCAGTGACCTGCGTCAGCCGGGTTTCTGCTCTCTCCGGAGCTCAACCAGCCAGCAGGTCCGAGGGTGGGAGCAGAGGGAGGTCAGGGAAGGTCTTCCCCAGATTCCTTTCCTGGTTAGTCCTGGCCCGGCAGCCCCTGCTGGACTTCCAGTAGCATCCTTCCCCTGGTGCCTTCAGGACTGGGGGTGGTAACAGCTCCTTGCTGTTTGCAAGCCTGGGGAAGCTGCAGTGTCCCTGCGGTCTCCCCACACCTCGTCCACACCTCTTCATCCATCGCTCCTCAGTTACTCCGTGCAAGGTGCTGTCTCCTGCCAGGACCTTGACCGAAACACCCACTAAACACACAACGGGTATTTTTACATTAAGAGGTCATCCCGCTAAGATTTACTGGGAACTGAAAGGTGTAGTGGTTAACTCCTCCTGAGTTAGAATTCTAGCTTAGTAAAGAGGTGACCTTGGATAAGCTCCCATAACCTCTGAGCTTCCTTTTCCTCATCTGAGTAGCGGAGGTGATAAAACGTACCTGGCGGGATCGCCACGGGAGTGAAATCACTTTGAGTGGCGGGCCCACGGCCAGGGCTCGCTAAATGCCAGCTGCCGCCTGTTGTTGGCAACGGGATCAGTCCCTCCGACAGCCTGGTGATGCGCCAACTCTCATTCCCACCTGCTGCCTCGTGCCCACCCTCTCCTTCCTCCGGGACTCGGGGACGCCGTGCAGGGTCCAGACCGCCCTCACCCTGCCCCCTGTGTCACCCTCACCTACCGGGGGCTGGTGCACAGCTCCTTGAGACAGGGGAAGGTGTGGATGGTGCGCCTGCGTTCCCGCTTCTCCCGGCGCACTCGCAGCTGCTCCAGGCCCCGCAGCTGCTCCACTTGGGCCTGAAGCTCCTCCACCTGGGCCTGCAGGCGCTCAATGGTCTCTGTCAGCCTGGAGGTGGGGTGGGGGACATACACGGGAGGGACTTTAAGGGGACGGGGCCAGCCCTCCTCACTGCAGCCCTGGAGGGACTGGGGGTGGAGGTGGGGACAGATGGGCAACCTTGAACCCCACTTCCTGGTGCTGAGGTCAAACGGAACTCCCCTTGTACCTGAGGACCCGCCCTTCTTCTGCACTTCCCGGGCTGAGCTGCCCATCCTCCCTGTGCCACCTCGGTCCCTTCTACACCATTGGAGCACTTATCACCCTGCACGGCAATAAAATATTCACATGCCTGTCTTCACCTAGGCTGTGAGCTCCTGGGGGTGGGGCTGTCTCTCTGTATCCCCGTCACTGTACCCCCAGTGCCTAAACAGAGCCTGCTATGTAGCTGGTGCTTCAAGAAGGGGTGTGGCCTGAACGTGAAACCACCCACAATTGACAAGGGCAATTTCACTACCATCCCGGGGTTCAGGCCCGGGCTTCTGGGAGAAGGAGCGTGAGTCAGAGCCACTGGCCAACATGCCTATCTACAACCCAACCTGACCGCTCCCTCGCTCGCCCCCCGGCCCTCCCCGCCCGGCCCTCACCCATGGATCTTCTGCTGGGCAGCCTTACTCTCCAGCACCAGCTTCTGGTTGGTCAGTTCCAGGTCGCGGGCTGTCAGGTCCAGCTGTTCGTACACTTTGGCATGCTGCTCATTCATGTGCCGCAGCGTGTCCAGCTGCTTGGTTAGGTACTGGAGGGGAGAAGGTTGACAGGGCTGGGGACAATGTCATGGGCCATTCTCCTACTTCTAGGAACACGTTTGCTTCGAGGTACTGGTCTGCAGCAGAGCTGGGGGTAAAGATGGTGGTGCAATGGCTGCCCGGGATAGTTGTACAGGTTGTGAACCGGCACAAGCTATAGGACCAAGGCTGTGTCTGCTAAGAGGGCACCTTTCCCTAAGTCATAACAAAGGCACCACGGGCCAAGGGGTCCTCAGTGGGCGGGGGAGCACGTGCAGGGCCTGTGTGGCCCCTCACCTCGATCTCCTGCACTTGCTCCTCGTTGGTGGAGTACATCTGCTGCAGAGACTCCTCCAGCTCCTTGTTCCTCTCCAGCAGGGTCTTCCCCAGCTCTGCGGCCAAGTGCAAGTCTAGTGGAAGAGGGGGCAGAGGGTGGGAGGAACCTGAGGAACTGAACGGGCTCAGAGGACTCCCATAAATGTTCCCAGCATGCATTCTGTGCCTTGGGGACTCCAAGACAACCAGGACACAAGCTGGCCTCGGAGCCCGCGGGCCTTGGAGGGGATGGAAGCCAGGGACTAAGACTTTACACTGACTGTCGCTTCTTCCTGCAATGTCCTCTCTCTCCCCAGACCCTCCCAAGGCTCATCCCTCTCCACCTTCCACTCTGTGCTTAAATGTCACCTTCTCCAGGAGCCCTTCCCTGACCACAGACTCAAAATCACACCCGCCCCCGCCTCATACTCCCTCTCTGTTTAATTTTTCTCCTTAGTGAATATCACCATCTAACTTACCAAACAGTTTGGCATATCATTTATCTTTTTTTTTTAAATATATATATTTTTTTATTTCTAGGGGAGAGAGAGAGACAGCGTGAACAGGGGAGGGTCAGAGAGAGAGGGAGTCACAGACTCTGAAACAGGCTCCAGGCTCTGAGCTGGCAGTCAGCACAGAGCCCGACGCGGGGCTCGAACCCACGAACCGCGAGATCATGACCTAAGCGAAAGTCGGACGCTTAACCGACTAAGCCACCCGGGCACCCCTGGCATATCATTTATCTTGTTCATTCCCTCCCTGACTAACTGTAAGCTCACAGGGCAGGGATTTTGCCCATTTTGTTCACTGGTATCCCAAGACCTACCACAGTGCCTGGCATACAGCAGGTGCATAATAAATATTTTCTGAAAGAACGAGAGGAATGTGATCAGACAATCGATAGACATGGGGCAAAGTGCCCTGGGATGATGGTAAGGGAGAGCTCACTCTCCCTGGGCTCAGCGGGAGGCTGAGTGAGCTTTCAGGTTGGGTTTGGAAGGGTGACTAGGACCTCACCGAGAGGCAAAAGAAACAGAAAGACTTGCTGGATATTAGAATTGGGTGAGGGGCGCCTGGCTGGCTTAGTCAGTAGAACATGTCACTCTTGATCCCGAGGCTGTGAGTTTGAGCCCCAGGTTGGGTAGAGATTACTAAAAATTAAAATTTAAAAAAAAATTTTTTTTTTTTTAATGTTTTATCCATTTCTAGGAGAGAGAGAGAGACAGCGTGAGCAGGGGAGGGTCAGAGAGAGAGGGAGTCACAGACTCTGAAACAGGCTCCAGGCTCTGAGCTGGCAGTCAGCACAGAGCCCGACGCGGGGCTCGAACCCATAAACTGCGGGATCATGACCTAAGCGAAAGTCGGACGCTTAACCGACTAAGCCACCCAGGTGCCCCTCTAAAAATTAATTTTTAAAAAAATCTTAAAAAAAAAGAAGGAGCTAGGACTTTATTTAAAAAAAAACTGAATGAGGCTTCAGAGTTCTTTGGCCCAACATCCTTATTCCATGGAGGACAGGCTGGAGAAGGAGAGGGAAGAATGACTTGCCCAAGGTTATGGCCACATTGGAAGCAGAATTCAGGTCTCCTGACCCTGGCTGGGGACCATTTGGTCCTAGTGATATGTGCCCCTCTCAGAAACCTCCTTTCACAGGGCAGCAAAACCATCATCATCTTGCTCCCAGAAGCCCTGATTCTTGTACCCTAGGACCGGAACCTGCTCTCCCCGACCCCAGCCAAAGGTGCACGAACACTGTCAGAGAGGCTGGGAGGGGATCTAGCCTGCTTCTGGGGTGGCTGTGTGGTGGGGAGGGGGACGGATTAAAAGGAAATGGCAGGTGCTGGTTTCCCTAAAAATTCTCTCTAGTGGGTCTGGAGTTGTGTGAGGGCACCTAGACATTTGGAGTAGGTATTTCTCGATATATATGCCTCATTCTTCTTAGAAACAAAGGAAACAACATACTTATTATCATAAGGGGACACTTTATTATTTCTTTATATATATTTAAAATTAAATTTTTTTTTCAATGTGTATTTATTTTTGAGAGGCAGAGAAACAGAGCAGGAGTGGGGGAGGGGCAGAGAGAGGGAGACAGAATTGGAAGCAGGTTCTAGGCTCTGAGCTGTCAGCACAGAGCCCGACACAGGGCTCGAACCCATGAACTGTGAGATCATGACCTGAGTCGCAGTCAGATGCTCAACCCTCTGAGCCACCCAGGCACCCCCAATTTTTTAAAATGTTTATTTATAGTTGAGAGAGAGAAAGAGAGATAGTGCATGAGTCGGGGAGGGGCAGAGAGAGCCGGAGAAAGAATCTGAAACAGGCTTCAGATTCTGAGCTATTAGCAAAGAGCCACACGTGGGGCTTGAATTCATGAACTCTGAGATTGTGACCTGAGCCGCCGAGGTCATTGACTGAACCACCCAGTTGCCCCTATATTTTAATGTTTATTTACTTATTTTGAGAGAGAGAGAGAAAGCAAGCATGTGCCAGTGAATGGGGGAGGGCCAGAGATGGAGGGAGACAGAATCCCAAGCAGGCTCTGCACTGTGCAGAGCCTGATGTGAGGCTCTAACTCGCGAACCCCGAAATCATGACCTGAGCCAAAGTTTGATGCTCAACGGACTGAGCTTTCAAGGCACCCTGAGGGAGAGAAAATCTTAAGCAGACTCTATGCTCAGAGCAGAGTCCAATGTGGGGCTCAATCCCATGACCTTGGAATCATGATCTGAGCCAAAATCAAGAGTCAGATGCTCAACAGACTGAGCCACCCAGGCGCCCCAAGTTGCTGTGCACTTTAAATGAGTGAATTAGCTGGTGTGTGAATTATATCTCAAAAAAGCTGTTAAAACAAAAACAAACAAACAAAACCACTGAGGGCAGTTTAATCTGGGGGCAGAGACTGGTGTTAGGAAGCAAGACCCTTAAAGAGGTTGGTAGATAGGCTCTGATTGAGTTCGCAAGGCTCTTTTCTTTTGAAAATCACTTTAAAGTTTGTGTTAAGTGTACTTGATGTAAAAAATCAAACAGCACAGAAAGGTTAAGAATGGTGACCAAAATCTGGCCTTTTGCAGCAACATGGATGGAACTAGAGGGTGTTAGGCTGAGCAAAATAAGTCAGGCAGAGAAGGACAGATACCATATGTTTACACATATAGGTGGATTAGGAGGAAGTTAACAGAGGACAATGCAGGAGAAGAAGGGGGAAAATAGTTGGGGAGATGGAGGGAGGCAAACCATGAGACTCTTGAATGCCGAGAACAAACTGAGGGCTGATGGGGGTGGGGGTGAGGGGAAGGGGGGGTGATGGGCATGGAGGAGGGCACTTGTTGGGATGAGCACTGGGTGTTATATGTGAACCAACTTGACAATAAACTATTTAAGGAAGAAAAAATACATTAGTTCATAAGAGAAGAAAATTGTAAAACATAAATCTTCATGTAAATAAAAATGTCATGTACACATAAAAAAAATGGTGACCAAAAAATTACTTGAAAACGGACCTCACATATTCTTAGATCTATTACTGGGAATTCCATAAACAAATGCATATGGCCTCAAATGGTTATGACAGAATGATTATTTGTAAGTAACAGAAGTCACAGCCTGCGTGTGCGGTGTGGGAGGAGAGAGGAGGAAGCAGGTAGATGAAAATGCCCCATTTAGAGAAAGACGCTGTCCACATGCTGGTCACCATTCTTATAAACAGCTCTCTGGGCTTAAAGCAGCTATAGGTACAATTTCGTGTGAACAGGATGTTTTTCTGTACGTGCTTTTTTCACTTAACAATTTGGCACAGGGGCACCTGGGTGGCTTGGTCGGTTAAGTGTTAGACTTCGGCTCAGGCAGTTTGTGGGTTCGAGCCCTGAGTCGGGTTCTGTGCTGACAGCCCAGAGCCCAGAGCCTGGAGTCTGCTTTGGATTCTGTGTGTGTCTCTCTCTCTGCCTCTCCCCCCTCACACACACTCTCTCTCTCTCTCAAAAATAAATGAACATTTAAAAAAGAAGAAAGAAAAACAATCATGTAAATCTCAGAAGAACCTTCAGCTTTGAGCAATTAACATCAGATGATGATGGCAATAAAAACCAGGTACCTGATACAGACCAGTCGGGGAATGGGCCACTTGCAGTATGAGTTTATTAACTATGAGTTGTGGAGAAGTCTACAAAGTGTGAAGGCCTCTGCGCTCGTCCATCTATAAAGTGTGAAGTCTGATGTTTAACATCGTAGAACTGTGCAGCCCTATGTTATGTCGAGTGCTCAGTAGAAATTCGGGAGCCCAGCAAGACCACGTCCAGTTGGCAATGATGGAGCCGTACCGCCTTCCTCCTCTCTGTAGTGAGATGGTAAACAGCTGGCTCACCCCCAAACAGTATCAAATAACTCAGGTATCAGTGACAAAGAACACAAGGCCACGGTCATCAGTGTTTTCTCCCTGGGGAACTGTCAGGTGGCCTGCAGCTTAACCTAGAGTCCAAGACCCCAGGCTCTGAAGCTGAGTGAGGAAAGGTCGGGAGCAACTGCATTTTATGCTTTTCCTTCCAGGTGGGCACGTGAGCCGGGTGTGTGTGTTCCTACCTCTGGCAGGCGGGGCCAGCTGCAAGTCACACTATAAACCAGGAACACAGGAGCCTGCGTTGCAAAGGCACCGAATGTAACCAGGCCACCCAGTGACTCAGGGGAGGGGAGGAAGGGAACACGATAGAAGCTGTCTGCGGTGGGAGAAAAATCTCAGAGAGTGTCTCAGGGAAACTGGATCACGATGCAAGCTAAGCTGGTCAAAGCTGTGAGGAGGGATCACAGGAGAAGCCAGAAGCTGCAGGGCAGGGAACTGGCTGGAGCCAAGCGCTGGGGAAAGTACACCAGCTAGAGGGGGCCTGGCGGTGTCTCTGAGCTCAGGGCAGAGTGCGACTCCCCCTGGACCAGGGGTGGGGGAAGTCAGGGGGTGGGAGAAGGAGGGAGCCGGCTAAGGAGGAAGTAGAAATCAGAGTGATAAACAGTCTGTCATGGCCAGATTAATGGTCACACTGGACAAAGCCGGGGAAGGTACCGAGTCTGAATGGGCGTCTCCCCTGGGCCCTGGAGTTTTCTGGGGTCTCCAGTAGTGGGCTTCGGCGGTGTTGCCCTCTGAGTGCCTGCTGACATGTGTTCCCTGTGAGCGATGCCCCGGAGGCCTGAGAGGGAGTGGCCGGCAGTCAAGGAGATATCGTTGAAAAGAAACCCTGAAATCCCACTGTCCCCCCTGGTTGGGGTTGGGGTGTGGCTCTGGAGCAGAGAGGTGGGAAAGGGCCAGGGGTCGGGCACAGGGGGAAGGGACAAAGATAAAGGCAGTGGGAGGAGAAGATCTACCCCATCTGGCAGGGATGTGGGGTTCCTGCTTACAGCCTCCAAGGCATGAATGTCAGGAACTCTGGGGCCACACAATTGGGGTCCGGTCACCTCCCTCTCCTTGTCATGTCAGAGCTCTTGCCCAGGGCTGAGACTCAAGGTCGGGCACCCAGGACTTCAAATCTATGACTCAGCAGCTATCTCTCAGCATGGAAAGAGGTACCATAGGGCCCGCCATGCCTAGTCCAAGGTCAAGGAGGGAGGCGGGCAGAGAAAGAGAGCGCGAACCAGTGTGCTTAACAATCAATGGATTTTTCTATTTTTACAGATGCTTGTGTCAGTGGGCGGAAGGAACATGGTGACGATCTAGGACCTTGCTTGTCCCAACTGCCTCCCTCCACTGGGACAGAATGGAATCAAAGTCAGGCAGCAGGCCAAGCTTCCAGAAAGTAAAGTTGGCGCCTGCCCCCAGGGCAGGGGAGAAACACACACAGAGGGGAGACCCAGCTGGTTGAGCTAACCTCTTCCTGAGCCACTCAGAGGCAATCAGGGAGCAGCTGGGCAGAGGAGAATTTGGGGACTGGGTACAGGGAAGGGGGATGTTACAGGCACTTGATTCCCCAGTGTAGCTGGCCTTTGGCCGACGCTTCGCCCCACCATCCAGCTCTCCGTGCCAGGCTCTGGGAGGTGGTGCTGCAGTGCCTGGGCCTGAGACTTCCTCTGAACCCACCCCTGGCATTCTAGACGCTCCTACTTTCTAGTCACATGTGGGCTTTTCATGTTGCTCTGTGCCTTCGTACAGCATCCTTTCTACCTACAATGAATGCCCAGGCAGCCGCTATTGAACTCTCTAGCTCAGAGGGCCCTTTGCATAAACCTATATGAGTATTACACCAGAAGGCCCTCTGTTTCTTATCTCACTGCTCTCTGCCCTCACCCAGGGTGAGCAGGTATTTGTTTTTTGGTCAAGATGTCCAACTTCTTCTGACACTGCCTCATTTCTGGTTTCCCTCCTTGTTCCTGGACCCTGGCTACTACTGGGGCTACAACGCAAGGCCAGCGGCTGCAGGCCAGCGAGGCCGTCCCCTACCCTGGCCCCAGAGCATGGCAGCCCAGCCCAGCTTGAATCTCTCGCTCTCCAGAAGCAACACATCTCCCACCCCTACTCCCTGGCTCCTTCCTCCCACATCTGGGCCGGGCACAGTGCCAGAGACATTGTTAGGGGTGCGGGAATGAAATGAGACAGCAACAATATCAGCATCAGCTTCCCAGGAAGCCATCTTCCCAGGAGCTCAGCTTCCAACCTTTCCATCGAGGCCTGCCTCTTCCATGAAGCCCTCTTACTGCATTCTAACACCCACACTTAGTTATAGGCCCATCTCCACCTGGCCGGGTGCACCCAGGAGGCCAGGGCTGGAACTGTTCCCAGCTCCCAGGATGGTGTCTGACACCTAGGTGTCAGCCTGATAGGTGTGGGGGGATGTAAAATTTGGGGGGTTAGTGCCCAGCATGGGGGATGGGGTTGTCACGGCCACTACCGGACATCACACTCCAGGCAGGGAGGCTGAGGTGGGACTCCCGGGTGAAGAGTATGGCAGAGTCCAGCCCAGCACCCCCAGTCCCACACTCATCCCCCAGAGACTGATTAACCCACGCTCCTGAGTACAAGGACGGTTTCATCTACCAGCAAATCTGGCCACATGGGGATGTGGGTCAGGGCCAGGAAACAAAAGGCTCCAGGATCCGGGTAGATGCCTCACATGAGGGCAAAGCTAGGCATCTGGGGTCCCACGGAGACGCCACTCAGAGCAAGGGCTATTAGTAGACACTGAACCAGAGTTGTGTCCACACCCGCCTGGCTTGCTGGGTGACAGTGCTCATTTCTCCTGGACATGTTTCCGTGCCCCTTCAGCTCTAACCACCCGAGAACGAGGTGCTTTGGGGGAAGAGAGGGTGGATTTGACTGCATTCCAGCAGACCTTGGCCTTGACCCCCTCAGGCCTCCTCCTCCTTCCTGTCCTACAGCTCCACCCCGCCCGCCCCCCCCTCCCACTCAGAGTGATGTCACGAAGGCCACCTCATCACCAGATTCTAACCCCCTTCCCGCCATCCTCTCTACACTCAGACGGGAGTGGGGGAGGTGGCTCCCCCTTCACTCAGGCTCTAGTCTGGTGCATTGCTCAGAATGCCCCAACCTGGTTCCCTCGAACCATGAGTCATTTGAAAGAGGGCTGGGAGGGAAAGGGAAAGGGCCAGGGACACCCCCCCCTCCCTCCCGCTCCCTAGGAGGATTGGAGACTCCAAGTTTTTGCTGCTTCTTGGTCAGCAGGGTCCCCAAACCCCTATACCCTCCCTGGGTAGAGGGTAAAGAAGTTGGCGAAACTTTCTGGGAGTCTTAGAGCTCAGGAATCCTGGCAGGGAAGGGTGCACCAGATTTGGAATGGGATAACTTTCACACACACACACACACACACACACGCACGCACACACACACACACACACACACACACACACACACACTCACCATTCCTCTCAGCAAAACATAACCAAGGAGCCACCTCCAAGCCTTCAAAGACTTCTAGCCAGTACTCAGGCCCCCCAATAATACTAGGGGCGCTTGGGCAGCTCCTGCCTCTAAGATGCGGTGGGTGAGCGGGGTGAAGTATGCCCCTGTCGTTCGGGGAAACAGAATGGCCGCTCCCCCCACTTTTGTGTGTCTTCGCCGGTCCGGCCCCGGTCTTCTCAGGCAGCGCTACCCGTCTCCACGTCCGCGTTCTCCAGACGCATCACCCTCGGAGTCCGGCGCTCCGGGTCCAGCCCGGCCCTCCCCGGGGTGATACTGCTCAACAATGGAGAAGCGGACAGGGGTCGCGGGGCGCACCCCGCTTTCCCGCCGCACCCACGCCGCCGTGCTCACCCTGTTCCAGGTCCTGCTGGTCGTACCAGGGCTCCTCTTCCTCTGTGGTGAAGTCTTCCATCCTGGCGGCTCTCCGCATGGCCCCGCGGGCGGCGGGCGGCAGGCGGGCGCTGCGGCGGCGCGGCTCAGGGCCGGGGCGCGGGGCCCGGGACAATGCGGCGGAGGCGGGCCGGGCCTCCCGCGTCGCGGACTCGGGCTGCAGTGCCCCCGCCCGCGCCGCGCCCCTTCGCCATCGGCCGCCGACCGGGCGCCCACGCGGGGCTGGCGCGCCGCCGCGGTCCGGCCCGGCCGGGGTCCTGCGGAGTCGGGGGCACCGGGCGACGGCGGCACAAAGGGTGGAGGGGCGGGGGCGGCGGGCCGGAAGGCGGCAAGGAGGGCTGGGGTCAGCCGGCACGTCTGGGGCGCTAGGAGTGCACGCGGGCCGCGGCGGGCGCCCCCTGCCCGGCTTCGGCCCGCGCTGCCCCAGGCCCGCCAGGCGACACCGGGAGCCGCCGCTGCATCTTGGCGGGGTCCGCCCCGCGCTTCCCTAGCCGCCCGCTCCGCGGGGTGGGGCCGGCCGCCTCTGACCAATCAGAAAACGTATGCAAAGGTGGAGGCGGGGCAGAGGGCGGGACCTCCCTGGCGTCTCGGTGGGGCAGTTGCTGGTTGAACCTCACCCTCCATCTACGTCCAACTCCTTCAGTGTACCGCTCCGTGTCTGAAATGATTTTATTTTGTTTACCTGCTGTTCTCTCTCTCTCTCTCCCTCTCCCTCCACATCTCCTGAAAGCACAGCTCTTGCCCCTTTTGTTCACAGCTGACTCTTTAATATCTAGAACAGGCTGACCCATTGGTACCGTCCATGGACACTCTTTGAATTGAATGAATGTTAATTTACAATTATCTTTAAGAAGCTGAGTGTCTGAATATTTGTGGCCGGAAACTTCAGGCCGGGAGTGGTGAAGTTTGAGGGTATGTTACCTGCATTCTGGACTTTCCCCTTTAAGGTCCTGTTTCCCTCCCCTTCCCTCTCCTTACACATTTTATACCCAGTTATACCAGTTAAAGCCATTCATGATTTCACCTTCTAAGCATCCTTAAAGGAATTATCAGACTCAAGCATTCATGTAACTGATTTTTATTGGATCCATCATGTGCTAGTACTGTTGCGGCATCTTGAGTATATCCAACTCTGAATATATGTGGCAAATATATATATATTTGCCAAATATATATATATCCAACAAAGGACTTGTATCCAGAATATAGAAAGAATATCTGTAAATCCACAGGAAAGACAGCCCAGTAGAAAAATGGGTAAAAGACTCGACCAGGCACTTCACAAATGACCAAATGACCCAACAAACATGTGACAAGGTGTTCAACTTCTTTAGAAGGATCAACTCTTGTAGGGGAAGAGAAAGGAAATAGGGTGTGCAGAGGCAGGAGTTGAGTTGAGATATGGCTTTGATAAAAGTGTCCCCCAACTCTGCACAGCTCTGGACTCAATCCAGAGATATCCTTCAAAGCTACTTCAATGGCAATGGGGAGAGGGCCTTTATATCCCCCCTCTCCCCTGCTCATATCCACAAATCATTGAATGGGTGCAGGCAGTGAATGGGAAGCAATGTGATCTTGGGCAAAGAGGCTGTTTTCAGTTCCTCTCTTCTTAGAAAGGGCTGGCAGCTGAGGACTGTCAGCCAGCAGGCTTTCCAGCAGTTGGGGGAACACATCTTTCAGTCCTGAAAAGGCGTCAGGGAGATGCACCACAGTATGCATTATATATGCATATCCTATAATCTAGCCATTCTGTTTCTTATATACGTGCAGCAGAAGTATGTACATGGGTGCCCGGGTGGCTCAGTCGATTAAGTGTCTGACTCTTTGTTTCAGCTCAGGTCATGATCTCACGGTTCATGAGGTTGAGCCCTGCGTTGGGCTCTGTGCTGACAGTGCAGAGCCTGCTTGGTATTCTTTCTCTCCTTCCCTCTTTACCCTTCCCCTGCTTGTGCTTTCTTTCTCTCTCACAAATAAATAAACTTAAAAAAAAAAAGAAATATTTACATATGTTAACGAAAGACATGTACAAGAATGTTCATAGCAGCATAACTGATAATAGCCCAAACTGGAAACAACCCAAATGTCCATCAATAGTCAATGAATAAAATGTGGTATCCACGTGCAATGGAAGATTATATAGTACAAATAAACTGTTGAGTGAAAGATGCCAGGCATAACATAAAAAGTAAGTACTCGAATTGGCATTCTATTATTTTTTTTTAATTTATTTATTTTTGAGAGACAGAGAGGTACAGAACACAAGTAGGGGAGGCAGAGAGAGAAGGAGATACAGAATCTGAAGCAGGCTCCAGGCTCTGAGCTGTCAGCACAGAGCCTGGCCCAGGGCTGGAACTCACAAATGGTGAGACCATGACCTGAGCCGAAGTCGGATACTTAACCGACTGAGTCACCCAGGCGCCTCAGCATCCTATTATTTCTATAACAAGTTACCTCAAATTTAGTGAGTTGAAACAACATAAATTTGGGGCACCTGGGTGGCTCAGTCGGTTAAGCGTCCGACTTCGGCTCAGGTCATGATCTCATGGTTCATGGGTTCATGCTGACAGCTAGCTCAGAGCCTGGAGCCTGTTTCACATTCTGTGTCTCCCTCTCTCTCTGACACTCTTCTGCTCCCACTGCTCTCTCTCTCTCTCTCTCTCTCTCTCTCTCTCTCGGAAATTAAAAAAAAAAAAAAAAAGAAAACATAAACTTACTGACAGTTTTGTAGGTTAGAAGTCCGACATGGCTCTCGATGGCTGAAATATAGGTTTCTGCAAGGCTGTATTCCCTTCTGGAAGCTCTAGGGAAGAATCAGTTTCCTTGGGTTTATACCTTCTAAATGCCACCCACATTCCTTGGCTCATGGCCCCCTTCTTCCATCTTCAAAGCTATCAACAGCAGGTTGTATCTTTCTCATACTGCATCACTCTGACCTTTCTACTTCTCTCTTCCACTTTTTTTTTTTAACCATTTATTCAGTTTTGAGAGAGATAGAGTGTGAGTGGAGGAGGGGCAGAGAGAGAGAGGGAGACACAGAATCTGAAGCAGTCTCCAGGCTCTGAGCTGTCAACACAGAGCCTGACACGGGGCTCAAGTCCACAAATTGTGAGATCATGACCTGAGCCGAAGTTGGCGGCTTAATCAACTGAGCCACCCAGGTGCCCCTCTCTTCCGCTTTTTAAAGACCCTATGATGACATTGAGCCTGCCCCATAACCCAGCATAATCTTCCCATCTCAAGGTCCTTAAGTCAATCACATCTGCAAAGTCCCCTTTGCTATGCAAGGTAACATATTTAAAGGTAAGGGTTAGGATGCAAGCATCTCTAGGGATCATTTTATTTACATAAGGTTCAAAACTGGCAAAAAGGAATCCAATCCGGACAGTGTTTAGCTATGAGTGAGGATCCATGTGGGGAACTCTAAGTGGCTGGGAGAATTTTCTTTCCTGATCTGGGTGCTGGTTACACCGGTGTGTTCATTTGTGACAAATGTACACTTAGGATGTGTACATTTCTTTGACTATATGTTATATACTTTAATAACAGTTTACTTAAGAAGAAAAATAAATCTATGGTTGACACATAAGCAGTCTCTGTCCCTGTGCAGTTTTCATTCTAGTGGGAATAATTAAATAAATTATTGCAACCTGCAACATATGCCATGAAGGAAATTAACAGGTTTCTGGGAGAAAGTTTGGGGTGAGGTTTAGATTCAGCATTCAGGAAAGACCTCCCTCAGAATGGGACGTCTAAGCTAATACCTAAAGGACGAGATGGTGCCAGCCATGCCAAGCTCTGGGGGGAGAGTGTTCCAGGCCGAAGCAACAGCAAGGTCAAAGGCTTTAAGGCAAAAAGAGCTTGATCTATATTAGAAACTGACAGAAGGCCAGTGTAACTGAGTGGAATGGATAAAGGAGAGATGAAATGGGAGTTGAGGCCAAAGAAAGAAATTGGGATTTTTTTTTCCCGCTCAACTGGTCAAGGCTTGCTATTTTCAGTTGTAAAAGATCAGTGGTGGAGTGCTTGGGTGGCTCAGTCGGTTTAGTGTCTGACTCTTGGTTTTGGCTCAGGTCATCATCTCACGGTTCGTGAGTTCGAACCCCTCCTGAGGCTCCGTGCTGAAAGTGTGGAGCCTGCTTGGGACTCTCTCTTTCCCTTGTTCTCTGCCCTTACCCCCACTCCTCAAAAAATAAATTAATTAATTTTAAAAAAAAGTCAGTGGCAATATTGGAGCATGAAATAGAGGGGAGGAAGCAAGCATCCAGTTTGGAGACCTTTGTGATCATCCGGAAGGGAAGTAATGGCGGAATGGGCAAGGCTGGTAGCGGTGGAGATGGAGCAACATGAGAAACATTTTGTGTGCAGATGAACTGACTGCAGAATCAGAGTGATGCCTTAGACTCCTGGATCTAGTAACTGGGTGATAGTGATGCCATGTATTGAACTGGGGACAAAAATGAGTCTAAGGGAGCAGCAGGTTGGGGTGGGGGTGAGTTTTAGAGGGATCTGGTCAGCACTTCAGGCCCACCAAGTCTCCTCCCCATTTGTTCATTTCTTTATTCTGCAGCGCTGTGGGAGTGCTGCCCCTAAGGAGTTTAGGAAGTCCCCAGAGGAGACCAGGGGCAAAGGGCTGAGGGCCAGGGCCTGGGAGGGCTGCCTCAGTTTCCCCAGCTGGTGGTAGTTCGAGCAATTAAAGGCAGCCCCAACCTCAAGTTTCACCAGATGCTTTCAGTGGTGACTTAGATGACCCCTGTGTGTGAAAACATGTGAAAGGGTCATCTCTCGCCCTTTACCATAGTGGCCATGCTCTCAGCTTGGCTCTCCTCTCCTGTAGTGACCCTTCCCTGTCCCAGCCCCAGAAGCATCACCTGGCAGGGACCAGAATGTCACAAAGGCTGGATTCTCATTGCCATCCCAGCAATAGGCAGGGTGATTCAGGTCGGATTCTCCTGGATCTCACGAGGCTGGTACAGGCCAAAGCTGGGAAGCCAACCCTGCCAGGTCGGTGGGACTTCCCTGTGCCCCTCTACAGGGGGTCAGAGAGTGGAGGTCCAGGTGCCCCCGCAGAGCTGTGGCTGGCTGCCGGGGTGGGGCGGTCGGAGGGGGGAGGAGATGCATGCTGGGTACCAGGCCTGTACCCCCGCCCTTTCCCTGACACTGGAATCCCAGGCTCCTTGCCCAGTGGGACCCCTCCCTGTGCCTTTAGGCCAGACTTAATATCGCTTAAACTATTCCAGGAGGAGGAAAGTCAGTTCTGCTTTTTTTTTTTTTTTTTTTAACGTTTTATTTTTTTGAGAGCCAGAGCCAGAGCACGAGCAGGGAAGGGGCAGAGAGAGAAGGAGATCCAGAATCTGAAGCAGGCTCCAGGCTCCGAGCTGTCAGCACAGAGCCAGATGCGGGGCTCCAAGCAAGATCATGACCTGAGCCGAAGTCAGAGGCTCAGCCAACTGAGCCACCCAGGCGCCCCTCGGCTCCGCTTTTGAGGAAGGAAATTCCTCAGCCTCTCTGAGCCAGCAGCCAACAAGCCCTGGGATCCATTTCAGGCCTTTCCCTCTAAGTAGGTAGAGAGGCTCCTCAGGGGTCTCAAGCGTAAACTTCGTCGTCCCCAGGCTGGTACCTCATAGGTGTGTCAGGCGGATCTACTGCGTGGTGTTCCTTGTTGGAGGCATCAAGACTCGGCGCTGATGGCCGGAGCCCTCGCTGGACACCATGTCCCCCAAGCCTTGGGCGTTGTGATTCCCCTGGGTTGGCTTCACACTCCAGCCACCAGGAGCGCTTCCCGAGCTCTCTCACTCGGCCTCCCTGGGAATGCAAGCCCAGCTCCAGGATGTGCGACCTGAGCGCTGCAGGGAACCGCGGGGAAGCCGGAGCCGGGAGGCGGGACCCCGCGACGCAAACGCCGTCCCGCCAGCGCCTCCGGGACGCAGGGCGGGGATGGACATCCCGACACCACCGCCAAGGCGCCACTTGCCACCCACCCTCCCAGCCGGGCTCCCCGCCTCCGCCCCCCAGCCCGGCCCACCGGAAATGACGGCACTTGCGCAGGCAACGCTG
Source organism: Hyaena hyaena (assembly GCF_003009895.1). Classification (NCBI taxonomy): domain Eukaryota; kingdom Metazoa; phylum Chordata; class Mammalia; order Carnivora; family Hyaenidae; genus Hyaena; species Hyaena hyaena. The sequence goes on along the minus strand of NW_024080653.1, from coordinate 429,457 downwards.
ACGTCGGAGGGTCCCGGCAGCTCCGGGTCACCCGAGTCACCCTGGGGGAGGGGCAGGGTGCCGCGCCCGCGTCTCTGGCCCTCGGGCATGCACCGCCCCCGCCCGCTGCGCGTCTTGGGTTGGGTTCAGGGGAACGGGCGAAGCAAGGACACCTTCCTCGGGTGCCCCCACCCCGCAGGCCGCGCTGCCCTCCCAGTCCCCAGACGCACCGTCTGAGCGCTGGGCGCACACTGCACTGAATGATCTCGCCCCATCTGTTCCCGCACCCCCACCCCCAGTCTGAAGTCAGTGCCAGGCGGGGTAAGGCGTGAGTGAGGTCATCTGGTGCCCATTCCCCGCCCCCCCCCATCTACCATCTCCGTGTGTCCCAGACAGCTGTCTGTTCTGAGAAGGGAACTGTTTTAGATCCTCACGGTCCTTGTGGTCAGGAAGTGCTTCCGTATGTCTACCTCAAATCCCTGCAGTTTAAACCCTCCAGGCCTGCCATCAGTGGAGTGACCTTTAGGGTGCAAATGCTGAGTGTCCTCCTGTGGCCTCACCCTTACTCCTTTAAGACCTCCCCACGGGGCTGTTGAGAAGATTCAATGAGCTATAACACAGGGCAAGTGCTTAGCTCAGTGCCTGGGCCATGGGAGCACGCGCTATTCAGCGTTTGCCTTTACCATTATTATTAGCACAACTTTTTTACCTGCAGGACCTATTCCTTGCCCATCATGAGCTCTCTTCTGGCAGGGCTCCTGAGGCGGGTTGGGGAGACCCATCCAGGGACCTTACCTTTCTGGTGGCGCATTGCTGGGGGGCAGGTGAAGCCTGCAGCCTGGGCCGAAACCAGGGGCCTCAGACACTGGGGGAAGCTCCAGGCACATTCGCTCCTTGTCCACTGCCCGAGCTCTCACAGCGTCTTGCGGACCCGGTCACAGATGACACCCCCACTGCATGGGATCCCTTTGCCTCCGGGCAAGTTGAGAGCTGGTGGAGGGCAGAACTCTGGGCGGGACGTAGCAGGTGCTGATGAATGAACACATAGATGCTCTGAAACGAGTGGCAGAACCTTATTCCTTGCCTTGCCTTCTTCGTCCCACCACTTGCCCCACCTCAGAGGCTCCTCAAAGAACTACAAATCTGAGACAGAGTTCGTGAAAATGTGTGGTTCCTATCGACTGAAGGGAACTGCCAAATTGGCTCCATCTTCTGTGCCGCGGGAGTGATCTTTATTCGTTTACCCAATAAAGAATTGTGCGCCAGGCCAGTGCTGGACGCCGGCGACGCAGGGAGCAAGACAAACCCAGTCCGTGCTCGTGAGAAGCTTACATTTCCGTAGGAGAGACAGACATAAACCGAACAAAAAGGCGAAAATACTTTAAATGATGGTAAATTTTTAGTAAACACGTCGGCAGCTAACATAACAACAGCTGGGGATGGGAAATCTCTCAGGGAAGGAGAGTGGAAGGAGATGTCCCAGGCAGGAAGAGCTCAAAGGGTTTGAGGAAGGAAGACGTGTGTGGCCTGGGTGGATGCAGGGGGCTCCTGGGGGGCGGGGGGGGGGGCAGGGCCCAGTCCCTGTAGAGCCTTGGAGGTCAGGGTCGGGGCCCAGCGAAAATTGTTCCTAACAAAGGGCTCCAAGGTGTTTTCAGTGGGGAAGCGTTGTGAGCTGCATTTTATTTTATTTATTAAAAAAATTTTTTTGAAGGAGGGGGCACCTGAGTGGCTCAGTCATTAAGCCTCGGACTTCAGCTCAGGTCATGATCTCACAGTTTGTGAGTTCGAGCCCCGCGTTGGGCTCTGTGCTGACAACTCAGAGCCTGGAGCCTGCTTCAGATTCTGTGTCTCCCTCTCTCTCTTTCTACCCTCCCCCACTCACACTCTTTGTGTGTGTTTCTCTTATGAATAAACAAACATTAAAAATTTTTTAAAATATTAATGTTTGTTATTTTCGAGAGACAGAGACAGAGCGCAAGCAGGGGAGGAGAAGAGAGAGGGAAACAAGGTACTAAACAGCCACGCATTTCCTCCTCTTTCTCTCTGGACAGGCTCTTTCTGTATGCACCATTTGGGACACTCCCTCTCAGAGCTGTGACGCCCAAGCCACACGCAGAAGTCCAATGTTGGTGTGACCATCTTCGCCCACCCACTGAGCCCAGCCTGTGTGTTCTCCCAGCCCAGGCGCCAGATGTAGAAGTGAAGAAGCCTCTAGATGACTCCGGGTCCCAGCTGTTCCGAGTGAACCCTCCCCTACGTCTGCTGGTCTCCCCAGCTGAGACCACAGGTACCGTGGAGCAGATGCAAGCCACCCCAGCTGGGTCCCATCTGAATTACTGAGCACAGAATTGACAATAAAACGGTGTTTGTTTTACACCAAGTTTGGTAGGAGGTCATTACACAGCCAACCCACATCCGATTGACAAGCAAGTGCCAAGATTCCAACTTGAGACTTCACCTGCCTCCTTCCTCTCCATTCCACCTGTGACTGCCCAGGCTCAGCCCTGGTCCTCTCTTACCCTCAAGCTGCTGGATTCCCAGTGTTGAGTCACTTTATCTTTCCTGCAGCAGACAGAATGACTTTGCCAAGACATAATGACATCCGATGACATTTCCCCCCTGCTTCAGAGGCTCCTCAGTGCTCACAGAGCGAGATAAAAGCTGTTGGACAGGATATGAAGCCCTTTATGGTCCAGTCCTGGCCTGCCTCCCCAGTTTTATCTCTTATCAGTCTTTTTTTTTTTAATTTTTTTTTTATTTCTAGGAGAGAGAGAGAGAGAGAGAGAGACAGCGTGAGCAGGGGAGGGTCAGAGAGAGAGGGAGTCACAGACTGAAACAGGCTCCAGGCTCTGAGCTGGCAGTCAGCACAGAGCCCGACGCGGGGCTCAAACCCACGAACCACGAGATCATGACCTAAGCGAAAGTCGGATGCTTAACCGACTAAGCCACCCAGGCGCCCCTCTCTTATCACTCTAAATTTCATCCCAACCAGGTCTTCCTGGGCTCTGGGCAAACCAGGCTCTCTGAACCTTTGGGCTTTCCTCCCCCTTGTTCCTCCCACCTGGATGTGGGAAATGTTCCATTTGCCCATTCCCCGCTCTTTCCATCTTCCCTATCTGCTCCATGGCCCGAGGCTGAAGCTTCTGCAGGCTGCATCAATGGCCTCCTTTGTTCTCTTGCTGTCCATGGGTCCATTGATGGGAAGTGCCGGCAGGAAATCAGAGGGCAGAACAGTGAAGGTAGGGTATCCATCCCATGGCTCCCTGCCTTCCAGACCCTGTGAGGTCACTATTTCTGATGGCTCTCTCTTACAACGGGGCTCTCTTCCTCTGGATTCTGGTAACCGTTCCTCCATTCCTCCACTGCCAGGGTCCTGAACAGACTCCACTCCAGACCCCAAGGCTGTCTATGGCCTGTATGGTTGCCCTATCTTGGCAGTAGGAACTTGCCTTTGTAGCTCAGGCCCTAACACCTTGCAAAGTATGCAGCCCTTAGCAGGTACGGAGTTAATGCTTGTTCCATGACTGATGGTTGAACTTAGAAAAAAGGGCTCATAGGAGCCACAGACAGGGACTCTTCCTTTATGCTGGGCATAAAAGGAGGGACATGGGATAGTTTCCACATAGGAAATCATAGCTAAGAGCCTACTAGAGAATCATCAAGTTAATGTTTATTTATTTATTTGAGAGAGAGACACACACAGAGAATGTGAGCGAGGGAGGGGCAGAGAGAGAGGGAGACACAGAATCTGAAGCAGGCTCCAGGCTCTGAGCTGTCAGCACAGAGCCCGACACGGGGCTTGAACCCACAAACCGTGAGATCATAACCTGAGCTGAATTCAGCTGCTTAACTGACTGAGCCACGTGGACGCCCCAACTAATTCCTTTAAACTTTTAAAAGCTCTGTTTGACTGCTATTTTTCCTGTACTAATCTAGTGTTTTTTTCCTTAAAGATTTTGACTATATAAGTGTTCAAGCACACACACAAAAGTAGAGAGAACGGTACAGTGAATCTTCACATATTCCACAGATTCAACAGTGACCAGGCCTCTGCCACATTTGCCTCATCTTGCCTGTGTGTTCTCTGTCTTGTTTTCTTTGCTACAGTATTTCAGAGCAAACCCTAGTCATTATGCCATCTTGTCTCTCTCGCTTCAGTATGCACTAAACAATACCAATGGCAGTTAAGAAAGCAACCACTGGGGGCTGTCTGGGTGGCTCAGTTGGTTAAGCGCCCAACTCTTGGTTTCAGCTTACGTCATGATCTTGTGGTTCATGAGTTCGAGCCCCGAGTCCAGCTCTGTGTTAATCAGTACAGAGCCTGCTTGGAATCCTCCTCTCTCTCTCTCTCTCTCAAAATAAATAAACAAACATAAGCAAAAAGCAATCACTGGTGGGATTAGGGAGGGTGTTAAGTTTAACCTGGAGACAGTAAACACGTGGTGGGGATAAATGGATATTTTTTCACCTAGATGTATTAGCGATCATATTCCTCAAGATAATATTATTATTTTTTCCATTCTATGGGGTCAAGAGTGCCCAGGGACCTTATAAGATTTCCTGGAGATGAACACCAAGATTTCCTGAGGAGCAGAATGCCCAGTGGATGGGAGTCCTCCTGAGGTTGGAGGAAGATTAATAGATTTATTTAAATCCATCCCATGAAAGTTGATGGAAAGAGCAAGGTCGACGGATGTCGAGTAATATTTTGGTGCCACTGGGAGTTCCTGGTTGCCAATCCATGAAATGGCTCTGGGTGATGGGCAAAACCAAAAGGCTCACAATTAGTCCCTTGGAATGGCCGGTTAGCACCTGCTCTTGCTTTTTTTTTTTGAAGTCAAATTTATTGAGGTTTAGTTTACATACCATAAAATTTATCCCTCTTAGAGTGTATATGAACTTCGACAAACATGTGCAGTCATTGAATTACCACCATGATCATAGCATAGAATGTTTTCATCACCCCCAAAAGTTTTCTCATGCCTTTTCTTCTTTTTTTTTAATGTTTATTTTAGAGAGAGGGAGAGACGGAGTGTGAGCAGGGGAGGGAAAGAGTGAGAGGGAGTCACAGAATCCCAAGCAGGCTCCAGGTTCTGAACCTGATGCGGGGCTTGAACTCACAAACCAGAAGATCATGATCTGAGCTGACACTCAACTGACTGAGCCACCCAGGCACCCCTCCTCATACCTTTTCATAGTCCATCTCCCAGCCTACTCCCAGCCCAAGGCAACAATCCCTTCATTGTTTTCTGTCCCAATGTTTTGTCTTTTTCCAGAATATCATATAAATGATATAATACAGTACGCTGCCTTCTGTGTCTGGCACAGTACTTTTGAGATTCATTCACATTGTTGCTGCCTGGATCAGTAGTTTTTTCCTTTTCACTGCTAAATACTAGTCCTATTGTGCCAGTGAACCCCAATCTGTTTATCCACCAGATGATGGACATTTGGGTAGTTTCCACTCTTTGGTGATTATAAATGAAATTGCTATAAGCATCACACAGGCTTTTTGTATGGATATATATCTTCATTTTTCCTGGGTAAATACCACAAGTGGGACTACTGAGTCATGTGGTAACTGTATAATTTAACTTTATAAGAAAATATAAATGCTCTCCATCCTCAGCAGTATTTGCTATTTTTTTTAACCCATTCTTATAGGTAGATCTAATAATTATTATATTATGGTTTAAATTTGCATTTCCTTGATGACTAAGATTCCAAAATTTTTTTTAATGTTTATTTATTTTTGAGAGAGAGAGCATGAGGGCGACAGAAGTGGACTCCACGCTGACAGCAGTGAGCCCAGTGGGGTGCTTGACCTCACAAACAGTGAGATCATGATGACCTGAGCTCAAGTTGGATGCTAAACCAACTGAACCACCCAGGCTCTCCAAGAGCCTGAAAAAAATTTTAATATTTTATTTTTGAGAGAGAGAGAGAGAGAGTGCGAGAGGGGAAGGGGCAGAGGGAGACACAGAATCGGAAGCAGGCTCCAGGCTCTGAGCTGTTAGCACAGAGCCCAACGCAGGGCTCAAACTCCTCAATCGTGAGGTCACGACCTGAGCCAAAGTTGGATGCTCAACTATCTGAGCCACCCAGGCACCCCAAGATACTGAATTTTTAATGTCACTGTGGCCTGGACTGAGGTTAGGTGATTTGTAGAGGAGATTGGATTTTAATTTTTTCTTAATGCCAAATAAAGACAAATGAATAATTTGTTATCTTGGAGGGATTAGAAAAGCCGTGGAGCCTGCCCAGAATGTCATCCAGGGCAGAAAAACCCACCTCTGGAGCAAGAACAGAGCTATCCTTCAGAGTCTGCTCATTTGGTGAGAGGGCAGCATCCCTGTCCCCCTCCTCTCTGCCTCCATGCCTGTCCTGTCCTGTCTTTGTACAATCCTTTCACTGGATAGATGGTGCCCCTGTCATTTTTCGCCTGTGGAATTCCTATTTAAGCTAAATGCCACCTTCCTTTGAAGCGTCTTCGGATTTCCAGAAGCTTCCAGAAACAGCATACAAGATAATATGGAAAAAGTGCTGCCTCTTTTGGTGTCAGAGTTGGAATCGTTGTTTTGGTTTTGTTCTTTAGTGGTTGTGTGAGTTGCCATTACTCTGGGCAAGTAATGTAATTGTTTTGAACTTCAGTTTCCTCTACTGTAAAATGGGGATAATACTTTTCTCAGAGGTAGGTTTTTCTTGTGTTAGAGATATTGTCATTATTATGACATCATTGAACAGTGTTCATTATCATTAATAATAGTACCAATTTGGGGCTCCTGGGTGGCTCAGTCGGTTGGGCGTCAGACTTCAGCTCAGGTCATGATCCCACGGTCTGTGGGTTCGAGCCCCACGTCGGGCTCTGCGCTGACAGCTCAGAGCCTGGAGCCTGCTTCCGATTCTGTGTCTCCCTCTCTCTCTGACCCTCCCCTGTTCATGCTGTCTCTCTCTCTCTCAGAAATAACTAAAAAACATTAAAAATATATTATCAATTTTCCTCTATCAAAGGCTCACTCAGCTGAACCATGTTTACTTCTTTCCTTGTTTCTTTCCCAAGCCAATTGCTCATAAAGGGCAGGCCCTGTGACTTGAGCTCTCTATGTCGGGTCCTTGACACAGTGTTAGTAAGTAACAGTCCTGCAACATAATTTGTTGAAAAATTCGCAGGGAAGGCAGGTGGCCAGAAAGCAGTTGAGGGAACTGGGGGTCCCTCCCACTCTCATCAGGCCCAGGAACGCCTTTCCTGGAGCCTGAGGCTTGTGGCTGGAAAAACAGCCGGGCTGTCTGGTGATGTGGGTTTGACAGATCAAATAAAAGGGAACCAAGAAAGCAAATCCTGAGGGGAAAAAAAGGAGGGGGTGTGGAGTGGGGAGAATCAGGCCTGACAAGGAAGAAACTCGAGGGAGAGGGCTGCCTGGGAAAGTATGCGCCCAGAGTTGCTTGGGGACCAATGGTGAGGACGGGGGCAGGGGACGGGGGCTGGGAGGGTTGCGGGCCCCGGCGGCCGAGTGGAAACGCGAGAGATGGAACAGGGACAGCGCTCCGAAGCAGAAGGGAGGGCGCGGAGGTCCGGGGTCCGGGGAAGCAGGGCGCCTGGAGCGTGGCAACAGCGGGTCCCAGGAGAGGACTCCAGGCGCCTGGAGTGGGCGGTGCGGGGCGCGGCAGGTGCGGGGGCGGAGCCACGTGAGGGCGGGACCAGGCGGGGAGGAGCCTAGGGGGGGCGGGGCCGACGCCGGGCCGGCAGGCGGGGTGCGCCGCTCCTCTTCTGCGAGAGCAGCGGGGGCCGCGGAGCTGGAGCTGGATCCCGAGCCGGGGCCGGGGCGGGAGTCGGGGCCGGGGCCGGGCCGGAGCGGGCTCCAGCGATATGGGGTCGGCCGACTCTAAGCTGAATTTCCGAAAGGCGGTGATCCAGCTCACCACCAAGACGCAGGTGCGACCGGGGCCCCGGCCTCTCCACCCACCTGCCGGGCTGGGGGCTGGGCAGGGCCGGGGGTGCTGCGCGAACTTGGCTTGTCAGGAGATAGGGGACCGGCTGGCCTGCAGGGTGACGCTGAAGCCAGGGCCGGAATGGAACCCCTTGGCCTGTAGCCCAGGGCTTCATCCCCTAGCCCTAGCCCCTCACCCCCAGCCTCCTCTCCCGGGAATATCCCTCTCTCCGCAGCCGCTGCTGCCACCTTAGGCTGACGTGTGCCTACTCCCAGAGCCGGCAACGCTGCTGTCCGCCACCTGTCCCGCCCCCTCCCCCCACCCCCCGCTCCCGCCCCTCCAGCCTTGCATCTTCAGCTCCCCCCCCTTCCCGCCCCCATCCACCCATCCACCTTCCTGCTTCCCTCCCTGCCCCTCGGTGCCCGAGGTTCCCAGACGCGTAGACCCTGGCTGATTCAATGCAAACAAAGCCGGGCCGGCGCCTGCCGGGTCGGGGAAAACAGCTGGTGAGCAGTGCAGCGGCCTCGCTGGGCCCAGGTCGATGTCCACAGCAAGGGAAGGCCCGGGTCTTCCTGAGAATGTGCAAAGAGTGGCGGGCAGCGCTGCAGCCTCCCAGAGGGACCTGTTCCCAGGCCCCTGGAATCCAGTTTCCCAGCTGGGGACCCCTGCTCCAGGGGGCTTCTCCTTTGAGGCCCAGCGGTGGGGATGGCTGTATTTTCAGGTACCTTCTTTTCTCTGGGTCAGGGCTGACAACCCCCAGGTTGTCTTTGACTGGCTGGTATGGGGTCTGGGGGTGTCTTTCAGCCTGGTCCATGCCTGCACACTCCCCTGAATTCACAAGTGACACAGAGCTCACCTCCTTGCCTCCAACACATAGGGTCTGGCCCCAGCAAGGCTGCTTCCTGCCTACCCCTTCTCTCCTTACCCCTTGAACCAGGCTGCTCTGGCTACAGAGATGCCAAGTCCTGATTCCCCAGATCCCCCATGTTCAAGGGAGTCAGGACTTGCTGATGTCTGGGACTTTCCTCTTACCCTTACCCCCAGGGCTCTCTCTGGTTCATGGACTGAGGGAGCCATTTCCCCAGTGCCAGCTGGTCACAGCTCCAGAGGCTGGACCTCTTGTCTTACACTCTCTTATTCCCACGAGAGACAGGTCAGGTGCCTGGCAAATGCCCAAGGCCTCTGGAGAGCCCAGACCCAGCTAAGAGGCATTTGACAGAAACCAGATTTGCTTCTCAACCACTTCCCTAATGGCTCCTGATTCATTCTAGCACTTGGCTTTTTGGGGATGGGGCTTCTAGGTCTGTGGGTGGCAAGTGGGCCAGCCCCTCGGTGTGGAGCCACAGGGAGAGGAGGGAGGGAGGCTCCCATGTTTACCTACCAGGGGAAGGAAACACCTTGTTGGAGGAAAGAGCTATGGGCTGTTGGCTCAGCAGGCAGGGTCCTTTGCCAGGCCAGCAGGACTAGCTTAGCCAGGTCCCAAAAGATCTGGGTAGATTAGATTCTTACCTGTGCTGGACTTTCCCCCCAAATACAGTGTGCCCATGTCTTCCCCTGGCTGCCGCCCTGCTGTGGAGCTGGCTGAGATGGTACTGTCCCATTTCCCAGCTGAGGACAGTAAGTTAGCTTGGGTCAAGACTGGAGCCAGAGGCCAGGCTGGGTCTCCCTCTGGAGACCAGTTGGGCCCTGCAGGTGGGAAGGGACCTGGGCTGGTCTGAGGGAGAGAGCCTGAAGCCTTGGGTCCTGCACAGGGACCTGGCTTGGGCAGCTGGGGAGTGAAGACCAGATCCTAGTTGGTTGTCCCAGACCTTGCCATTCAGAGTCCCCAAGGAGATTCAGGCAGCTGTCCACAGGGTGTCTTCGAGTCTCAGATCCTTGGAGGCTGTGCTGTGAACACAGATGTTTGTTCTAGGCTGCAGACAGGCCGACCCAGTACCTTTTCCTGTGGTTTGGACATGAGCCGCCACTGCTGGGCCTTCCCTGCCTTCCTGAGCTGCATCCTGTTTTCTTCCTGCCCTGGGCTAGGCCTGACCCTGGTCCTGAGGCTTAGCAGTTTGAGCTATGTTTCCCGAACCTTTCCTAGGGTGGGTGGGGCGCTAGAAGGAGGACCTTCCTGGACCCACGACCCTCCCTTAGATCCTGCCTATTTGGAGATTCTCTGCCGTAGGCCCGGTGAGACCTGGTGGGTCCATGTTTACATGTGTGCACACATATGTGCGTTTGAATGCTCTGGTGACACAGTCCTCCAGAACAGGTCACCCTTAGCAGGCTCGAGCACTGTGGTCCTTCCCTCCCTCTCACCCTGCCAGAAAGTTCAAAAGAAGATGCAGCTGGGCCCCTAAGCTGGTGGGGGGTCTGGCCTGAGCAGGTACTGAAAAAACTAGGGCAAGAATATCTGGTTTCATACCAGGGCCGCTCAGTTCCTATGCCCTGGCAGCAAGGGCATTCCTACCTCCAGCAAAAATACTCTTTTCAAAAAAAAAAAAAAAAAAAAACTGGCTCGGACTCTAGAAGCTTCTTTGAGTTGTGTGGAGCCCAGCTCAGGTAACTGAGATGGGAGTTAAGCTGTGTTTCTCCCCTCGGAAGCCTGAGGGGCTCCGGTGACCCTGGGTAATATCTGTAGCATCAGGCCAGCCTGTATAGCCAGGTGATGGTCACCAAGCTCCCACAATAGGAGCCAGAGAGCTAGGGGCGCCTGAGTGGCTTAGTCGGTTAAGCGTCCGACTTTCGCTTAGGTCATGATCTCGTGGTTCGTGGGTTCGAGCCCCGCGTCGGGCTCTGTGCTGACTGCCAGCTCAGAGCCCGGAGCTTGTTTCAGTCTGTGACTCCCTCTCTCTCTGACCCTCCCCTGCTCACGCTGTCTCTCTCTCTCTCCTAGAAATAAATAAAACATTAAAAAAAAAAAAAAAAAAAAGGAGCCAGAGAGCTGGGATTCTCCTCAGCTTCTTGGCTGGACTAGCCTGGGGCCTCCTAAGGTTCCTTCTAAGTCTCTCTCCTCACTTTGAATTCAGTCCCTAGGTGACACTTGCCTGATGAACTAGGACAGAGGTCAAGTCCACTGGTGCTCAGATGAGTTTCTGCCCCTTTAAGGGGGTCGTAGCTAGCTGGGAGGTGGGGAAAGGGTCGGAGATGGGCCTTCCCAGAGATACTCCCAGGTTTTTAGGATATCCTTCCCCACCGCAACCCTGGTCGCCCACATGGGGGAAGGCGTGGTGTCCGGTGACTACAGTGACTGTCAGAGGGCTGTCCTGGCTGAGACCAGGAGGGCCAGCAAACCCCAGCCCCAGGGCCCCTCCTTTGGCCTTTGTTCTCCCCCAACTAACTTGCTCTACCAGTTCTGGGACTGAGCAGGCCTGGTACCAGGCCTGGCCTGTGGGCCATGGCCACGTGCTGTCCGCCACGTGCTGTCCTGTAATTTGAAGGGGGGGGGCACTGTAATTGGGGAGTGGGCAGTGGTACAGCCGGACCTTGGTGAGGCTTTCCACCCCAGCCCTGAGCTTGGGCAACCCCACCGGTGCTCAGACCTGCCCAGAGACTAGATTGAAGCGATCTCTAGGACTAAAATCAGCCTTTCCCTGAACAAATATTGGCTGAGCATCCGCAATGTGCTTCAACTGCAGGGTCAAGGAAGCAGGGCTGGTGGGCTAATGGGGCCTCGAGGCAGGTGCATTGAGACCGTGGAGTCAGGGCCTGTGATGAGTGACTGAGTGGGGGGAGCAGCGTTCCAAGGTGGAAGTAAGCCTGTCTGGCGTAGAGCTCTGGGAGAATTCTTGGAAGAAGGGGATTCAGAGAACGGAGTTATTTTTAAATGAGATATATATATATTTCTGATGGTAAGAGGAGTGCACACTGAGTGTGGATTTGTGTGGCAGCAGGGCATTTATCAGTGCTTTCAGAGAAGGGAGAAGGCTGAGTTGATGGAGCAACTAAGGTCTCTTGCGGGAGCTGCTGTTCAGAGAGCGCCTTCGCCATCCTGGCCCCTCGGCAGATGGACGTTCAAAAGGAAAACGTAGTGATATGTGCGTTTGCCGAAAAACATCCGTTAAAAAATAAAAACCATCCAGAGAGTTAATCTCTGTTAACATTCTGTCGTTTTCTTCTAGGCTTTTATTGCTATATAATTTAGCAAAGATTGTGACCATCTTGTAGTTTAGTTTTATACCTTCTTTTTTCCACAGTGTTGTACCGTGAGTGTTTTTCATTCATTAATACTCTTTGGAAACATGTTCTGGTGGTTTGCATAATAACCTATTGTATGAAAACGCCTTAACTTTTTGAGTGTTTCCTGTTTGTTGGCATCCTTATACGTGCACATCTCTGATCGTTTCCTTAGGATTTCTAGAAATGGAATTGATGATTCACACTGGTTCCCTGCGAACTGCTTATGTGATTCAAAATGTGCAAGTGTGTTTAAGGTGTATCACTTTCCTAGGACCAGTGGGACTTTGGAATGTGCTAGAAGGGTGGGCATGCGGGGAAGAGGGGACAGTCCGAGCGAAGGCAAAGAGAAGTTGTGACAGGGTTGTGTCGTGGGGATGGTGAATACTGGTGTGTGTGCCCATGTGCAATTTGCGCATGTGTGCATCTGTGTATGCATACATGTGTGCACATGTGTGCACGCATGAAGGTATGTTAGGTCAGATCTTGGCTGACTGTCTGGCCCAGGTCTGGACTCAGTCCTGTGGGCAGTGGGGAGCCCTAAAGGTCTCTGTGGAGGGAACAGTGCTTTTGGTGCTGTGCTTTGACCGTGGGTTGGGGGCAGTGTGGAGGCAGGATTGAGGAGATAAATTTGGAGGTGGGGTCCTGGCAAGAGTGGACTGAGCTGCGGCACTGGCAGTGAGTACTGAGAGGAGCAGGTGCAATCAGAGAGCCGCGGGGGTTGCCTCCTTTAGATTTGGGTGTGCGTGGAAGCTGGGGCCGAGGGCAGATGGTGAGGCTGGGCTTAGGTGAAATGATCACCCATTCTCTTGCCTTCTTCCTTTGGGGAGGGGCACCACCTGGGTCTGGTCCCCAGGCACTTGACCTAGCAGCATGGCCTGGGGAGGCCCCCAGGCGGGGAGGCGCTGCCAGAGAAGGGTGGTGAGTTTCCCTGTCCCTCAGGGACTGAGTTAGCTTTGGCTGCCGAACCCAGTGCCCGGCTGACCTCTGGCATCCGCGCCAAGTGTCTCCATCCTGCCTGTGCCAGCCCGGGCTCATGATGGCCGAAGCGTTGCCCCCACACGGGAGGGCTCCTGAGCACCAGCAAGGATGGAACAGGGGGACCGTGCCTTCCTCTCTGGGGCTCCTTTGGCTATAGACCGGTAAACTGTGGGCCTGTCGGCAAGGGATGGTATAATGACTCTGGAAACATTGGCCCCCCCCACAGCCTGTGGAAGCCACCGATGATGCCTTCTGGGACCAGTTCTGGGCGGACACGGCCACCTCGGTGCAGGATGTCTTTGCGCTGGTGCCAGCGGCAGAGATCCGGGCCGTGCGGGAGGAGTCACCCTCCAACCTGGCCACTCTGTGCTACAAGGTGAGTGCAAGTGGCCCTCTCCCTCGCTGCCATTCCCTGCTGGGCCATTTCCCACCCTCCCACGGGGGCTGAAGCTGGCCTAGCCCTGGGGACCGAGGGAGCAGGTACCCATGACATCCCACGAGCCCAGGTGTGGGCAGTGTCAAGGCGGTACCCACCTGTCCCCACTGGCTGGGCTCTGGTGGGGAAGTGATCCTGGCAGCCACCCCCTGGGAGGCCTTCCTCCGGCCCCCACCTTGCTGAGCATTTCCCACGCGTTGTCAGCTCATTCAGCTCACCCTGTGTGGTAGACACTGTTAGTGTCACCATTTTTTTTTTTTAATGTTTTATTTATTTCTAGGAGAGAGAGAGAGAGAGCGTGAGCAGGGGAGGGTCAGAGAGAGAGGGAGTCACAGACTGAAACAGGCTCCAGGCTCCCAGCTGGCAGTCAGCACAGAGCCCGACGCGGGGCTCGAACCCACGAACCGCGAGGTCATGACCCAAGCGAAAGTCGGACGCTTAACCGACTAAGCTACCCAGGCGCCCCTTAGTGTCACCATTTTACCGATGAGGAGAAAGATTCAGACAGGTGGTCACTTAGCAAGGTCTCAGCTGGTGAGCAGTGGGCTGGTCTGTCCAGTGAGGCTGCTCTCTAGGCCATTTCCCGTCCCCCTGGGCTGGCTGACCCTGTCTGCCTCTCCCCCTCCAAAGCCTGGGGTGACCCCAAGTGCCAGGGCCCCACTCCCCACCCTTCTAGTGTGGCCCCTCTGCCTGTCCCCACAGGCTGTGGAGAAGCTGGTGCAGGGAGCTGAGAGCGGCTGCCATTCGGAGAAGGAGAAGCAGATCGTCCTGAACTGCAGCCGGCTTCTCACCCGTGTGCTGCCCTACATCTTTGAGGACCCTGACTGGAGGGGCTTCTTCTGGTCCACAGTGCCCGGGGCAGGGCGAGGAGGGGTCTGTGGGCCTGGCTGTGGGGCTGGATGGGAGGTGATGGGGTGACAGGGAGAGACCCCACTTGGGGTCGGTTATATTCCTCCAAATCTCTTGTGGGGTTTGGGGAGTACAAGCGTAGGTGAGTAGGGGGTGCTGCTGAGGAGGGGGCTTCTCCCACAGGGGGCTCTACCCCTGAAGCTGGGCAGATGTGGGGGCAGGGAAGCTGGGCACTCGCCTTCCCTGTCTGCCCCCTCCCAGGCCAAGGGCGGGACCCCAGTGATTCCCAGCAGGCCTGAGGCTCTAGAGTTTTAGGGGCCTGGCCTGGCTCCTCCCAGTCAGTGGGAAGGTTCCCCCGACCCCAGGGTCCCAGCCCTGCTCCGGCTCTGGCCCCCTTCTGCCTTAGGAGGTTTGAGGTGATGGGGAATCTACTTCCTTTTTCTTCTGCCTCTTCCTTCATCTCACTGCCCATGGGTGCCTGCCTGGGCGCAGATCCTCACTGCCTTCCACCCCCCAAATCCTGGGGCCACCTCTCCTTGGCCAGCGACCGCTGAGGCAGCCCATATGCTATGTCCCGAGCAGGGAGAGGACGACGACGAGAATGCCCGGCCCCTGGCTGAGTCCTTGCTTCTGGCCATCGCCGACCTCCTCTTCTGCCCAGACTTCACTGTCCAGAGCCACCGGAGGAGCACTGTGGTGAGAGCCCCCCAGTCTCCCGCCCCCGAGGCCGAGGAGGGCTCTGGTCCTGGGTTGGGGCTGGTTGAAGTTCCCTGGGGCAGGACTCTGGAAAAGGCGGGCAGGTCTGGGGAAGGGCTCGTGGCTGGCACAGCTGGAGAGGAGCCAGCTGGTGCCTGGCCCTGCCCCGTGTATCCGGGAGGCTGGGCACAAGCACCCATTGTCCTCGCCTGGGCAGTGGGTGGGGGCGTGGGGCTGGGATGAAGGAGATCTGGCCCTCTCACTTCCTGTGGGCCCATGGACTCGACCTTGAGTGTTCTCTGCCCCCCATCCCCACGCACCACCAAGTGCACCGGGTTCCATTCCCCTCCCTCCCTCTCTCTCCCTGCCTCAAGCTGGACCGATCAAATAAAACAACCAGAGGAGAAAAATTAGCTTTCAAGAACAATAATTTCTTCCCTCGTGCATTATCACCTGGGGCACTTGGAGGGTCTGTCTTTAGGACAATATGAGGGTCTCTGCCTCCAGGGATGACAGTGGGGGCCTTGATCACTCACTCCCAGCCTGATCGCTCTCCGACCATGTCCCCAGGACTCGGCAGAGGATGTCCACTCTCTGGACAGCTGTGAATACATCTGGGAGGCTGGCGTGGGCTTTGCTCACTCCCCTCAGCCCAACTACATCCATGATGTGAACCGGTGAGCTTTGCTTGGACCCAGAGCCCACAGTGTAGCTGGACCCCAGGCCTTCCCTCCGCTCCCCGGCTCAGAGGGGGAACCATGCATGGGGTCTTTCAAGGACACCTGTCCACTCGTGACCCAACATCAGCCTGACAGGGATCAAATGGGGTCAGTTCTTTTCATGGCCTTGCGCCGGGGCCGGGAACGGTGGGCATGCCATTCTGCAAGAGAATTGCCATCTTTAGGTACTGAAACCCCCTGCCGTAATCTCCCTCCCTAAGGATGGAGCTGTTGAAACTGCTGCTTACATGCTTCTCTGAGGCCATGTACCTGCCCCCAGCTCCGGACAGTGGAAGTCCCAACCCGTGGGTGCAGTTCTTTTGTTCTACGGAGAACAGGTGAGGGGCCCCTGGCCTTTCTTTCCATTCTCCTTCTGGTTCCCGGCAGCTCCGAATGGAGGCCGCTCTCCAGCCGAGTCTTAGTCAAGGGGAGTTGCCTCCCCCTGGTGGTGATGGCTTGTAATGTACCAGCCACGGGTTGTGCCTTCAAAGTCCAGTGTCCCAAATGTGGGGGGCGGGGAGCTGGGTGAATGGTGCCTGGGTCCTCCATCTAGAGCTGTGCTGTCCCGTAGAAATATAAATGCCAATCACATATGCAAGCCGAGCATTTCTAGCAGTGACAGTAAGAGAATAAAAAAGAAACAGGTGGAGTTAATTCTCATATTTCATTTAACCGAATATATATAAAATGCTATTAACATTTAACATGTAATTGGTGTGCACAATTATTGAGAGGTTTTACATTCCTGTTGTGCTAAGTTTTCAAAATCCGCTGTGGAGTTTATACGTACAATACATCTCCATTCAGACCAGCCACACTGTAATCTGTCACCAGCTACATGTGGCTTGTATCCAGCAGTGCCCCTGGACAGTGGCTGGGGAGGAGGCATCATGAATTACCCTGAAGGATGGGGAAGCCTGGCTCAGGAGTTAGTGCCTCTAAGGGTCTTGGCTCATCTTAATCCCAGCCTCTCATTCCCAGATGACACAACTCATCCTTCGAGTTTGCTGGCCTTCTGCCCAACTTCCCCCTCCCCCCACCCCAGAAGGAAAGGGAGCCCAGGCGACTCCCTCCACCAGCCTCAGTTGAAAGCTGGCGGGAGGTTTTTTTCTCACCAGCGTTATCAGGCCAAACGGCCATGCTGTGCCCCTCACTTAACCTCTCTGGGTCTCAGTTTCCTCGTCTGTAAGATGAGGAGCTTGAACCCTGACACCTTACAAATCTCTGAATGGAGTCATCCCGTGGCCGGGGAAACTGGGTGATGGAGCACATGCTCTGCTCCGCAAGGGGAAGCCCACCTCCCTGTGAGACCCCAACCCATTCTTTGAAGCCTCAAGGGAGGGCACCTGCCTCTCAAAGACCTGAGGGGCACATCATTGTACATTCGTCCAAACGGTGCAGTGCCGAGGATGGACCCTAATGTAAACTCTGGGCTTTGATGATGTAACCACATAGGTTTGGTGTAACAACGTGCCACTCTCGGGTGGGCTCCCAGTAGTGGGGGAGGCTGTGCATGTGTGGGGGTGGGGGGTACAGGGGAATCTCTGTTCCTTCTTTGTGTTTTGCTGTGAACCTAAAACTGCTCTAAAAATAGTCATAAACTAAAAAAAATAGGCTTCAGCCGTTGGGAGGGAAATCTAAGGGATAAAGACATGATTTCCCATATAACTGGCCATCCCACTCTTCGTAATAAATTCCTTTGCCCTCGGCCCAGCCCGGCCTGGGTTCTGGATGCAGGCAAGGACAAGGAGGGGGCTCTCTTACTGAGGAGGGGATCGGCCTGGTTCTGCAATCTGGCTCCCAGCCTAGGGCCAGCGCTGAAGCACTTGTCGAATGAGGGGGTGGCTTGGCTGACCGTCCTGCGTGGCCACGTGGCCACGTGGGAGGTGCACGAGGGCCGGTCTGGTGGTCTCCGCAGCCTCACCCCTCCTCTGCCGCAGACACGCCCTCCCCCTCTTTACCTCCCTCCTCAACACCGTGTGTGCCTATGACCCTGTGGGCTACGGGATCCCCTACAACCACCTGCTCTTCTCTGACTACCGGGAACCCCTGGTGGAGGAGGCTGCCCAGGTGCTCATCGTCACCTTGGACCATGACAGTGCCACCAGCATCAGCCCCACCGTGGATGGCACCACCACAGGCACTGCCATGGATGACTCGGACGTAAGGATGGGCGTGGGGGGAGGGCGGCCGGCCCTTCCAGGCTCGGGGCACTCTCTTTAGCAGAGCTGGGCAAGGGGTACCAGGTGGGCACCTCGTGGTGAGCCTGGGGATGTCTGAGGGAGCCCTGGGGTAGCAGCAAGGGGTGAAGCCACCCGCTTATCCCAGGCTCCACCATTGGCAGCCTCCAGGACCCGAGAACCTGTTTGTGAACTACCTGTCCCGCATACATCGTGAAGAGGTGAGTCGAACACTGCTCTTGCTCCAGTGGATTCTCAGTGTCCACCCCCCACCATGGTTATGGCCTTGCAGGGGTGATAGGTTGGAGACGAGATGGGGTAGGGGGAGTCCTGACCCCTACAGGAAGGAACCAGGGTCCCTGTGGACTTGGCCACCCCTGGCGAAACAGTGATGGCAGGACTTGGAGGGTTTTGAGATTGCAGAAAAGGGCCGATGGCCTCAACTGAGTAAGGACAACTGGGCAGGCTTCCAGGAGGAGGTGGCTCTGATGTCAGGTTTTGGTTAGGATAATGACAGTGGCCTTTAAGGCAGACTGATGTTCTTGTGTCCTGTGATCTTGGGGGAGGTTCTTGTGTTCCCCGAGCTCTGGCTTCTGCGGCTGTAACATGGAAACAGTAACTGCCTCCTTGCCTTTTGGGGTGGACTTCTTGTAGCAGGTGCTGAGTGAGTGCCTGCCCTTTGAGAATAGTAGAGTGCACCTCCGGTGTGACAGGGTGACGGGGGTGGGGGGGAGGGTCCAGGTGGGCAGGGACTGGTTCAGGGGGTGGGGTTGGGGGGTCACAAGGAGCAGCCTGTGGCCTGGGGGAGGGGCAGGAGTTCCCTCCAGACCTTTCCTAGACTCAGCTTCCTGAGGGGGCCTGGGTCAGGACAGCTACTGATGACAGAATCTGGGCCTTTCAGGCTCTAGAGGTGGGACCAGGCTGGGGGGGTGGGAGGGGGGAATGAGGAGGCATTTGTGGGGGAAGCTGCAGCCACAGAGGGCTGGGCTGGACAGATCTCTGCTGTCCCCTATTCAGGACTTTCAGTTCATCCTCAAGGGCATAGCCCGGCTGCTCTCCAACCCTCTGCTCCAGACCTATTTACCCAACTCCACCAAGAAGATCCAGTTCCATCAGGAGCTGCTGGTCCTCTTCTGGAAGCTCTGTGACTTCAATAAGGTGGGCTGGCCTCGGAGACCCGGTCTGGCGGGCAGTGGTCTCCCCTGAGATGGGGAGCGGCCACTCTGGATAGTCCAGGGATGGGGACAGTGTCTGGGATGGGGAGGGGGTGGGGCAGAGCTGTCTCCCTTCCTCTGACTCTGCCCACCTGTCCCCTCCCCCAGAAATTCCTCTTCTTTGTGCTGAAGAGCAGTGATGTGCTGGACATCCTGGTCCCCACCCTCTATTTCCTCAATGATGCCCGAGCGGATCAGTGTAAGGCTGGGGTTCGCACGAGATCCTGGGAGGCTTCCTGGTAGAGGGGTGGGCGCGGCCAGTCTGTGCTGTCTCCCAGGAGCTCAAGCTTGGGGGTCTGACCTCCCTTCAGGGGCTTCTTCCAGTGCTTCCAAGATGGGTCTCTGCCCTGGGCTCCCTTCCTCCCCTCCCCACCCTGTGTGATGACTTCTCTCATACCACGTGTCGCAGCTCGGGTGGGCCTGATGCACATCGGAGTCTTCATCCTGCTGCTTCTGAGTGGGGAGCGGAACTTTGGGGTGCGGCTGAACAAGCCCTACTCAGTGCGAGTGCCCATGGACATCCCGGTCTTTACCGGTACCCACGCAGACCTGCTCATTGTGGTGAGGGGCCTCCCTCAACCAGGACCTGGGGGCGTGGGGGATGTCCTTTTGGCTCAGTCTGGAGGTGGAGGGGACCCCACGGCCACCCCTCTGCCTCCTCGCACAGGTTTTCCACAAGATCATCACCAGCGGTCACCAGCGGCTGCAGCCCCTCTTCGATTGCCTGCTCACCATCGTGGTCAACGGTAGGGGGCTGGGAGCCCGCCTTCCCAGTGCTCACCACCAGGTGGCGCCAGGCCACGGGCTGACCCGCCGCGCCTCCCTGGCTCAAACCCTTCCAGTCCAATAGCTATATGATGGTGGCTACATACACACTGGTCAATTTTCCAGTGGCCGTATTAGAAAAACCAAACCAAACCAAACCAAACAAAACAAAAAAACAGAAACAGGTGACAATAATTTTATAATATAATATATTTTATGTAATCCACCCTACCCAAAATACCGTCATCTAAACATATAATCCCCATAAAAATTATTAGGACATATATTTTTTAATTTTTAAAATTTACTTATTTATTTCAAAAATTTTTAAATGTTTATTTGTTTTTTAAAAATTTTAGATGTTTTTTATTTATTTCTGAGAGAGAGAGAGAGAGAGAGACAGCGTGAACAGGGGAGGGTCAGAGAGAGAGGGAGACACAGAATCTGAAGCAGGCTCCAGGCTCTGAGCTGTGAGCACAGAGCCTGAACGCAGGGCTCGAACCCATGAACCATGAGATCATGACCTGAGCCGAAGTCGGACACTCAGCTGACTGAGTCACCCAGGTGCTCCTCCAATGTTTGCTTATTTTTGAGAGAGAGAGACAGAGCATGAGTGGGGGAGGGGCGGAGAGAGAGGGAGACACAGAATCCAAAGCAGCTCCAGGCTCTGAGCTGTCAGCACAGAGCCCAATGCGGGACTCAAACCCAACAAATGTGGGTTCATGACCTGAGCTGAAGTCAGATGCTTAACCAACTGAGCCACCCAGGCGCCCCTTAAATTTTATTTATTTTTGAGAAAAAGAAAGAGAGGGAGAGAGAGAGAGAGAGAGAGAGAGAGAGAGAGAAAGAGAAAGAGCAGGGGAGGGGCAGAGAGGGATAAAGAGAATCCCAAGCAGGCTTTGTGCTATCAGCAGTCTCACAAACTGTGAACCGAAATCAAAAGCCAGATGCTTAACCAACTGAGCTACCCAGGCACCCCCCAAATTATTGAGACATTTTCTATTCTTTTTTTTTTACATCCAGTCTTCAAAATCTTGTGTGTTTCACATGTGCAGCATATCTCGGTTAGAACTAGCTATGTTTCAAGTGTCTAATGACCACAAACAGCTCGTGGCGACTGTACTGGACAGCACAGGTCTGGACAGTGTGGTCTCAGGGCGCCAGGATGTGCCCCAGCCTCTCGCAAGGACTGTAGACACCTGTGCTCCAGGGGAGGGGCTCAGGCTGGCTGGCATGCTGGGCCCAGGAAGGTTGTGGCCGTGGACTGAGGCAGGATGGCTTAGAGGTGGCTGTCTTCTGGAGAGGACATCTTGGCCGGGAGGTTTGGGCTCCAAGTTGGTGGGATGGAGCTGGGCCCTGGAGGCTTCTAGCTGCCCCTTCTAGAGGCCCCTGAGCTCTGGCGCCAGCACCTTCCCTTACTGGTTCACTCCCCGGCTCCATCTCACACATTTTAACTGAGCACTAAGTGTAGCCCGTTCTGAGGAATGCATTTGTGAACGAGAAAGTCGCCGTCCCTGCCCCAGCCTAGCGAGGGAGAAGGACGTGAGACCAAGAGGTGCACAGAGCGATATATGGCTTCATGCCGTGCACAGCGTTTCTTCTCTGATCCCCCCTCACAGGCCCTGCAAAAGAATAAGTTTCTAATTATGTGTGGCGTATCAGTTTGATATTCTGGAAAGACAGAGGCCGAGTTTGTATCCCTGCTGCATCATTTAACAACGGGATCTTTGGACAGGTTGACAAACCTCTCTGAGTCTCAGTTTCCTCGTGTATAAAAATGGTGATCGCTTCATCTGTATCCGGCCCCCCCTTTCAGAGGTGTAGTGAGGAGTGGGCGAGAGGCCATGTGTGAGTGGCCCTGTGAACAGTAGGGCTGTCCACACGGTGGAGGGACCAGGGCGGGGCCCACACTGCCCCCTGGAGCCGCGCGGAAGGCATGGCTGGTGTGGCCTTGGCCTCTGATGGCTTGTTTTCCTGGCTTTGTATGTGTGTGTGTGTGTGTGGGGGGGGGATTTACAAGCAAGGGGCAGGCAGGGTCTGGCAGAGGAGCACCTTGTCCTGCCCAGGCCGGGGCACGCAGGGAGGGCTGGCGGAGGCCCCAGGAGTGAGCTGGCTCCTCCCCTGCAGTGTCCCCCTACCTCAAGAGCCTGTCCATGGTAGCCGCCAATAAGCTCCTGCACCTGCTAGAGGCCTTCTCCACCACCTGGTTCCTCTTCTCTGCCGCCCAGAACCACCATCTGGTCTTCTTCCTCCTGGAGGCCTTCAATAACATCATCCAGTACCAGTTTGACGGTGAGGCAGCAGCCCGAGCCCCTGGCCTGGGTGGGAATCGGGATGGGCGGTGCGCAAGGACACCTTCCCGTCTAAGGAGGGCACAGCTCTCTCTGCTGCCGCCCCCAGTTCACTCAACATGCATTTATTAAGTGTCTGCTGTATACCAAGCTCGGTGCTGGGTAGAGGCGATACAGTGGAGAGCAAAGCAGAACGCTTCCTACGCTGTGGAGCTCGCAGCTGGGGATGGAGGCACGGAGGGAGGCTGTAAACCAATGGTCACCCAGACAGACAGGTCACCTTAAATCTGAGGAAAGGGAAGTTCAGAGAGGTGAGAGCTGTGAATTTTGTGAATGCCAGGCTGCTTGCTGTAAATTAGGGCCTGGCCACTTGTTAGCTCTGTGACTGTGGGCACATAACTTAACCTCTCCGAGCTTCAGTTTCTTCAGCTGTAAGACAGTCATAACAATGGTACTAAGAGTCCTTATCTCTGAGGGTGTTGGGAAGAGTAAATAATAACCCACAAGTAGCATTTAGTGGAGTGGCCGCTTAAGTATCAGCGGTTATTA
The DNA here is from genome assembly GCF_003009895.1 of Hyaena hyaena. Taxonomy (NCBI): domain Eukaryota; kingdom Metazoa; phylum Chordata; class Mammalia; order Carnivora; family Hyaenidae; genus Hyaena; species Hyaena hyaena. The sequence continues at coordinate 406,711 of NW_024080653.1, read as the reverse complement.
TTATTTCCAAAAGTAATATTTGCACTGATCTGTGAGGGAAGAATGGGGGTGGAGTAGGGTAGAAAAGCATTGTGTGTGTGGCTGGCAACATATGCAAAGGCCCTGGGGTGAGATGCTGAACGGAAAGCAGAACAGTGTGGTGAGAGGCAGGACCAGAGAGCTGGATGGGGCATTGAAGGCCCCGAGCTGAGGGAATTCAGCGTGGGCAGCAGAGCTCGGGCACAGGCCATATCGTCCTTATTGTCTTTCCCTCCTGGTGACCTGGCCCAGGGACACGGTCAAGATGTTGAACAGCTGGCTTGGTGTGGACCTGACACACTGGGCCTGCCCCACTTTGCCAGTGTTACCCCTCAGCGTGCTGGGTTGTGAGGGGGTCTGGAAGGGACTGGGGAGGGGCGTGGGGGGAGCTCAGCCCAGAAGCTTTTCTCCACCAATGTGACATTCTGGTAGAGCCACTGTCGCCGCGCACACCGCCGGGTGCCAGCCCTTCTGCAGCTCTGTCTCTTGGGCACCCTGCACCGTTTCCTACCCCTGGAATCAGACCCCCCCCTCCCATCCTCCAGACTCCCCCTCCCAGAAACCTTCCCCGGTCCCCTGGCGGAGGGGGAGGCAAGGGGGCCTCCCCAAGGTGAGGCTTGCTCGCTCTCTACAGGAAACTCCAACTTGGTCTACGCCATCATCCGAAAGCGCAGCGTCTTCCACCAGCTGGCCAACCTGCCCAGCGACCCCCCTGCCATCCACAAGGCCTTGCAACGGCGCCGACGGACACCTGAGCCCTTGTCCCGAACTGGCTCGCAAGAGGGAGCCTCCATGGAGGGCTCGCGCCCCGCTGCCCCCGCTGAGCCCGGCACCCTCAAGACCAGCCTGGCGGCAACTCCAGGTTTGGGCCTGGCGGGTGGTGGGGGTGGGGTGGGTACCTGCATGGTTGGGGGACAGGCAGGGTCTCTGGGATGTCATCCAGCCTCTGACAAAGGGCATGGCTGTGATGGGAAGCCGAGGGGAGGGGATGGGAGTGGCTGCAGGGGTGGGGGTGAGGGTATTGGGAGGTCAGGAGGACTAGCTAGGTTGGGGGGGTGGGACTGCGCCTCAGAAGTGGGTGTGGGGGAATCAGGGATGGCATTGCTAAAGTGGGTGGGGGAAAGGGGGGGCCTCATGGGGCCCAGTGCAGAAGCTTCCTAGGAGGGGCCCCAGGCAGGTGTCATCACACCCACCCACCCCCGGCCCCAGGCATCGACAAGCTGACGGAGAAGTCCCAGGTGTCAGAGGATGGCACCTTGCGATCCTTGGAGCCCACGCCCCAGGAGAGCTCGGCAGATGGCAGCCCCATTGTAGAAGTAGGTGACGGGGACTCCCACGGTGGGGTGAGCTTGGGACTTCCCTTTTTCCCTGGCCTCTGCGGTGTGGGCTGGGCCAGGGTGCTCTGGGATTATCAGCAGCAGAGGGCAGAAACGCAGTACCCAGGGCATGGGGGGTGGGGGGTGCTTTCACAGACCTCTCCCTTGTTTACTGGTCCAAAGCTTAAGCTCTTGGCCTTCAGACTCCTCATCCATCAGCCTTATCTGAGCCGAGCTGGCCTTTACCCGACCAGCCCTGTTAGCCCCTAGCCCGAAACCTGTCATCAGGTTGGGTTGGGTCAGGCAGTGCCTGAAGCCCAGGGCAAAGGGTGCTAGGCTGGGCTGTCCCCACTCTTGGGAGTGAGCCTCCCACCAAGGAGGCCAGTGGAGAGGCATCATTGCCTCCTAGATTCCAGGCTGTGGGAGGAACTGGGAAGAAGGGCTGCCCCTCTGTCCTCTGCCCCATGCCTGCTCCCTGTACCCCTCACTCCTGTCGTTTCCCTGGGTCAGGAGCCCGGCCAGGCATGGCGGGAGCAGCGGCGACTGTCCAGCGCATCAGCCAGCGGGCAGTGGAGCCCAACATCGGAGTGGGTGAGGGTTTGGGCAGGTGGCTCTGAGCTGGGGGCGGGGCAGGGGCTCCTGGCCCTAGGAACAGCTCAGTGGAGGCTCGGATGGGAATGCATCCAAATCCAAGAACTAGCCTGGGAGCCGGGCTCCGGAGCACTCCTTCCGGCTGGGTGACCTTGGACTCTCTGGCTGGGTTGCTTCCTCTGCATACACTGCCCCAGAGTACGATGCAGGGTTGAGCTTCAGTTGCCCATGGCGCTCACTTCTTACAAGCTCTCCTTTCCAGCTTCCTTACTCAGTTCACTTGTCCACTCCCATGTGTGTGTCCTCTGATCACTGGTAATTACACTTATCGGGGATAAACGTCCTACTCGATCATGCCATTCTGAGGCTCCAAGGGGACGGTTTTTGGCATGTAGCGTACTCTCGATGAGAGGCCGTGGCTCTCCCCATGAATACCAGTCAGTGTGCATGGGCACTGCCCCGTGCCAGGCCCTGGGTGTGGTGAGCGGGGCCCTTTCTGCCTCCAGGAGCCCGTGGTTCTGGGTCAGGGGTGAGGCCTCTCCCCTCGCCTGTGGGGGCTGCTCTCCCAGCCCCAGGAACCCCCGTCCCCCCCGCCAGGTTCTCTCGTGGAAGTCCAAACTGCCCCTTCAGACGATCATGAGGCTGCTGCAGGTGCTGGTCCCCCAGGTGGAGAAGATCTGCATTGACAAGTGAGGCCTGGGCAGGGGCGGGGGGAGAAGGGGCGGCAGGTGGGCTCTGGGGAGGGCCAAGCCCAGGCGGGGGCCCCGGCTGGGAGTGGGAGCACTTTCAGAGAGGGTCGTCCCACGTGGGCATGTTGGAAACCGTCCCCTCGTCCTAGCAGGGGCCTGACGGATGAGTCGGAGATCCTGAGGTTTCTGCAGCATGGCACCCTGGTGGGGCTGCTGCCTGTGCCCCACCCCATCCTCATCCGCAAGTACCAGGCCAACTCGGGCACGGCCATGTGGTTCCGCACCTACATGTGGGGCGTCATCTACCTGAGGTGGGTCCGCCGGTGGGGGGCGGGGGTGGGGCTCAGCGCTGGCCTCGGCTCTGGGTCCCACCACGGCAGCAGGCTTAAGGTCAAGACAGTCAACCGGGGTGGGGGTGGGGGTCTTGTCAAGTTGAGGGTGGGCTCCCCCTGCCTGGGGTGGGAAGGGGTTGGGGCCGTACCACCTCCTAGCTGCTCCCCAGTCTCGGCTGCAAGGCCTCCCAGCACCCCTGCGACAGCCTGCTCCCTCCGCAGGAATGTGGACCCGCCTGTCTGGTACGACACGGATGTGAAGCTGTTTGACATCCAGCGGGTGTGAGGATGGAAGCCTCCCAGGGGCTGGGATCAGGGGAGGGTGGGGGCCCTGGTCCCCTGAGGCTCCCCTGACTCCCCGTTCTGGGCTTTAAATCACCACAATCAGAGCTGGGGCTGGCAGAGTGGCTGAGTCCTGGGGGCCCCGTGTGGCTGGGATGGTGGGGACAGGCTGTGATCAAAGCCCCTTCCCTGCCTCCCCCCCCACCCCCCCACCCCCCAGGGCCGTGGACTCCCAGGATCCTCCTGTGTCCAGGGCTTCAGGCCCTGGCCAGAGCCCTCACCTCACTCTGGCTCTCCCTCAAGATCCCTTTTCTGTGCTGCCCACCCCCAGAGGCCACCAGGTCCCTGTGTCCTAATGGGCTGCCCTGCAGAGAGCTGGGAGCTGTCCCTTAAGGCACCTGGCAGAAGCAGGGGAGCCTTTCCCAAGCCTCCTAACCTGGAGCCACCTGGCCCAGGCCTGGCTTGCTGCTGGGGCCCAGAGGAGGAAGGAGAGTGTCCGGGTCGCTGAGGAGACCAGGGGCTGCCAGACTGCAGAAGCCAGACTAGGGGACCTCATGCATTTTAGGGGTTTGGAGTGGCGTGTTGAGGCTCAGTGGGTGTAGCCTGACTCTGTTATCCAGGATGGGCAGAGAAGTGTGGGGAGGGAGCCATTCGATCCTCCCTGCCCCCACTCACTGCTTGGATGACTGGGGGGTGGAGGGGGCAGGATGCCACCCCTCCACCCTCCAGCTCTGGCCTCCGGGTCTCCCGCACCCTACTTGTGTCAGTACAATCTTTGCTCTGTACAATCGGCCTCTTTACACAATAAACTGCCCTCTCCACGTCCTGGCTCTTTGTGCTTGGAGGGGAGGGGAAGGGAGGGGCTGGGGCTGTGGCTCTTGTCTTCAGGGGAGCCGGGAACTCGGTCTCCCAGAGTCAATCCCCAGAGGGCCCTCAGCATACGCCTGGGAACCAGCATTTATCATTTTCTTGGGTGGGGAAATGGAGGATTGCACCCTCTCACCCAGGGTGCAGCCCCCAGAGAAACAGCCCAGGCAGGAGAGAATAGAAGCTTGCCTCCCAGCCTTCTGCACGGTCCCTGGGGGCCGTGCTGGTCCCAGGAAGCCACCAAAACAGCACTGGGGGCCCCTGGCGCTGCGTCCCTGGGCTTTCCGGTGCCCAGCATCATGGGGAGGGGCCCAGAGGGTGCAAGGCCTGGGCCGCCCTCCCTGAGTCTCACCCTGGGCTTCACCTGGGGCCCATCCCACTGTTTGCACTGGGCTCAGGGAGCTGGATGGGGTGTCAGTGCCTGCCCCGTCCACCCAATGGCTCAGAGGATCCAGCAGGCCAGAAGCTGCAGTCCCTTTGCTAAGCCAGCTGCAGAAAGTCACCTGCGGCTCTGTTCCAGAGAGGAGTGTGCTGGCGGGGTGGGGTGGGGGGCATGTGAGAGCCCTAGCCCCTTGCCTCACCTCCTCCCATGAATCAGGCAAGGGGGAAAGACTGGTGTAGACACCTCCTGGCCCAGAAATAGACTGGCCCAGCTCTATAGCCCTGACCAGGAAGACTGTCCCTTCCTACCATACTCGGAGTGACAGCTCTGTCCCTGGGAACAAATGTCACAAAGCTTGAATGTGATCGATCAAACAAACAGGGTTTATGGCAGCAGGAGAGAGCTGTTGAACTCTGCCTGGTAGCTAATTAATGAGCTCATTAGGAGACAGGGTATGTGGGAAGGGAGGGCCAGGCCCGCTTGCTGGGCTGCAAGCTTCTAGAATGTCCTGGGCTGAGCTTGAACCAAGTGCCCTTCCCATAGAAGGAGGGAGACCCCTGAGGCTGACCTGGGTGGCTGGGCCCCTTCCAGACTCTGTCATTTAGGGCTGTCAGTCCCGGAGAGCTGTGGGGGGCTTCCTGGGATGTCCTCTGGGCTGTACTGATTGTGCTGGTGAACAGGGGCAGACACGTGTCCAGTCCTGGGTGTGGGCATCATAAGCTCAGTCCAGCCCTGCCCTTGGTCTTGGGCTGCAGACAGTGTCTCCCACCTCGGTGAGGGTCTCAGGGAGGGGGAGGCTTTGGGGAACCCAATCTGGACTAAGCCCCCCTGGAATGGGGCATTTGCTCAGAGGCTCTGGCTACCCTCTCCCCAGCCTTGGCACTTTGTGTTCTGCCGGGGGTGGGTCCTGGGGCAGCCTCAGGCCTCCAAGTAGACCTCCACCAGCCCCCCAACAGAATGCATACGGTAGAAGACCCCCAGAGGCAGACCAAAGTTGACGATGGTGAACCACGTCCGGTAGCCATAGAAGTCCTTTTCCAGCCCGTTCTCAAACTCCGGGTGTATGCCAAATGCGGGCATCATCCACAGCTGGGGAGGAGAAGAGGTGGTGAGGGAGAGGGCTCTCTGCGTCCAAGCGTACTCCATTCAGGGGAGGCAGGACCCCAAAGCTGCTAGCACCCCTACCCCCCTTCAGGCCTTCAGCCTTGGGCTTTCAAAGCCAGCCGTTCCCCCTACCCAGCACTACAGCCACCTCTCTGGCTTGCCAGCCTGCCTTCCAGGCGGACATGAGGCCTCACTCTGCCACCAGCCCTGGTCTGACCTGCTCTGGGCTCCCCCATGTCCTGACCTCAACCACCTTCTTCGACTCTGACTCCATTTTTCTGCCAGTCTTGACTCTCTGCTCCCTCCACCTGGCCCTGCCTTCTGTCCAAATTCTGCCCCTTTCTCAAGTCCCAGATTAAATCTTCACGAGGCCTTCCTTGGGCCGTCCGGCCCACATTTCCTTCTCCTGGCTCCTACTGTGCGTTAGGGCCAGGTGACGATGTGTGGTGACGTGTGTCAGGGGCTTCACCACCTGAGGTGTTTCCAGCGCAGAGCACCTAAAATGTGGTCATCATGCGCTCCCACAACTCTGGGTGTCCCGGCACTGCCACTGATGGGCTGTGGGACAACCTAAGCCTCAGTTTCCCCATCTGTCAAATGGGGACAGTGATGGCGCAGAATGGTGGCTGTTGCAGGGTTTCCTGTGATGATTCAGTGAGGTGCGGAGCTACGGTACAGGGAGGTGTACCCAGCACCCATTGTCAACATCTTCCACTAGAGAGCTTTTTGGAAACCAGGCACGTGATGATCTCTTCCGTTGACCGAATTCGGTGGATGATCAGTTATTCGGTAATTCCCTAACTGGTCCCCTGGTGTCCCTCCCACTAGACAGTAAACTTCCTGAGGGTGGACATCTTACATGTTTGTAAAGAGCACTTAGCTACATGCTTGGCATGTTCATTCATGCAGACACCTTGCAGCGAGCTGGGGACACTGCTCTCAAACAGCATGGAGCTGGATGAAAAGACGCATGTGTTCCTGACAATAAGAGGCCAATTGCCCTTGGGACAGTCAAGGTGCAATGAATGCACCTTGATCCATTCCTTCCTCCCTGAGGGTCTTTGAGGCTACCTGGCTAGCTCCACCCCCGCGCTCCCCGGACCATCCACTCACTGTGAGATTGCAGAGGATGAGGAAGAGTGAGATTTCCTTGAGCGCCCGCCGCTTCCAGTTGAGGTGGCTGTAGGAGTGGATGTAGGCCAGCGAGGCCCGCCGCAGGTCCTGGCCCAGCTCCAGCAGGGAGCCCCGGCGGGACGGCTCGGCCTCCGGCTTCCCGGCTGGGCCCCTGGAAGCCGTCTCCCAGAGCGGACGCCGGTGCAGCCCCTCGATGATGAAGAGGTTCTGGGTGATGTGCTGCAGGATAAGCAGCAGCGAGTAGGCCAGGATGAGGCGGTTGAGCAGCTCATGCGGTTGGGTGGCCACGATGGCCACGATGGAAAAGTAGGCGATGCCCATCTGGCCCAGCGCTGCGCCCATGAGCAGCACCACATCCAGGCTGCGGGTGGGGTTCTTGAGCGTGTCCAGCTCCCGCTCCTCCAGCCCGTGGATGGCTGTGCCCGCCAGGCATGCCAGGCTCATGGCGGGCAACACGGCTACATAGAAGGCATAGTAGAGGATGAAGTACTTGCGTGCGATATCAGGGCCACTTGCTTTGATCTGGAAGAGCACGAAGACGCACATGCCTGCCACCAGGGCCAGCAGACCAAGCAATGGCCCAAAGATGACCCCGTGCAGGTGGAAGGGAGGCGTGCCGGGGTGGGCGCCTCCGTGGGGGGCCAGGCGGCGGCCCACATTCTTCCACATGACAAAGAGCATGGCACAGCAGATGAGGCAGTACTCGGTGCTGAAGGGGTAGAGCATCAGGTAGCCCTTCTGGAAGACCTCGCACACGGTGGCGTTGAGGCACAGGCAGGTGCTGGTGCCATTGCCTGGGGAGAGGCAGTGCGGGGAGGGATAGTTGTTCAGGTGGACCTTGCTCTGAGGAAACCAGCTGCCCCAATCAGTCCCATGCTCCTGGAGTATGCCACCCATTTTACAGACATGGAAACTGAGGCCCAGAGATAGACATCAGAAATCACGGGACGGTCATTTCTTCACAAAGGGATTTCAGGCTTCAGGAGCCAAGCTTTTGTAAAGCATTTAACACATCATGTCTTTGGGGCCAGATGTCACCTCTACAAATGACTTGTTGAACACGAGGGGAAAATCTATAACTTTATTTTTTTATTTAAAAAAATTTTTTTAAATGTTTTTATTTATTTCTGAGAGAGAGAGACAGCATGAGGAGGGGAGGGTCAGAGAGAGAGGGAGACACAGAATCTGAAGCAGGCTCCAGGCTCTGAGCTAGCTGTCAGCACAGAGCCTGATGCAGGGGTTGAACCCACGAGCCATGAGATCATGACCTGAGCCGAAGTCGGACGCTCAACTGACTGAGCCACCCAGGCGCCCCTTTATAACTTTATAACAGGAGGATCTGGCTGCTGCACCTGAACCCTCGGGAGCACAGTCTGTGGGGTAATCAGACATCTTGCCTCGAGATGAGGTCCCTTACAAAGCTCACGGCATCATCTGTGGAATGCCAGTGTCCAAAGTGTTTCACCTGAATCTGATCGAGACTTTGGTCCATACTTCCAGGTTGCAGGCAGAGCAGGGAAGAGGAGAACAAGTCAGATGCCACCAGTAGGAAGCAGCCTGACAAACCTCAATGCCATCAGGAAAACAGAGACTTAAGAGACGGAACAACCAAGCACAGCATGTTTGAACACACCATCGTAGAAGACGTTTCATAGGCTGGTTGGGGAAAGCTGAATAGATCGATGGAGAGGATGGGGATGATGTTGAAGAATTCTGTTAGAAATTATAACATTGTAGGGGCGCCTGGGTGGCTCAGTCAGTTAGGCGTCTGACTTTGGCTCAGGTCATATCTCATGGCTCGTGGGTTCGAGCCCTGCATCGGGCTCTGTGCTGACAGCTCAGAACCTGGAGCTTTCTTCAGATTCTGTGTCTTCCTCTCTCCCTGCCCCTCCCCTGATTGCTCTCTCTCTCTCTCAAAAAATAAATTAACATTAAAAAAAGAAATTATAATAACATTGTAGTAGTGGAGAGAAATGAACTTATTTTAAAGAGATGTGCATGAAACTGTTTTGAGATGAAATGCCATGATCTCCATAATGTAATTCGGCAAAACATTGAAATAAATAGCAAAATGTTAATAATTATTACATCTAGGTGATGGGTATATCCTGTTGTTGTGTTTTTTACTCATCTGTATGTTTGAATTTTTTAATAATAAAAGAATCTGTGATGTTACTTCTCAAAAATTCCCAGTGCAGCTCTTCTGAAAAACATATCTGAGCATAAAGAATGTCCGCAGTGCACAGGTGGGCTGTGAGTTTTGCAGCCGGTGTGCAAACCTGTGAATGTGCTGGGAAGACTTGGCTGTACACAGACCAGGATGGTGATGCCATCAGGGGAGGGTGCTTTATACACACAGGGGTGGCTGAAACCCCCATGTAGGTTTATGGGACGTAGCCTCTAAGGGCAGACTGTACAGGTAGGGGGTTGGGTCATGGAACAGTCTGACGGAGGAGTTCCTTCTGCCCAGAAATCTTCTGTCCCTCCTGATAAGCCCCGGGATTTGCAACTATGTTAGGAAGACATTCCTTTCTGTCCTGAAGCCTTTTTAGTTTCTTGCAAGTAAAATGCAAATACTAAGGGTGGGGCGCATGCCTGGGCTTAGCCAGGCATTCGAGGGTGGCTAAGGTGACAGCTAGGTGGATGCCCGGAGGAGGGCTGCACGGTGCCAGCACCGATGGGACAGGGTGACGACCAGCGTGTAGTCATGATCCAGAGTTTGCTCCCACTCTGGGAGGGAGCACGCGTGCTTGCGCACGTGTGCGTGTGTGCGTGTGTGCGTGTGTGTGTGTGTGTGTGTGTACATTCGGGGCTGGGGGATCATGTCTCCCTCTGTACCTGAGAAGTTTTCCACCAGGGCGCTGAGCTCAGCGTTGATCTCGCGGTGCATGGAGTCGTTGGTGACGGCCAGAACCCACAGCAGCAGGTTTGTGGCCAAAGCCAGCATTAGGCCACACCTGGGGGAGGTGCCACACTCTGCCCACACAGCCCGGCTGGCTCCCCAGGTGCTCCGCCCTCACCATCACTGCCTTTGGGGCGACCCCTCTCTCCCAAAGCCGGATCCCATCTGGCATTAGGACTTTAGGAGATGCAGCCCGGGGAGCCACCTGGGAACCCTTCCCAGACTAACCTGCCACCCCAGGGACACCCTGTCCAAGGAAGCTGTGGGGACAGGGGACAGGGAGCCCCAGGAGTTGCAGGGAGAGAAGGTGCCCCGTCTTACCTAGTGAAATTGGTCTGGACCTGAACACAGTCCTTACAGTGTTTCCAGAGCACCCAGGTCTGAAAGAGATGAGGCCTTGAGCCCAAGGACTGGAGGGGGTGGGGGTGGGGGGGCACTGGTGGTGGGACCGTGGGGCATATGCCCCAGTTGCTTGCATGTATGTACGATGGAAGTGACAGCGAGGACATCTGGATGGGGATCCTGGCTCTGCCGTTCCCATGCCTCAGTTGCCTCGGCTCTAAAATGGGCCTAATATGCCTTCCTCTCAGGGGAATGCCTACTTCTCAGGGAAATGGGCGGGATGATGCAAAGAAACAGCCAGTGCAATGCCCGGCACAGTACAGGGGCTCAGGAGTGCGAGGGGTATTGGTTACTAACAGTAGCTCTGTATTTCTGGGGGGATGTAGATTTAGGGATATGCAAATATGCACAGGCAGATGTATTTATTATAGGCGTCTGCATTTCGGTGACATGTTGGGCGTGCTGATGCAGGTACATGGAGGCGTGCGTGCGTGGACGTGGGCAGGAGGCAGGCACTACTGGGGGCTGTGGCACGTGGGTATGTACCCTGGGCCCTGTAGACTGTTTCTAGGCATTGTCAGGGTGTGTGTGCATGCGGCATGGGGATGGGAGAGGCCTGTCACCTGGGCGCCAATGAAGACGATCTCGATGACAGGGAAGATGAGTTCCATCTGCGACTTGCAGTGGTTGTGGCTCACGTCGTAGCCCACGCGGAAGACGTTCAGGCAGATGGCGCAGCTGCCAAAGAGAAGCAGGGAGCCTGGCCGGGCCAGGTGGCCGTTGGCACCTCCCCCAGATCCGGCTCTGTCCCCCCAGTCCCCTCCGCCCACCCAGGGCCCCCGCACTCACCCCGCATCCAGATGGATCCTGCATGAGAATCCCGGAAGAGCATGGCATGCGGGTGGCGGATGGTGCGGGCGACATAATAGAGGAACCAGAGAAGGGATAGGGCCTTCAGTGCGGCCAGCAGGATCCACACGTCGGCCAGTGTGACAGCCACGTTGTTGAAAATCATGCTGCAGATGAAGGCGCCACCCAGGAACACCACGTTGAGGGCCAGGAGCCCCGAGAAGAGCTGACCTGCCTTCTGGGCCTGTCTGTCTCTCCGCAGCAGCAGTGAGAAATGCCGCACCAGCCAGGATTTCCGGTAGGATGAGGCAGGAGCTCCCGTTTTCTCGGCTCCCGCATCCATTGGGTTCTCCTCGGCCGGGGCTGCTCTAGCCTCCTGTGCTTCTGGAGAGGCCGTGGATGGAAGCTGAGAAGGGGCTGGGGAAAAAGAGTCTTGGTTATCTGCCAGAGTTCTGGGTTTCAATTCCACCCTTGCCCTTAACTGCTGTGTGACGTAGGGCAAGCTATGCAACCTCCCTAATCAGACATTGGAAATAGTAGCAGCAGTTGCCTTATCTACTTTACAGAACCTGAGGAGGTTCACACAGACCAGGGGTGGAGGCTCAGTCAGTCAAGTATCTCTGGCTCTTGATTTTGGTTCAGGTCATGATCCCAGGGCTGTGGGATTGAGCCCTGCGTCGGGCTCTGTGCTGAGTGTGAAGTCTGCTTGGGATTCTCTACCCCCCGTCCCTCTCCCCCACTCTCTCTTTCTCTCTCTAAAATAAAAACAAAAAACAAAAAACAGATATGGGATATGGGAGTCCTTTGTGCTCCAAATAAAGATAGGGATTATTTCAACTGGCTTGAGGAATACGTCCCTCCCAACGCCCGGCAGATTTATCCCACTTCGGCCTGATCTGAACATGGAAAATAACTCTGCATAATGTCTGACCGCTGGACATTTTCCAGGGATGTGACTTGTCACCACTAAAAAGCAACTTGTGTTCTCCTTACTTCTGGGAGGAATTTCCCTCCCGAAGGCAGGGAGAGCAAATAGGTGTCCTCTCGTGTTCTGACTTTGATTAGTTGGGTGATGTTTGCCTAGAATGTTATGTTGAGAAGGATCCTGAGGCTGAGTGTGAGCTTGGTGGGAAAGAATGCTGTGATTTGAAATGATACTTGATTATGGATGTATATGTGTATATATAAAATTACTTTTTTTTTTTTTTAATATTTTTATTTATTTCTAGGAGAGAGAGAGAGACAGCATGAGCAGGGGGAGGGTCAGAGAGAGAGGGAGTCACAGACTGAAACAGGCTCCAGGCTCTGAGCTGGCAGTCAGCACAGAGCCCAACGCGGGGCTTGAACCCACGAACCGTGAGATCATGACCTAAGCGAAAGTCGGACGCTTAACCGACTAAGCCACCCAGGCGCCCCTATATAAAATTACTTTTATGTATGTATGTATGTATTTTAATATAATTTGTTGTCAAATTGGTCTCCATACAACACCCAGTGCTCATCCGAACAAGTTAAAATTACTTTTAAAAGTCTAGAGGAGGGGCGCCTGGGTGGCTTAGTCGGTTAAGCGTCCGGCTTTCGCTTGGGTCATGATCTCGCGGTTCATGGGTTCGAGCCCCGCGTCGGGCTCTGTGCTGACTGCCAGCTCAGAGCCTGGAGCCTGTTTCAGTCTGTGACTCCCTCTCTCTCTGACCCTCCCCTGCTCATGCTGTCTCTCTCTCTCTCTCCTAGAAATAAATAAAATATTAAAAAAAAAAAAAGTCTAGAGGAGGGGCGCCGGGGTGGCTCAGTTGGTTAAGCATCTGACTCTTGATTTCGGCTCAGGTCATGATCTCACGGTTCGTGAGATTGAGCGCCATGTCGGGCTCTGTATTGACAGTGCAGAACTTGCTTGGGATCCTCTCTCTCCCCCTCTGTCTGCCCCTCCCTCCCTCTCTGTCTCAAAAATAAATAAATAAACGTCAAAAAAAGAATAAAAGTCTGGAAGACATCCACCAGATTCACAATAGAAACTTTTTCTAGGGAATGAAGTAGGGGTACTAGGATTGGTTTAATGCTCCAGTTTTTATTTAAAAAAATTTTTAAAGCTCATTTATTTATTTTGAGAGAAAGCGTGTGTGTGTGTGTGTGTGTGTGTGTGTGAGCAGGGGAAGGGCAGAGAGAGAGAGAGAGAGAATCCCAAGCAGGCTCTGCACTGTCAGCACAGAGCCCTACGTGGGGCTTGGACTCACAAACCGTGAGATCATGACCTGAGCCTAAACCAAGAGTCAGATGCTTAGCCAACTGAGCCCCCCAGGCGCCCCGAGTGCTCTAGTTTTTAAAAGCACATCTTTTTATGGGAGTTTAAAGCACATTAGGATTTAGGGGAAAAGTTCTGGGATTGACTTGCAATGTCTGCTGTGAACACTGGACAGGCTGGGAGTCCAGCAGATAGAGAGGGACACAGAGGATCCCAAGCAGGCTCTGAGCTGACAGCACAGAGCCCAACTCGGGGTCTGAACCCACGAATTGTGAGATCATGACCTGAGCTAAAGCCAGACACCAGCAGACTGAGCCACCCAGGTGCCCCTCCCTTAGGTTTTTCTCGACCCCAAGCTCTACCCTAGTTCAGGTCTCTTCCACTCTCTTTTGCACTGGTCTCCCTACCCACTGTGCCTCTCCCACTGTAAGCCCGCAAAGGCACCCAATTGCCGAGGTGAAATGAGTCAGTCAGAGAAAGACAAATACCATAAGATTTCGCTCATATATGGAATTTAAGAAACAAAACAAAGCAAAAAAGGAGACAAACGAAAAACCAGACTCTGTATAAATACAGAGAACAAATTGCTGGTTACAGAGGGGAGGTGGGTGGGGGGATGGGTGAAAGAGTTGATGGGGATTAAGGGTACAGTTACTGTGATGAACACTGATGAATGTATAGAATTGTTGAATCACTATTTGTATCTCTGAAGCTAATATAACACTGTATGTTAATTACAATGGAACTAAAAAAATAAAAATAAAAAAGGCAAATAATTGCCTCCAGTATCAAGTGCAAACTACCTAGCATGACCTGCACTGCCTTTCAAAATGAAACCATACAGTGCATGTTTAGTACAGGCTTGGAGGTCAGCTGCTGTTGCTCCCTGGTCTGGCCTTGACTTAGCTCTCTAGCACTGTCCTCAGAGCCCCCACTGCCTGCCCGGGACTGTGTCACCCTGCTCTAGCTCCCAGAAAGTGCCTGCTTTTGCTCACCTCGCTGTCTGTCCACACCACCCTTTGCCCATAATGCCCACTCCCTTGCCCTTTGGCTGACTGCAACTTAGAGCAGAACCCTACCTCCTCCCCAGGCCAAGGCTACAGTAGGTGCCCCATGGCCTCCCATGGCGGGGGGGTTGTTAGAGAATCACCTATCAGGCTCATTCTCTTCTAACTCACTGCACTTTGCTCTGTCTCTGCCTTTAGACTCTGAGCTTCAACTTTTCCCTCTCTGTAACCACTGAAAGACCCTCACCCCATTTGGCTCTAAAAGACAGCCTCTCCAATGCCCCAGGCTCCCATATGCACTTGCTTAATATTTATACCTTCTAAGGTTCTCTTATGGCAAATAGAATAACAAAACTTGGTCCTCTCTTAAAGATTCTACAAATGATTTTGTCCCCCTTTCCCAGTCTGCTCTGCCATCTTTTGATGTTTTTATTTTTTCTTTGAGAGAGAGACAGTGTGAGCAGGGGAGGGTCAGAGAGAGAGGGAGACACAGAATCTGAAGCAGGCTCCAGGCTCTGAGCTAGCTGTCAGCACTGAGCTGATGTGGGGCTCGAACCCACGAACTGTGAGATCATGACCTGAGCCGAAGTCGGACGCTTAACCGACTGAGCCACCCAGGCGCGCCCCCTCTGTCATCTTTTGGCCCCTCCCTGTCCAGCCCCCTCATCACACTCTGGCCACCTCCTCCCCATGTCAATCCAGGCCCATCCAGAAAGGCTCCAAGGCTCCACATTTCTTGTGTGGCTCCCCTCACCCACCTCTCTCACCCCCCTTCACATCTGGAAGCTGCTGTTTCTGTCTCACCTATTACCTTCCACCAATGGCTCTTGCCCATTCTCTCTACCTACCTTAAGCTCCTTTCCTGGGAAGCATTCTTTTCCTGCCCAAGCATCTGTTGGGAGTGCACCGTCTGGTGAGGTGTTGTGGGCATGCCTGGCTCCTCTCAAGGCAAGGAACTCCCCAGGGCAGAGACCAGGTCCTGCTGAACTTGAACCCTCCAAACCCAGCACAGGCACTGAGTTCTTGCTGACCGACTCGGCCATTTTCTGGGGGAACTTTCAGCACCACAGCCATGGACAGCCCATTAAATGCTTCCTTCTCATCCTGGCTCAACCCCAGAGACTTTAGAGATGATCTGTGTCTGCCCTCCCAGGCTCCCCGACCCAAGTTGAGCAAGCATGAGGCTCACATGGACACCTCCCTGCCCCTTTTCTCCCAACCCTGACTCCTCCTTCTTGCCTTCCCCAGAATGTCTCTCAGCTTCCCAGGGCAATATAGCCTAATGAGCCCGGATTCTGGCACTTACTATCTCTGTGATCTTGGATAAGCTACTCAGACTCTATGTGTCTCAGTTTCCTCATATGTAAAATGGATGTACAACTATGGAATAATACCTGGTGCACAGAAGATACTTAGTAAAGATTACTTGAACGAAGAAACGAAGGACTTAAAGTATAATACCTACCTCGTTGGGGTTTTGTCAAAATTAAATGATTTAATGTGTGTAAATGCATGTGGAGCCATGTCTGGCACACAGAAAACTCTCGGTGTTGGTTATCTGTGCCTTTCCTTTCAGTTCTGTTGAGGTCCTGGAGAGGCTGGAAGGGTCAGGATTACTGGTGAATTTCAGGGGTGGTTTCTGCTCGGACTGCAGGCCTCGAGGGGACACTCCAGTACAAGGTTCCAGGTCCTCTCCAGGGTCCTCTTCCTTGCCCTCCCCACCCCCAAATCCAACCCTCAGGCCGCTAGAGGGAGCCCCAAAAGTGGCGAATTTGTCTGCGGCGGGGAAGGTAGCAGGGTGGGATATGTGGGGGCCGTGGGAAAGAGGCTAGGGCACCCAGGACTGACGAGGAGGAATCCGCCCCTCTCTGGCACGTCTTTGGCGCGACGCCAGTCCAAAGGAGGGCCTGGACACCAAACTGGTTTGTGGGTTGCGACTAGAGACAGGTGATGAAAGCCACGGAGCCGTGGAGGCACAGGCGCCTGGCCCGGAGCCGCAGGACCAGCTCCGGAGGAGGCTGCTGAGCGCGGGCTGGGACCTTGGGGATTTCTTCCCGAGCCACTCGAGGGACTGTGGGGCCTGAGGTAGCCGCTACACATATGCCACAGACTGGGCGTCCAGGCAGCCCCAACCCCACAGCCCTTTACCCAGCCATCCTGGGTTTTGCTTCTTCCTGGCCTCGGCACCCACTTTTGGCTGCGGCCTCCCAGACCCGCTGTGGTGGGGCGTGCCCTGCTGACTTTTGTGGGCCCCCTATTCGCGGAAAAGAGGTGGGCGCGGAGCCTGGGTTGGGATGCAGGATAGAGAAACGTTGGTTCTCAGGTGGCCAGGGGTTGGCCTCACCCTGGTCATCTGGCCCTCCCTCCTCTACCCCTACAGCCCCTAGTCCTTGAACCCGAAGTAGATGTAAACGTCAAGGACAGGCCCGCCCGCTGGGGAAGTCCTGCCGGCAGTGGAGGGGTGCTCCAGGGCCGCCGGGAGCCTTCCTTACCTGAGGCCTGGGCTGGCATCGCCGCCAGCTGACCGACTGCCAGCGCAGCGCGGATTTTCAGTCCAGGTGAGGCCCCTGAGCCCGCAACGACGTCCCCGACACCCTCCCCTCACGGGACTGCGCAGCCGCTGTCCAGGCTCCGTGGCCCATCGATTTTTCTGTTGACTTTGGGGATCTCATTAATCCTTCGTTAATTACCCAGCCAGGGGCTCCCAGACCGTGCAGCCAATAGGGAGGCAGCCAGGCGGGCGGGTGGGGCCGGAGGCAGTGCAGGCTTGTGGCCTCAGGGTCAGAGGACCCGCGGCCGCCTGCCTCCGGGCCGGCTGGAGTCCACCGTCCTTAGGCCTCGTGCGGCAAAGGCCCTGCTGGGCTCAGGCCACACTTTCCTCTGGCGGCCAAGCAGGGAACAAACTGGGCCCCCTCCCAGATCTGGTGTCGCCTTTTCCTGTACCCCACCCAGCACATGGGAGGGGTGCGGTCTTGCAGCAACATTGCCACTTCACTGTCTCCCTAAGTCGACCGTGAACTTGCAGCGGAAGAGATCTCATTCCAACCGGGCAGCAGGCGGGTGGGGTGAGAAGTCGCCCCCTCTGACCCTCCTCACTCCTCAGCCTCTGTGACCTGCCCGCCTCGTTCTGCAGGTGAGGTCGGGGCGCGTCTTCCTCTTAAGATCCTAGCGCCCTAGTGCTGCTCCCACGCTCCCCACGGCCAGCCCCCACCGCAGTCTCCCTTCTAGCCTGTCCCCCTTCACCTCGCTGTGGCTGGACACCGATTTTTCCCTCTCTCCTAGCTGGCAGGGCCTCCTCTTCAATCTCTGTCTGCCTGACCTTCTCTGTTCTCTCCCTGCGAAGTCCACCTATGCCTTTCCTAGATTAGAAGCCCTAGGGCTTCACCTCAGGATCCTCCAGGGAATGGGGGAGGGGTGGGTAAGAAGAGGCCCTTCTGTAAGGTTCTGTGTCCCCCCCCCCCACGCCATTTAAACTAGAACAGCCCTGTTTATGTTATAAACTTGGGTTCCTGAAATATTTTATTTGAGGAAAAAGAAGTTCTGCTGTTTGAAAATCATTACGCTTAGTAGAAAGGCCCTGTGACCTTGGGCAAGTCACTTTGCCTCTCTGCGCCTCAGTTACTTTTTTCTTAAAATGGTAGTTGACTAGGTCAGTCTCTCCTAACCTTTCATGCCTCACAGAACACATAAACAAATGTATTTGTCATTTGAGGATAAGGGGAAGGGGAAGATGGCAGCCTGGGTACCCTGCCCAGCCCCTCTCAGGCACCCAGGTACTGGTCAGTAACCTGTCTGTAACTCAGACTTGGCTCATCCATTGAAAAGCTTGAGACATGAGAATCCCCAGGCTCCCTTCCAGCTCTGAGCCCACAAGAGCCTCTCTGGCAATGAGCTCAGACAGGGCGGCTGAGAAAAGAAGCGGGGGACAGAGGGGTCCAGCTCCAGGCAGCAGTCCTTGCCAGGCCACAAGGCTGGGATTAGGGGTAGTGCCAGAGCCACGGACACTTGCAGATCTTGCCTGGTCCTAGATACTGTAGGCAGAGGTCTCCCTTCCCTGGTCACTCCAGGCCCCAGGGTCATTCTGGGGTGGGTGTCCTGACTGTGATTGAAAAACACATCCTGGAAAAATAACTTTTGTGAAAATTTTACCCTGGGGCCCGTGGGGGATGGGTGGTAATGTGGCCCAGGGACTGCCAGCCTGGGGTTCTCTCCTGGTGAAGTCTTTGAATAGACACTCGAGCCAAGCCCCACCCCTGCATGTCTCTGTTGGGGGCTTCAGGACAACACGTAGACCTCCAGCAGGCTGGAGACAGCGTGCATACGGTAGAAGATGCCGAAAGGCAGGCAGATGTTGACGATGGCTGCCCAGAGTGAGTACCCATAGAAGTCCACCTCCACAGTGTTGCTGAAGTGAGGGCGGGCTCCGAAGGCAGGCATGATCCACAGCTGTGCGGAGAGAGGGACGCGTCAGGACCTGGCCTGGACTGGCCTTTCGGGTCATTTCTGTGGGCTTGGCTGGGGCAGGGGTGTGGCAAGATGCGTGTCCCAGTTCTCCAGTTTGTTGGACGGCAAGGGCTGGGTGTTGGCGAATGGGGACCTTCCGTGTCTTGGGTAGGACCTGGCACTCACTAAGCAGCTCAGGAAATGCGCCCAACTGAACTTGCCCACCCCCAGGCTGGGGCTCCCCCTGAGATCACATCTACCCTATTATTAGGGCTTATTTATTTGTGAGATGCGGATGAGGGGAAAGGAGACGATGTGAGAATTTGGTACAAATGGCTAAATCAGCAGCTCGGCCCCGGAGAGATGTATGCCCGGTGAAGGTAGAACCAGACAGGCCCAGGGCGGCGAGGGGGTGTCAGGATCCACCCAGAAATGTACCCCACACCCACCCTACATGATCTCTGTTCTCCAGCTCCACCCCTTTCCCAGGTCTGGGAGGGTGTGAAAGCTGGGATCCTGCTTCCTCTCTGGCTGGAGCTCAGACGGTTGGGGTGTGGGGTATGAGGCAAAGAATGACGGCTTCTAGGCCACCCCTACCCTCCCCATCCCCAGTTCACTGTGCCCTTGGGCACACACAGCTCCTTTCTGAGCCTGTTGCTGTCATATGAAATGAAGGGGTTGGAGATGATGCTCCTAGAGCTAACCCAGGAGCAGATATCTGGAGCAAATACAGCCGCCCAGAAGGTGGTTCCCAGCGTGCAGGTGGGGCCTCGGGCGGAAGGTGAGGGCGGGGCCAGGCTGGGGGCAGGCTCTCAGGTTGGCCCAAGATATAAGGAGGTTTTGAGCCTTATTGCTTTTACTGGAGGGTCAAAGATTAGTGATCACTCTTTTTTGTTTAATCTTTTCTTTCTTATTTTTTTCCTTTAACAGATTACCTGCTGGTTGGGAAGTATTCACAATGGGCGCACACTAAGAACGCACCCAAGTCAGGCCTGTTGATGTATTTTCCATAGCGTGCACGGGCGTGGAATCACTCTGGAGATGCGCTCTACATTGGGATAGGCCCACATTAAGGGTGTTTGTATATTAGGGATATTTTTCTGTTGGAGGTTGCAGCTGAAAGGGCCATTTTTATATTGAATGAAACTTCAGAAGACATGTGTTCTTTATGTGGGACGTGCTCACGGGCGTACATGTTTACATGTTAGAGATTTCCCTCCTGGGGATTAGATCAACACTGGAGTATTTCTCTATTAGGTTATAGCCACACGAGGGGTATTTCCTTATTGGGGTGTGCCTTCGTGGAGGGTGTTTCTGCCCTGGAGTGAAGTCTGTTGCTAACACAGGAGTTTCTCTTAGTAAGGGGTTTTGCTGAATTAACAGGGAGGGGGCGCTGTTGTGAACGCCCCTCTTCCAGGCCAGCCCGCAGCTGCACTCTGCTGAGGCTGCTCACACTTATGCCGTTCTCTGCTACTTCCTGATGCTGCTCCAATTATTCTGAGAAGCAGGCTGGTCACAAGTTCCCAGGAGAAGTCACACCTTCCACCTAGGGGTGAGGGCACCCCCACTCCACATCACTTCACAGCTCCCTCCCACTTCCACCCAGCCCCCATGCCAGCATTTCCTGGGACCCCTCCAGTGCCATCTGCAGCCTAGACACCAGAAGGCTGGGATTTCATTTTCTCTTTCTGCCCTGAGATGCTGTTTGCCCTGGGGCTGCATCTGACCCTCTCTGAACCTACTTTTCTAGGGAGAGCTATAGTTTTTTTTGAGTGGGCTGGGGGCAAGATAGAGAAGGCCAAGCGAATAAAGCTGAAAGAACATCCTTCCTTGGCCTTCTCTTTCCCCTAGCCCATCCCCATCTCTCCCCACAGCGAGACCCCCCCAGTTACTCACAATGACATTGCAAAGCAGGAGAAACAGAGAGATGTCCTTCAGGCACCGGCGTCTCCAGTTTCCCCTGGGGGCCAAGATGATGGCCACTGCTTCCTGAGGGCCCTCCGGGCTGGGACCAACCAGCCTGGGGGTGGGTGGGCAGGCAGGCAAGGTGTGGAGGGCATCCAGGTTGGCAATGGTAAGGCCATGGCGGGGCTCCTTGGGGGTGGTATCATGAAGCTCAACCCCGGGTGGTCCCCGGTGGAGGCTCTCGATGATGAACACATTCTGGAAGGTGTGCTGGGCAATCATGAGCAGAGCATGGGCTAGGTTGAGCCCTCCCAGTAGGTCCCTGGGTGCGCCCACCACCACGGCCACAATAGAGTAGTAGGAAATAGCATATTGACCCAGGGCGGCCCCCATCAGCAGTGCCACATCCAGGGTTCGAGTGGGGTTCTTATGGTGATCCATGGCCCGGCGATCAAAACGGTAGATGACTGAGCCACTCAGGCTGACCAAGGTCATGAGGCCCAGACAGATGATGCTGAAGCTGTAGTAGATGACCAGGGCCTGCTGGGTGCGACCCCCCTCCCCACTTACTTGGACCTCGTAGATGATGAAGACGGCCAGCCCCACCACGAAGAGCATCAGACCCAGCATCGGGCCAGCAAAAAAGGTCTCCCGGAAGAGGCTGATCCGGGATGGCATGTGGCCGTGGCTATGGGTGGAGGAGGCCAGCAGCCTGCCCACATTCTTCCACATGACATACAGCATGGTAGAAGCAAAGAGGCTGTACTCAATGTTAAAGGGATACAGGTAGAAGTAGCCCTGCTGGAAGATCTGGCAGATGGCCGTGTTGCACAGACAGTCTCCTCCCATCGAGCTGCCTGCACGCTCTGCTGTGGAGAGAGGGGCACAGAGCTGGCTGCCCTCCCGCCTCCCTGGGGGCACCCCACCTGAAGAGCCTCACCTTTAGACTGTGACTTTTGTTAGAGTCGAATCACAGTCTGACATATTCACCACCTTATCCCAAACACCGGCACTGGGCCTGGCACGTTCGTTCACTGTGCAAATACTTATTGAGCACCTACTATGTGCCAGAGACTGGGACATGTCAGTAAAGAATAATAGCTAGTGCTCAATCAACACACCTCCGAACCGCGGAACTGCCCACTTCATCCCATTCTGTTCCTTCAGGCAAACATTTCCAATCCTTCCCAGCCAGTAATCACCCCTGACTCTCTTACTTTCCAGTATAGGAGAGGTTTTCTGGTCCTGACAGAGGGTGGCCCTCCAGGAAACCCCAAAAGTTCAAGCTTCCTCGCGGCAATCCCTAGCAGCTGGCTCAGCCCAGAATGTGAGCTGCTTTGCCCAGGTGTCTCCTGTGACCTCCCCTCATTTTGGTTTGCAGCCCATCTTTAAGAATCTTGCCCTGTGTCCGAGTATGCTTTATAGAATACCTCAGGTCTTGGCAAGCATCTCTTTCGATGCCCAGAATTATGCCTGCTGGTTTTGCAGATGTAGAAACTGAGGCTCATGTAAAATATGGCTTGTGATGGCAGAGTGATTGACCTGGCTCCCAACCCCCCAGGCAGGGACCTTTTTCGTGTGCCTCTCCACACCCCCAGGGGCCCCAGGATGCTAAGTTGGCCACCTCTCTGGGTTGATTTTAACCATCCTCAGGGACCCTCTGTATGTGCAAGATGGCCCTTCCTCAGTCCTGCTGGGCGGGGGTCTCCTCCATGCTTTCTGTTCCCGGGCACTTCCATCCTGGGTGTGTGACTGAGTCATCTAGTCTGGTCCTGGTTAATGGGGGGCCCTACAGAAGTCGAGAGAACTAGGACCAGGGGTCCTGTGGACCCGGTTCTACCTTAGTAGAACATATTGGTTCAAAGCAAAGATGGATCTCAACACTAGTTCTCCAGTTTCAAGCTCTGTGACCTTGGGCAAACTATTTAACCTTCTATGCCTTAATTTCTGTATCTGTAAAATGGGAATAATAATAGTGCCCATCTCACTGGGAAGTTGTGAGGGTTAAGTAAGGTCGAGTGTCTAGGACACTTAGCATAGCACCTGACATATGGAGTCAGTCAGTAAAGTGTCTCTGTTGTCATTGTGATTGTTATTTCCACCTTCTCCTTGACAGACTCTATCCCACGCTTCTGCCATCACCATTGAGCCACTTCGCCTCCCTTCCCTTCTCTCCACTTTGATCACCCTCGCCCTTTCGTTCTGGAGCCCAAGTCCCTTCTTTGGTGGGATGGAGACCTGAACCGTGGGGCCAAGGCTTCATCTTCCAGAATGAGAAGATGCCCCCTGACACCTTCCCTCCAGTGTCACCTATGTCTATATGGAGCCTGGAGGAGGGGGAAGCTCCCCTCCCTTGTGAGAGCAAGGGAGACTGACTCTCCTGGTGTGCAAGCCCCCAGCCCAGGGCCTGGAAGTCCCAGACCAGGGGTAATCTGAAGTGAGCACTCACGGTCAGGAGCGAGGCGGTGGTGGCTGGTGTTGCTGTGCAAACTGTCATAGGAGTGAGTCTGGTGCACGGACTCGTCCACTACGGCTGCCATCCAGATGGCCAGGTTGGTGGTGAGGGTGAACATGAGACCGCACCTGTTTGGAGAGGGAGAGAAGAAAGGCCAGTGAGGGTCTGGCCCATCAGGCGTCCCTGGGGGAGACAGAGAGCTGGAGAGCTAGACTAGGAGATGATGCTGGGAAGCAAGAAAGCAGTCAGGCCCCTGTGTGAACAGAGAAGTCGAGTTTGGAAGGAATGCTAAGTCTGGCCAGGGTGCCACCAAAGAGAGGGCCAGGGGGGTGTTCAGGGGCTCAGGTCCCTGCTTGCTCCCTCTCCTAGAGGAAAGCACATATAGTGCACAGCACAACCCATCCCACCAACACACAGGCACACACGTATACACAATACACATAGCATAGCACAAAGTGGTGGAAATCAGGCTGATGGAGCAAAGGGGCTTTGGTTGAAACCCCACCCCAGTGGCGGAAAGTGGACCCATGCCCCAGGTTGGAAAGCCCTCGTCTGGGCATGGGTGTTGAGCTGTGGAGCAGGCACTCACCGGGTCAGATCCAGGTGGACGTGAACACAGTCTTTAGCAGAGACCCAGAGAAAGTAAGTCTGTTGAGAGAGAGTGGGGGCGGCCATTCACTCTGCAGACGGGTTAGGCTCTGGGGTTCTCACGTCCAAACCCAGACATATGTTCTCTCTACCTCAAGAGCCCCCATCCTAGCTTACCAAGGTTTTACAAAAGGAGTCGGGAGCTTTCTCTCTTTCTATGGAACAGTTTATATAAAATAGTTCTCTTGTTCTTTCAGAGGCTGCAAAATGTTACCGGCAAACTCTTGGTGTTTTTGTTTGTTTGTTTGTTTGTTTGTTTGCAGGGTGGAAGTCAAGTAGAGTTTTGGCTGTCTAGTCAAAACACTGGAGTGAGGCCAGCCTGAGGCTGGGTCTTGTCCAAGGTAGAGAGAATCTCTGGTGGCTTCTCACCTCTCTTTGGCAACGTTTCCTGCCCCACCCCCATCCTTTGTTTCCCTGAAATACTTGCTCTCTCCCCTGGTTGCCAATAAATCCCTGTCATGGTATTTGTTGATGTGGGGGTATCTGTATTTTCATTTTACCTGAGTACTCTTCAAACCCATAACATGTAAAAGAGTGAAACAATATAAGCACCAAAGTCATAAGTGTGCTGAATTGTGGAAATCTGCACAGCAGGGGTGATGTTTCAGGAGACAGAACCCTACATGTGGTCATTCTGGTTGTGATTCAGGCCTGAGATCTATCTGATCTGGTCCCATGTAAAACCAGTCCTGCCTCGGTTCAGTCATGAGATCTTTCAGTGTTATTTATGCAACAAATACAAAATATATATACTTGAATTTGTTTGAAAAATCCCAGGTACAGAATACCCTACTTTCCTGAACAAATAGAGAACATACGGGAGGTAGCTGAGGCCAAACCAGCCATGCCCACAGCAGGACCTTCGGTTGAGAATGATGCCCTCTACTGGGCACCCAGGGAGGCAAGCCAGGCTCTAGGAGACACGGCAGCTGCCATAACCCAGACATCCTAGATGCTGATGCTGGCACTGCTTAGGAGGAAATGAAATCTCAGGGCCTCTGAGTAGGAGCTCACATTTGGATATTACTTCGTTACCAAATGCTTCCAGATTTATGGACTCCTATGATACACACTGCAGTCCTATCCCCGCCTTATTTGATTGCTTAGGGTAGAAAAAGAGTGGAGATCTCCTGACCTCATGCCAAATGTTGGCCCCTTGCACCACACTCAGGAACACTCTTCCCACCCACCTGGACGATGACAAACACGGCCTGGGTGAGAGGGTGCAGGATCTTGATGGCCGACTGGCACTCCAAGAAACTGGCATAGTAGCCAGTCTTGAAGACATCCATGACGAGAGTGCAGATTCCAAACAGCACCAGCCCGCCTGGGAATGAGGGGTGGGGGATGGGGCAGAGACCATGGTTTATAGATCTGAGGATGGATGGCTAGATGGGCGGTTGGGTGGATGGTTGGGTGGATGGATGGATGAATGGGACAGGTAGGAGGATCCAGGGACAGATGAATGGCATGGGTGGCTGGATGGATAAATGGCTGGCTGGGTGGCTGGCTGGATGGGTGGATGGTTGGATGATAGTTGGGTGGATGGATGGGTGGATGGATGGGTGGGTAAATGGATGGATGGAAAGATGAATGGGTGGATGGAAGGATAAATATAGGATTGAGTGAGTGGATGGATGGATTATCTTAATGAGCCACTATCTCTTTGGGGCTGCACAGATTGGAGGAAGAAGGGCCCTATGTAGGGCTCTTTCAGCTACAGAGGGCATTTGTTCTCTGCTGTCCATCAAAGGCTCTCCTATGACCACCTTCTTTCAATCTTTAGAAAGGGCAAGGAAGTTCCCTTCCATCTCTCACTTCATTCTTCTTCCAAGACTTTTCCCCTTCCTCTTCTCTGCAACCAACCACAGCCCATCTCATCCTCAGCTACATCTAGTCCCCAGGTGTGTGTGTGTGGGGGGGAGTACTTCTCAACCCCCCTACCTTGATGCGCACTCCACAGTTCCTCTGAGAGTCCCAGCCTCTGGCCCCCCGCCTGCCGCCCCCTTCCTCCCCGCCCCCACCTCCCCGGGCACCTCGGAGCCAGATGGGGCCTGCGTGCGCGTCCCGGTATGGGACGGCGCCGGGGCAGCGCACGGTCCGGAACAGGTAGAAGAGGGTCCAGAGGGAGGCGAGCAGCATCATGGCGGTGAGCAGCGCGAACACGTCGGTGTCGTACACCGCTACCTTGTTGAAGGCGCCGCCGCTGATGAGCGTGCAGGCGAGAAGCAGCACGTTCACGGCCAGCAGCACCGACAGCAGGCGGCCGCCCTTCTTCCACACCTCGCGGGAGCCTGCCCTGGGCGCCGGCGGGCTCTCCTTGGGTCCCTGGGCCAACTCCTCGGACATGGCAGGGGCGACTCGGGGAAGTTGGAGGGGTCACTGTGGAGGAGGAGCGAACAGGACCCCGGGTCAACCCAGAGGCCTCTCCGACCCCTCGGGTCTCTACCTCCAGGGCAGACGGAAAGAAAAGCGGCTGCAGCCAGGCTGGATCCCGTCTTAAGCCCCCCACCCCCCCCCACCCCCCGCTCCCCAATCTACTGGCCATCTAGTCCCAGCACCCACCTGGCTGGGCCGAGAGCCCGCGCTGAGCTGGGGGTCAGGGGGTGGCGAGTGTCTCCTCTCTCCCACGCCGGGCTGGACGGGCGCTTTATACCGGGGAGGGCAGGGTGATTTACAGCCTCGGGAGCTCAGCTCCATAAATCGCTCAGCCCCACTCACATGATCCATCTTTCCTCCGAGCTGAATTTAGGGAAGAGCGCGCGGGAGCCAGATAAGGTAAGATTTATATTTACCCGGTAAGAGGCGCCCCCTCCCCCGCCGTCCCGACACCTGGGAGCTGCACCGCCTGGGCGCAGCCCCGCACTGCGACACCCAGAGGGCACCCCGCCCCGGCGCCCGCCGCGCCCTCGGGCCCCGCGATCCCGGCCGCCCGGAGCCCGGACCACTGATGTTCAGTGGACGTCCCAAGGGCCCACAGACCCCCCGACGCCCTCCCAGCCCCGGAGCGCCCTATACCTTTGCGCTCCTGTGTTGCCGCCCCAAGATCGGGACCCCAGTGCCTGTTTCCCTGACACCCTCACAGTGGTCGAAGTTCCTTCTTCCTCTATCCCTCCCCGCAGTCTTCTGCTCGGCTGGAAGCTGCAAGTCGGGCTTGGGTATGAAGTTCGGGAGAGGCGCCCCGAGTCCGCGTCCAGTCTTCTAGCGCCCCCTGCTGGAGCGCGGCTCGCCGACCCTGCGCGGGCGCGTGGCAGCCAGGACGCAGGGCGCTTCTCGCCGTCTGGGCGTCGGTCCTCAAACCCCTCCTAGGCCCACTGTCCTAGGGATCCAGACTGCCCTCAGACACCCCACCCCAGCCCTCGGCCCGTCCCTTCGACGGGTGGAGCCATCGGGAGCCGCAGAGCCGGGACTCCAGTGAGGACAGACCCCGGATTGTCCGCAGACTAGGCCTCACGGGGCATGATGCTGGGGTGACCACTTTTGGAACCAGGGCAGGGCCTTGCGTGGGTCACTCTTGCGCGCTCGGGTGCAAGGTGTTTAGGACCCAGGGGCAGCCCGGGGGCGGCTCCCTAGGCAGCGGGAGATCCTTCTCTGCTCCCTCCCTCCGGGGGCAAGCGGCTCAGATGTCGGAATAGCGGCGGCTCCGGCGCTCCGCAACCTCCGTCTGCGGCAGCGGGGGCTGGCGGCCCCGGCCCCTGCCCGGCCCCCTCCCCCAACCCCATGCCTCAGCCCTAACCCCGCCGCCCTCCCCCGCGGGGGGCATTTCCCCGTGCCCCCTGCCCTCCCCGTCCAAGTCAAGCGCCATGAACGACCAGTACCACCGGGCAGCCCGGGATGGCTACCTAGAGCTCCTCAAAGAGGCCACCAGGAAGGAGCTGAACGCCCCCGACGAGGATGGCATGACTCCCACCCTTTGGGCTGCCCACCATGGCAACCTGGAGTCGCTGCGCCTCATCGTGAGCCGAGGGTGAGTACCCACTCTGGCCCTGCCTCAGCCGGGTGGTGGAGGGGGAAGAGGGTCCTAGGCCCCCTCCCGGACCCTGAGACGCACTCCCCAAGACTCCAAGGGAACTTCCCCCCACTCCTCTGAGCCACCCTCTTCTCTACTGAGCCTAAGGTGGAAGCTTGGAGCCTCACAGTGGTGGGAGGGGGACACAACTTGAGGCATGTGACACTGGTGACCTGGATGTGGGGCCAGGAGGGGAGGGACTGGGATTTGCGGGCCCATGATTGTGGGAGGGGCTGCAGAGTGAGGGGAAGGTGGGAGAGATCTCCTGGGTTGAGTGGCACCTGGAAGCGAGCGTGGGGATGGGAGAGAAGAGGCAGAAGTGGTGCCAGGCAGGCTCCTTACTACCCACTTGGGGTCCAAAGGGCTCCCCCAGCCAATACTGCACCTCCTTCCAGGCCCGGGCTCACACAGCTCTCTCCCAGCTCGTTCTCGGGATTTATGGGCACTATCCACAGCACCAAATGTCACCCAGCGCAGCCACCTCATTAACTCCCTCTGTGCCCCTCCCCCTTAACAGGCTCCCTCTCCCTCCCATAGGAGTTGTTTGGGGGGAAGAGCAGGCATAGAGTCCAGGCATAAGAGCCAGGGAAGGGGCCTGAAGGTATCCGAATTAAGGAATTCGGGGTCTGGGGCTGCTGATGCGGGCTTCCCAGGGCTGAATGACACCGTGGACAACTTGCCCAGTGTCCGCAGTTTTATACAGAGAGGTCGCCTGGTTGATCTGGACACCTAGGCAGCCTGGCCAGGGGAAAGGAGGGGAAGACGTGCCCCAGCAGGGTTACTATGAACGTCTCAGGCCCTGGGAAATCACGGTGGAGGGAAAGGGGCCCAGCTGGCCCCCGTGCCTGATGCTGGCCTGTGGCCTGAACATGTGATGGGCGTGGGGGGGTGGCTGGGGAGCCCCCTTGCCCTCCCTCTGAGGCTGCTCCTCAGGCCGGCAGCAGGTGGGAGCAGCCCCTGAGACCACGCAGCTGAGCCACGTTCCAGGAGGCCAAGGCTGGCCCCTTCTCACACCAAGACAGCACCCAGTGATCTTGCCATCCTGCTCCCCCCATCAGAGAGGTCCGTGGGGAAAACGGTGCCTTCCTGGTGCCCCAAGTCCCCCAACTCCTACAAACAGCAAGGGTTGGTGTTGGACGGGGCGTGGGCCAGATGCCAAGCAGCTCCTTGCCACATTGTTCTGCAGGACTTGGCACCAGTGGGGGAAGCGTGGAGGGGGTGATGGGGGGAGCTGTTGAGACAAGGGGGTGATTCTTCCTCCAGCCTTGCGGGGTGGCCTCGTGGCCTCATTAGTGTGAGGCAGAGGTGCTGAGCTAGGCCCCTATGGGAGGGGAGAGCTTGGAGAAGCCAGCTGGGGCATGCCCAAAGGGGCACCATCTGGTTGTGGAGGGTGTTGGAAGGTGCTGGGTGGGTCCCCTGGGCATACCCAAGCCGGCCTGCCCGATAGGGCTCCCAAAGATGGGGCAGCCCCCGGGAAGGAAGGGCTGCTGGGCCCAGGTTGCAGACTCGCCGCCTCCTCCTCTTCATCCTGGCTGCCCCCACACTCCCCTCCCAGCCCAGGCCAAGACCCGACACCTGCTGTCACACGCAGCCATGCCAGGCCTGGCCCTGCTCCCTGCAGACTGACACACAGGTACACGCTGGCACACACACTCACCCAAGGCTCTGGCTCAGCACCCATCACCCTCTCCTCCTCTTTTGTGGGCACCCCTGCACCCTCAGCCACACTCACCACCACGCCTGCCTAGAGACCCAGACTCGCCCTGGGCCCACCACCTCTCTGGGCCAGCTCCCCACTGGGCTCCATGAATAATTCACTCCTTTCTCTCTGGGCATCAAATATTTATCCCCAGAGATTCCCAGCCATCAGTGCTCTTGGGGAAGGCCCCGCCCCGGCCCCGCCTTTTCTGTCGCCCCACCCCTTGCGAGTCTGGGGCCTTTTTTTTTTTTTTTTTCCTTCTGGGCTCTGTCTAGGCCTGTCTGGTGTCCCCTGAGCCAGAGGACACCTCGGGCCCCCATGTCCCTCTGGTGTGTCCGAGGGGCAGCTCACACGGGCCGGGAGATGCCTACACCAGCAGCCAGGGCCGCCTGCCTGCCCGAAATTGCGTTTGGTTCCTCACCCTTCCTCGCGTGTCCTCCCTGCAGGGGTGACCCAGACAAGTGTGACATCTGGGGCAACACGCCCCTGCACCTGGCAGCCTCCAATGGCCACCTGCACTGCCTGTCCTTCCTGGTGTCCTTCGGGGCCAACATCTGGTGCCTGGACAACGACTACCACACGCCGCTGGACATGGCCGCCATGAAGGGCCACATGGAGTGCGTGCGCTACCTGGACTCCATCGCGGCCAAGCAGAGCAGCCTCAACCCCAAGCTGGTGGGCAAGCTGAAGGACAAGGCCTTCCGCGAGGCGGAGCGGCGCATCCGCGAGTGCGCCAAGATGCAGCGCAAGCACCACGAGCGCATGGAGCGGCGCTACCGCCGCGAGCTGGCCGAGCGGTCCGACACCCTCAGCTTCTCCAGCCTCACGTCCAGCACCCTGAGCCGCCGGCTGCAGCACCTGGCGCTGGGCAGCCACCTGCCCTACTCGCAGGCCACGCTGCACGGCACCGCCAGGGGCAAGGCCAAGATCCAACGGAAGCTGGAGCGGCGCAAGCAGGGTGGCGAGGGCACCTTCAAGATCTCCGAGGATGGCCGCAAGAGCGTGCGCTCGCTCTCGGGCCTGCAGCTGGGCAGCGACGTGATGTTCGTGCGCCAGGGCACCTACGCCAACCCCAAGGAGTGGGGCCGCTCCCCGCTCCGGGACATGTTCCTCTCGGACGAGGACAGCGTCTCCCGTGCCACGCTGGCGGCCGAGCCTGCCCACTCGGAGGTCAGCACCGACTCAGGCCACGACTCCCTGTTTACACGGCCCGGCCTGGGCACCATGGTGTTCCGCAGGAACTACCTGAGCAGCGGGCTGCACGGGCTGGGCCGCGAGGACGCGGTGCTGGACGGCGGGGGCGCGCCGCGAGGCCGGCTGCAGAGCTCCCCCAGCCTGGACGACGACAGCCTGGGCAGTGCCAACAGCCTGCAGGACCGCAGTTGCGGGGAGGAGCTGCCCTGGGACGAGCTGGACCTGGGCCTGGATGAGGACCTGGAGCCCGAGACGAGCCCACTGGACACCTTCCTGGCCTCTCTGCACATGGAGGACTTCTCCTCCCTCCTGCGGCAGGAGAAGATTGACCTCGAGGCACTGATGCTGTGCTCTGACCTTGACCTCCGCAGCATCAGCGTCCCCCTGGGGCCCCGCAAGAAGCTTCTGGGGGCCGTGAGGAGGAGGAGGCAGGCGCTGGAACGCCCACCGGCTCTGGAGGACACAGAGCTGTGAGTGTCCTGGGCTGTGGGGGATGGGAAAAGGGGTCAGAAGGCCTTGTGGGTGGGATCTGCCTTTTCAGGAATGTGGAGGCGAGTTAATACCATATTTCACCAAACCCAAGTCCCGTATCAATTACAAGAGGTTCCGCTTAATTTGTTTACCCCCAATTCTGAGCAAGAAGCTTCAAGTTTCATGACAACAGGAGACCTTATCACAGCTAATGTAAAACGTAAAATGCACCTTGACTTTGGAGATAATCAAAACGCCCCCAAATGGGTGTCTTAGTACGGATGAGATACAGTAGTCGTAGTAGGCACAGCTGGGATGTTGTCACAGCTGGGATGTTTTGAGCCCTTCCATCTACTGGGTGCTGAAGATACCCCTGCACATGTCTTCTTTGAGTCTTTCCCAGCTCCTGTGTGCAGGGGCTATATCATCCCCATTTTCCAGGGGAGCAAATGGAGGCTCAGAGGGTTTGAGCAGCTCAGCCCAAGGGCCTGTTGCTGCTTGGTGCAGAGCTGGGCTTGATCCCTGGTCTGTGTGGCTCTAGAGCCTGGGGACTAGGTGACTTCCATAGGAGGAGAGTTGTCACGTTCAAAAGCTGTCAGGGAGAGTTCAGGTCTGCTACCGCGCTTGTGGCCATCCCTGCCCCCACCCCCTTCTCAGGGCATCCCCCAAGCCCAGCAAATGCTGCTGCCCCCTTTTGGTGTCTGTGGCTTTTACCCTGCATGGCTGGACAGGGGTGGGTGTGGGGAGGCAGCCTGGTTTAGAGTTTAGGGGATGGGGAGGCGAGGCTAGTGTCCCCTCCCTGACGATCGGCCTGACAGGAGAAGGTAGTCGTCCAAATAGTTGGTCTTAGTTTAAAACGCTGTCTTGAAAGGCCTTACCTGAAGTCCGTTTCTGTGTCTTTCTCTACAGATAACAGGGGGCTCCTCTCTCCAGACCAAAATGAATTGCAAGTTGCCACAACCCACCGTGAGGACACGAAGTCCTCGCAGTCGCCAGCCCTGAAGCCCCTGGCCCCTCCCCAGGAGCAAAGACTGTGTGGGTTGTCTCCCTTGAAAGCCTGTCCACACTCCACAACGCAGGTGTAGCCTGGAGGTACCAGCAAGGGATCCGGGAGCCCTCAAGCCACTCCCATCCGAATGGCCCTAAAGGACATGTGGATTCCTGGGAGGCCAGCCCCAGAGGAAGGGCAGGGGACCCCCTGGGCCCCAGGCAATAGATGACATGCCCATTAGAGCTGAATGGGAGTGTGTGTGTGGAGGGGACATGGCCTGTCCCAGGGGCCACCGTCTCCCCCCACCCCTCCTCCGAGGTCCTGTTGCGTTCAGGCTGGAGACTTACTCACTTCTTACATTTTTGTGAAGGGAAGAGTTTGGGCTGGCTCCCTCCCCTGCCCCCATGCACGGTAGAGAGGAGGTTCCTGGCTCGACTCTTCAGCCAAATGCCCTGACTTTGGTCCCCACTCCTGCCCCGAGCCAGCCCCCTCTCCTTCACCTACTGGCCACGCCCGGGGAGTTGGAGCTCCAGGCTGGCATGAAGTAGGGGTGACTGGCACCCTCACCAGCTCCCCTGGTGGTGGGGGCCGGCCTGACTCTGCCCGCCTCACCCTGCCTCCAGCCTGGTCCCCCTCCAGGGACCCCAGAGAGTCGGGGCAATAGATGCAAGGTGCTAGAGCAACAATCTGCAGTATTATGGCCCTCAGGCATGGCGGGCGTGCCCTGGGCTGGAGGAAGGCATCTGCC
The DNA here is from genome assembly GCF_003009895.1 of Hyaena hyaena. NCBI lineage: Eukaryota > Metazoa > Chordata > Mammalia > Carnivora > Hyaenidae > Hyaena > Hyaena hyaena. The sequence continues at coordinate 374,094 of NW_024080653.1, read as the reverse complement.
AGCCGCCTCAGCTGGGTGTCTAGCCTAGTATGGGCGAGTCCTGCAACACGGAAGAGCCAGAGGATATGGATAAGCTAAGCTGCTGACTGTCCCCAGGTCCCCAGGGCCCTGCGCCTGTGTGTCTGTGCTGGGGGTTGGTTGGTGGATTTCCCTCCAGGTCTGGAGGCGGCAGGTAGCTGCGAGGTTCTGCATAGGCAGAGGTCAGCACGTGTCCCTGCTCCGTGATGGCGGTGAGACCAGGCGGGAGGCCAGCCCCAGAGGGTCCTTGGACACGTGTCCTGAGGCATGTGTCCTCAGTTTTCCAGTTATCCACAGACTGAGGTCACAGATGTGGGAGAGTTACTCAGGGGCCCCCTCACCCTCTGTCAGCGGTGGACCCGCATCCCTGACCCTCAGCTTAGGAAGCAGCTCCTGCCGGGGAGCACCGCCACAGCCCCCATCTCTTTCCTGGGCCCCCTTGGCCGGGCCAGGAGGTGAGGGAACCCCCAGAGAATGCCACAGACCTCCCTCTGGGGCGCCTGTGTCTGTGCCGGGGGTGGGGGGCATAGTGGAGGTGGTTTCCGTTCCCACAGGGAGGGCTTGGTGGCCTGTCGCTGCCACCCGGAGCCCACGCCAGTCCTTTGCCCTGTTGTCGGGGCCTGGGCCTGGGGCCGCCCCCAAGTGCCGACTCAACTTTTTCAGAGCCCCAGGTGCTGCCCTTTCTCTCTTGTTCCCTGTCTGTGTCCTGCCTCGGCCTCCTCCCCGTTCCCCCAGTGGCGGGTGGGGCAGGCTCTGGGATTACCACTGCCGTACAAAGTACCCCTCCTGCGGGCTCATTATAACTTTTGTAGAGAATGTTCTGTATCCTTATCACACCTGTGTCTCCTTCTTTAACCACTGGGGGGTGGGAGAGGGACCTGGTCCTTGCGGGGGGGCCCCATGGAGGCGGTCGAGGGATGGAGGGTTGGGCATGCCCCACCCCCATGCATCCCTGCAGGGCCTTCTCTCATCCCTGGGCCTTCACCCTGCTCTCTCTGGGCCCCGAATTTGGAGCTGAGGGAGAGAGAGGGTCCAGAAGAACGGGGACGGGAGACCGGAAGCTGAATGAGGGGGATGGTCCAGGCTCCAGCTCTGTATCCAGGGCCTGTAGCTGCTGAGGGCAGCTTTCTCCCTCCCCACCGGCGCCTGCCTGGCCTTCTCCAGACATGGGCAGAGGCTGTACCTAAGGAGGCCGCCACCCATTATCAGGCCCCATAAGCCCTCATCTCAAGGCCCCAGCCCACCCTGGGAGGCCGCCAGTGCAGGGGTCCCCATTTCCCTCACCACCCCAGGCAGCTCTTGGGGCAGCCCTATTTAGAGCCCTCCTTTCTCCCGAGGTAAGGCTTCCCCTTAAGTTGTAGGATGATGGCCTCTGTTTGCTCAGTCAAGTCTGAGAAAGGGCCCTGGAATCATTTTATTTCATTCCCTAAGGATGCTGGGTCAAGTGCTTCTGCTAAAGGGAGTGAAAGACAGCGCTCTCCTTCTCTCATCACTCGGTCCAGAGGATGTCCCAGCGGGAAGGTTGCTTAGCAACCATCTGGGGTTCTAGGTGATCTCCATCCACTTTACAGATGGAAAAACTGAGACCTACCAAGGGGAAGATCCGGACCCAGAACACAAGCCTCCTGACTGCTGCCACACTTTCATGCCCCCCCTCCCACCCCGACCCCAGGCTGCTAAGGGGGGAGCGGGAGGTGGGATTCTATCCTCTGATGCTCCACAGGGTTGTCCACCCTGCGACCCCTACTGGCCATCCTGGTCACTGCACCTACCTCAGGAAAGACGGGCCAGTCCTGCGCCGATGTTCCCAGGAACAGACATGGGGGTGAGGACTGAGTAACAAGACAGCAGACGGGAACTTCAGCGTAGAGGCAGGGGCTAATCCGAAGCACTGGGGGCTGGGGTCTCCATGGGTCAGTGTGGCCCGAGGGTGGAAGCCTGAGGCATAGGAGCAGGTGCAGCTGCAGGAAGTCTGAGGGGACTTCAAACACAGCGAAGGGAAGAATTTTACGTGGTAGAGGTTCAGCCCTCTCGACCCATTCCCCTTAAAATTTAGATCGGGCTTAGGGAAATTCTGAAAGTTTAGAATAATCCATTGCTCTTAGCCTTCTGGGATTAGAATCTGTTAATAGTATGGACATTTTCCCTGGAAAAGTGCACACCGGGCAGATGGATGCTCACATACAATTTCGCTCCTAATTCCAGGCAGTTCCTGGAGCTCCGAGAGGCCCAGGGACCCCATGTTAAGACGCCTTAGTTAGACTGCTCTGAAGTCACATCATAAACGGGATTACTAATTCGATGGAGATGGGGGTGTCAGAATGAATCAGAGGCAGGAGGGGCCTCTGGGGATGTGGCACAATGTCATTTTATAAATGAGATAACTGAGGCCCAGAGGGCAAGGGCCTGGCAGTAGATACCAGAGCCGCCAAGTGGGCAAAGTGGCACTAGGTCTCCTGATGCCCTTCCATGATGCCAGCTGCTTCCTGTCCCCATGTTAGACCAGTCCTGGACAGCACGACAGCCCTGTGCTCCCTCGCCTCTCTGAGACAAGCCTGGGTTGTCCAGAACGTGGCAGGACTCAGGAGACAGCCAGATCTGGGCAGCAAAGCTGGCACTGGCCCTTCCCAGCTGTGTGGCCTTGAGTAAGTTACCCAGCCTCTCTGGGTCTATTTCCTCAAATGAAATAGGTGCTTATAACTTATTATGCTCACAGCGTTAACCCCACAGATCATCAGGAGGGGAAAGGATCGTGCAGCGTTAACACACGAGAAAGCACTTAGCCCACTGCCTGGTATTCAGTACACGTCGGTTAGTAATGATCACAGTTATTGGTGGTTTTAGGCCCAGGAGGTACTCACTGCATCTGTGACCCCCTAACCAGGAGGTGAGTCCTAGGCCTTTCCAGGGGGCAATTCTGAGTTCTTGAGCCCCATATGCCACCCCACCAGCGCCTGGACACAGCACAGAAGTCATCCTGATCCAACCAGATAGGGGCATTGACGACCCAGCCACTGGCTAAGGAATGGTCAGCTAGATAAGGATGGGCGAACCATCGGTGGGAGGGGCCCTGGAGAATGGAGGTTGTTTCTGGGCTGCCCAAGGAGCTGGGCATTTTTCCTGGAGGGACAATCACAGCCCCATTGGCCTGGCCTCATTATGCACTTCCTGAACATTAGAGTTTATCACAAACTCTCCCCTATTCCTGTGAGGTAGGTAGGTGAGGAGGTTTTAGCCTCACTCCATAGATGAAGAGATTGGGCATCAGAGAGGTTTTGTGACATTCCTCAGGTCCCAGTAAATTAAGGAAAGTTCAGGCTCCCTGACCGGGTCCCTTCAGCCACCCCTGTCTCCAGAGGTAAGCTTTCATGGTTTTTTTGTTTTTTTTTTTCCCACTATTAATGTTGAGAATTTATAAGGTGTCAGGTGCTTATGTTAAGCACTTTATATATATTCAGTCCTCACACTAAAGCCACAACCCTATAAAACAAAGACTATATTATGATTATCATCCCCATTTTATGGGTGGGAAAACAGAGGGTCAGAGCAGGGATATGAACTGCCCAAGGTCACAGAGCTATTAGGTGGACAAACCAGGCCTCAGAGACAAAGTTCCATGGCATTGGGACCTGCATGCCTGACCATGGCATATTGCGTGCCCCCCCACCCCCAAGCACTTTATCCTTTAGCGGGGTTGTCTTTGATGTTAGGTCCACTCGGCCCGGGCATGCCTGGTCCTGGGCAGATACCAGACTCAGGCTGGCATGGATGCGGGATGCTGGCAACTTCAGTGGCCCAAGCCCCTGGGCTGACCCACCTGCCCTGAGGGGGTGGGCTGAGAGAGGGCCAGTTGGGGTGTGGGGGTGCGGGTCCATGGGGCAAGATACTGGGGGTGTTTGGGAGGGCAAAAGCCAGCCCACATGGGGAAGCAAGGCTCCGAAGCATTTCATCGTGACCGGCGAGTTGGCCTGTCTCCTCTTCCTGTCTCCCTGTCTCTCGGTCTCTCTGCCCGTCTCTCCTTGTTAACACAGGGGGCTCCTGCTCAGTCTCTCCTCTGTCCCCTCTTTCTGTCGCCTTGTCTCTCTAGACCTCAACCTCCCTTGCTGTCGGTCACATAATAAGAAATGTGTATTTGGTAACTGCGCCCGGCTCCCGACACAGAGCTGCTGGATCCCCTGGAGGTGATAGAAGCATCTTTTGTTCGAATGAAGTGACTCTGGGTGGGCTCCCAGACAGCTTCAGGATGGGGGCCGGTCACCACGGCTAGTAGCTTGGGGCTTTCAGTGCCTCCCCATCCTTTGGGGAGGGGAGAGGGGCTGGAGGTCGGGTTGATGATGGATCGTGCCTTCATAACGAAACGTCTATAAGCAACCCTCCTAAACTATGGGGTTCAGAGAGCCTCTGAGTTGATGAATGCATCCATGTTCCGAGTGAGTAGTGTCCTTCAGCTCCATAGAGACAGAAGCTCCGCACTCAGGAGCCTTCTGGACCCTATGTATCTCCTCAACTGGCTGTTCGTACGGACCCATTATAACATACTTTACAACAAACCGAGAAATGTAAGTAAAGCTCTTTTCTCAGGTCTGTGAGCTGTTCTAGCAAATTATCAAAGCTCTGGGGCAGGTTCTGGGAACCCCCAAATTTGGAGCCACATTAGGCAGAAGGGCAGGTAGCCCCGGGGACCCAGGCTGTCAGAAGGGAGGGGCTGAGTGGGGCCGAGTCTGACACTAACCCAACCTTCAGAATGCAATTAAATTACAGGGATGGTTGGTGCCCAGTGTTGGCAAATTGGTTGTTGGTGTGGGGAGAAACCCACATTTGGTGTCAGAAGTGCTGTGAGGAGAGGAGCAGATTTAGCGTCTTTCTCTCAGTCTGTCTTCCCCTCTGTTCAGGCTCCTTGCCCCCTCCCATCCCGGTCCTGACCCTTGTCTTGGGTTGAACCAGAGCCCTGGAGCCCAGCCTGCCCTTAATGGCCTCTCCTCTCCTCTCCTCACGCCACACCTCAAACTCAGCAGCCCGAGGCACCTCCAGGGATCCCGAAGGTTCCCCGGAACCCAGTGTTAAAACCACTGAAGTCATGCCTGAACTTCATGGGCAGCATAGCGACTGAAGACGTGGGTTCAAATCCCAGACCTGCCGCGGAAAAGCAATGACCTTGGTCAAGTCACTTAACTGCTCTGTTTCTTCTTCCTTAATATGGACATGAAGTGGCCTTCCTTAAAAATTTTTTTAAAGTTTATTTATTTAAGAGGGAGGGAGGGAGAGAGAGAGACAGAGATAGAGACAGAGACGCACACGCAAAAGCAGGAAAGGGGCAGAGAGAGAGGGAGGAAGAATCCCAAGCTGACAGCACAGAGCCTGATATGGGGCTCAAACTCTCACAAAACGTGAGATCATGACTTGAGCTGAAACCGAGAGTTGGACACTTAACCGACTGAGCCCCCCAGGCACCCCTGTGAAGTGGCCTCCCTGATGGGGTTACTGTATGAGACCCGTCTGGCACCCAGCGGGTGCACAGCATGGGTCTCTGACCTGATCTCACTTCCCATCGGCAGCGGTAGCAACACGTGTGGCCCAAACGTTTCTAGCGTGTTGGTCACATGCTCTCCAGTGCTGTTGTGATTCCTGGTTTTCAGATGAGAAAACCAAGGCACAGAGATGTTTGTAAAATGTGCCCAAGCTCACAGTGCTGGAGGTGGCGGAGCTAGGCCTCCAACCCAGACAGGCTGGCTCCTAGCTGTGCCATGTCTCATCATGATGGTGAGCATTTATTGAGCACCCACTGTACGTCAGCACTTTACATCTGTGATGGCTATGGATTCACATGACCGCCTCATTTAATAATTACAGGGGGTCAATGAACCCATTTGACAGATGAGAAAACTGAGACGCAAGAACCCTAGGCTGTTGCGTGGCTCATACCGGGAGTAAGAGCACACACAGGGCCTGACTCCTTTCTGTCTGACTCTGCATAGCTGCAGCCTGGACCAGCCACTCCCCGGGTTTCTATAGCTGAATGACTAAGTCTGATGGGGTTTAGAACCCGAGGTAGGGAAACTTCTGGCAAGTCCATTCAGAGCCACTAGTGCCCAGTCTTTAACGATAGGCCCTTGGGGGCATGCCAGCACAGTGAGCCCTGGAAAGCTTTTAAAGCTATAAATCCCATTTTTACCCTCTCGCACTCTGGCTTCTTTGTTCCATGGGCCCAGGTGGGTCTGCATGGGCATTTTGGGGGCTGTGGGACCCCCTCCCTGCTCTGGATATGCACACTCTTTTCCTCACAGCCTTGTCTCTTCAAGTGGGCAAGGGCAGGAAGGCTTTCTTTACTAGCCCCACTTCCCAGATGGGGCAACTGAGGTTCAGAAGAGCCAATGACCTGCTAAGAAGTGCCTAAACCAGGGTGTCAATTCTGGCACATTTGCCCTGCCACTTGCTGCCAGCGGCCTTCTCAGAGCATAAATCTAGCACTTTCACGTACCAGGCACGGCAAGCCCTTGAGCTCGGTATTATTGCCCCACCTCACGGGTAAGGAAACCACGACTCAGGTAGATTATGTCATTTTTCCATAAAGCACAAGCATCAGGGCCGTGGGATTCGAACTCCAAACCCTGGCTCTTTCTACCTCGTTCACTGAGCCACTTCCCCAAACTCTCACCAGGCCCAAGGGCGGCTCACGGGCTCCCCAAGTCCGAACAGCCCCTCACTCGGCAGGACTTGGGGAGGGGGGAGGGGGGACAGGCCAGACTCGCTGTCTCCCCCTCTTCCTCCATTCCCGTTTACCTCGCTCCTGCTCAGCTTCTGATCTACTCCTGACTCCTTTCCACCGTGTGCACCTGTATGTGTGCGTGCATGGGCGTATGTGTGGGTAATGGGCGTGAGGACACGGACGTGGGTCTGTGCAAGCACAGGGTGGGTGCAGTGGACCCAGCGCTCTCCTGGGAGCTGAGTGCTTGCGTGTCCCTGTGGCCTTGCTCATTAATCTTTGTTTCAGGGCCTCCGAGTTTCCCAGAAGAGGGGTGTATGCACGTGTGTGTGCACGTGTGTGCACGTGCCTGCGTACACATGCACAGAGGGCTCCACGACTTTGTCTACGGTCTATATTTAGACTCCTCCCACTAGTATTTTAGGGCCCCCGCTCCTTTAGCCACTCACACCACCTGTCCTCACCCTGTCCCTTGCCCTGAATTGAGGGTTCCCACCAAACTTTCTCCAAACTCTCTCTGGATGACTGGTTTGTTGGGGGTCAGAACCCCAGGGGGGAGGGTGAGCAGCAGGAGGAGAAAGACCAATGACCCAGAAGGAAAGGGATGGGGTAGAGGCAAATCTACCTTTTTGGGCGGCCCGGGACCTGGGTGGGCAGCCTCGTCTGAGCCGGGGTGTCCCATTGGGATGCAGAGCTCTCTGCCCTTGCTGGGAAGGCTAATCTGCTTTTTCAAGCTCCATCTGTGCATGGAGCTAATCAACCCCCCCCCGTTCTACAACATCTATCCTCAGCCTGTTGTGAAGACACACTATACGAAGCGCTTAGCTCAGGTCTTGAGGACCAGCCCAGGGGACCTGGTAGATAGGAATCAGGGGATGGGGAGGGCTCCAAGCCTGGGCTGGAGGCACCGAGAACCCACATGCCAGGTGGTCCCAAACTCCCTCTTCCACGGTCCCCCACCTTCTGTGCAGCCTGCTCAGGACCGTAGAACAGAAGTGGGAGAGAGCATCATGGCCCCGAGCGCCGGCCCGCCTCTGCGCACACACACGGGAAACACAGGTAAGAAGAATGAAACGGAGTGAGAATGGTCAGGCGCCTTTCTCGCTGGAAATGGAAACCATTTTTTGTATCGTTAGCGACACCAATATATGTTAGATTTAAATCATACCAATATTCAGCATAACAATAATGTTATAATTGCTGTAGCACAAGGAATGGCTTACTGATGCCATCTACTGGGGGCGTTGGCCCCTGGATATCCACAGTACGGAAGCGATCTTGTTACTCACTCCAGCGACCCAGTAAACTAGGTAGTAGCCCCCTCCTCCACTCCAAATCACCTTGTCAGAGACCTGAGGCTCAGAGAGGTCAAGCAACTCACCTAAGTTCACACAGCAAGAACGAAGTGGGTGTGTCTGAGTCCAGAGCCCAGCTCTAGACTTTGTTCTGTCGCCTCTACTCTGCAAGAATCGTGGCCTTCATTCCCCTTCCAGCCCTGGCACTGCCCCACCAGGTCCAACACACACCCTTCAGGCTAATCTATGCCCCAAAGTCACTCGCACACCCTGGACTGTGGTGTTGACCTGACACAGTGAGAGGGACCGAGGGATCCTCGGGAAACCTCCCCGGTCAGGAGTCTGGGTTGCTAACAATTCCAGCCTTGGGTTTTCAAGGCTCTAGAACTTGGCAAGCTGGCCTGGGTCTCCGTGTCCTTTCCCTCCAGGTGGGGACAGGCTGACACCAGCTTGAGGCCGTCCCGCTTTCCCTCACCCGTCTCACTCCCTGGCCTGCCCCTCTGGGCCGTCACCAACCTGGCTTCGTCCCTGCAGAGCGGCGGGTGGCCTAGAAGGTGGGATGCACAGCACAGGCAGCTGTGGCGGGCCAGGGCTAGTGTCCTTGGAGGTGAGGCTCACGCTGGCAGTTCGTTGATGGGGTCCTGCCCTCTGGAGCCAAGGGAGCCGGGATGCGGTCCCGCTCTCAGCTGATCAAGATCTGAGCTCCAGGCTCGGCCACTTCTTCTCCAGAGTGCTCGGCCCCACCCCTGTGAATAATGCCGCTTGCCTCCCGGAGCTGAGCCGTACTGGGCTTTGATGATTTGGTGGCGAGCTAGAATGGGTGGAAGAGAAGGAAGGCTTACAGACCCAGCCACCCAGGCCTGGGGCCTAGAAATGGGTGCATTGCTGGTGCAAGGTGCCATTCTAATCCACCCCATGTCCCCCCCAGCCTCCCAGTACCCACCTTCCAGGTCTCCAAACCGATCTGACTCTCATGATCCCCTTCCAGGCCCTGGGGCTGGGGCAAGGCTCCTTCCCACCCCACCCCAACCACAATGATAATTAACCCCAATGAACCCCAGCAAATAAATATGAGTTGCAGAAGGGAGGAATCACAGCTGCCCCCCGGGTGGGGAACTCCAGAGGTCCCAGGAAGGCCAAACCCAGCACCTTCTAACACCATCCCTACACATACACATACACACACACACACACACACACACCCCAGTTTTGCCTGAGTAGGTCCACGGGCCTGGGAGGAGGGCTCGCCATCTCAAGTTAGGACCAGTGTCATTTGTAAGTTTATTTATTTATTTTGTGAGAGAGAGATAGAGGGAGAGCACAAGCAGTGGAGGAGCAGAGAAAGAGAGAGAATCCCAGCAAGCTCCATGCTGTCAGCACAGAGCCCACTGCGGAGCTCAAACCCGTGAACCAGGAGATCATGACTTGAGCCAAAATCAAGAGTCAGACACTCAACCGACTGAGCCACTCAGGTGCCCCCATCATCTATTTTTTTTTTAACTTTTATCTCCTCCTTCCTTTCTCCTGTTTTCCTACTCTTTCTACTCAACCATCCATTCATTTATTCAACCAATGTTTACTGAACACCTACTATGTGCCACACACTGTGTGAGACCCCAGGGAATGGGTGTTGTCCAGAGAACAGGATGTACCATGTATGCACCAAACCCTGCCCCTTCTCCTCCGGGCAGCCTGTTTTGACACACACTCGTGTCCATCAGCTGGTCAACATCAGCTGGGCATGACGAGTGTGTGAGCATGTGTTGGGTAGCAGGTTGGAGGTTAGGGAGGAAGCTAGGGAAACGTAAGGAAGGTGTGTGTGGGGGGGGTCCGTGCCCTCAGGAAGCTCCCAGTGCATCCGCCATGGGCAGAGACTGCTGTCTGGGCATTTATATGACCCTCTGAGCTGGGCACAGGAAGGCTGTGACCTCGAGTCGGCCTGTGGTGAGGTTGGGGGCGTGTGTCCGGGTTCTGGCCCGTGGGATGAGGACAGAAGTGACGCATACCACTTCCAGACCTGGGGCTAACATTGTCTTTCCATATTTTCTCTTCCTAGAAAATATGGCCCACGTCAGTATGGCCCACGTTGGAGGTGGAGGCATCACAAGACAGAAGGAACCTGAGCCCCTGAGTCACCCCTTGGGGCAGGGTCAGCTGACCCATACTGGACAGTGATGCGGGCAAGAAACAAACCTGTGTTGCTTTTACCACTGAGATGTTTGGGGTTGATTGTTACACGGCTGGTGTTACTTATCCTGACTAATGCAGGCAGATGACACAAACCTGGGAACGTGCTGACTCTTACGATTAGGTCACAGTGCACGAGACGGATCACCGACGGGCAGGGCATGATAACTGGTGTCTAATGCCAGTGGGGAGATGATGCGGTCAGAGGAAGGGAGAGACACCGGTGGGTGGGAGCGGCTGGCAAACAGTAGGTGCTCAATAAAATTGGTGGCATAAGTGAAATACGTGAGACCATTGGGAAGGTTTCGTAGGGATGGCTGAAGTCACTGGCACCCCCGGGGATGGGTGGGGTTTAGATGGTTGGCGGAGTAGAAACAATTACCCTGGGGATGAAGGAGTAACAACTGTCCCGGGGTCAGAGGTCAGTGAGCAGTCACTCTGGCCCAAGCAGAAGAGTAGTCAGAGACAGGGCTAGGACTTGGAGACCCTCAAAGGCCAAGGTGAGCAATTTAGACCTCAGGCTGTGGGCCATTGGTCTCCAAAGTGGATGTACACAGCTATTGGCATACAGGAAGAAAATACCAACATGCCCACTGATATTTATCTCACTCTTTTATTTACTTTTTATTTTTATTTTTATTTTTTAAATATTTTTATTTATTTCTAGGAGAGAGAGAGAGAGAGACAGCGCGAGCAGGGGAGGGTCAGAGAGAGAGGGAGACACAGACTCTGAAATAGGCTCCAGGCTCTGAGCTGGCAGTCAGCACAGAGCCCGACGCGGGGCTCGAACCCGCGAACTGCGAGATCATGACCTAAGCGAAAGTCGGACGCTTAACCGACTAAGCCACCCAGGCGCCCCTATCTCACTCTTTTAAATGCCTAGGTTTCATATATATGAAGATACTAAGCTCAGAGAGGTTGAGTAACACCCAAAGCCACACAGCTAGCAAGTGTGCCTGATTCCAAAGCTGTGTTCCTTCATATGCTGGGTCTTATGCAGAAAGGTGAGGGGTTGGGTGGGGGCAGAGACAGGCCCAGGGGAGGGCAGCTGGGAGGAAGAGGCACCCCCAGCCCTGGCTGTCTCTGTCCAGGCAGCGGGACGGCGGCCCACTGTGGGCAGAGGTCAAGGAGCCTACCCAGGCCTGCTTGCTGCCCACTGTGAGCGTCTACGCAGGGAGCCTCGAAGGTGCCCAGTCAGTGGGCAAATCACCCGGAGCTTTTTCTCACAAATTCATTTGTGAGCAGCATCCTGGGAGAGGGGAACGACAGGACGTGGGGCTGACGGAGAGAAACGGGGAAGAGCCCGGCTGACCAGATGCTTCTTCCACCCCCACATGCCCAGCTGCCAGCCCCCACGGCCAGGAGAACGGAGATGCCAGCCCCAACCTGTTCTCCCACACTTCGCTGTTGCTGGATTTGTGGGTGATGTCTACCTTCTGATTTTTATTTTTCTCTCTTTTTTAAATTTTATTTATTTATTTATTTATTATTTTTTAAAATTTTTATTTATTTCTAGGAGAGAGAGAGACAGCGTGAGCAGGGGAGGGTCAGAGAGAGAGGGAGACATAGACTCTGAAACAGGCTCCAGGCTCTGAGCTGGCAGTCAGCACAGAGCCCGACACGGGGCTCGAACCCACGAACTGCGAGATCATGACCTAAGCGAAAGTCGGACGCTTAACCGACTAAGCCACCCAGGCGCCCCTCTCTCTTTTTTTAAATACTTATTTATTTTCAAGAGACAGAGAGAGAGAGAGAGAGAGAGAGAGAGACAGAGACAGAGAGCAAGCGGAGGAGGGGCAGAGAGAGAGGGAGACAGAATCCGAAGCAGGCTCCAGGCTGGCTTTGAGCAAGCTGTCAGCACAGAGCCCGACGCGGGGCTCGAACCCACGAACCTCGAGATCATGACCTGAGCCGAAGTCAGATGCTCAACCGTCTGAATCACTCAGGTGCCCCTGAGTTTTATCTCTTAAAAAAACAACAACCCTCTTATCAGTTAGAAACATAAAGCAAATGTTTTAATTAAAATAGAACACACAGAGGCACCTGGGTGGCTCAATAGGTTAAGCGTCCGACTTCAGCTCAGGTCGTGATCTCACAGTTTGTGGGTTTGAGCCCCGCGTCGGCCTCTGTGCTGACGGCTCAGAGCCTGGAGCCTGCTTCAGATTCTGTGTCTCCCTCTCTCTCTGCCCCTCCCCTGTTTGTGCGATCTCTCTTCCCTAAAAATAAACATTAAAAAGTTGTAAAGCAGAACATACTTACAGAAATATGCACACCTACTTGCGGTGGCATGATTAGTTTTTACGAATGGTAACTAACACCCTGATCAAGAAACAAAACACTTTAGCAGCTGCCAGAAACCCCTATGTGCCCCCTTCTGGTCACTACCTCCTATCAGTAATGGCCATCCTAAGCCTTTTTTTGAATTTTATAGGAACAGAGTCAAATGGAGTCTGTGCTCTGTAGTGTCTGGCTTAGTTTGTTCAACATTAGGTTTGGGTTGTATAATACACCTTAGCATCCATAGTCCACATTTTATTTATCATTCTACTATTGGGGGATACTTGAATTGTCCCTCACCTTTTTTTCTTTCTTTTTTTTTTTTTTGTCTATTTTGAGTATTATGGCTATGAATGTTTTTGTATATTTCTTTGCATTTCTGTTGAGTATATACCCAGGCATGCCTGTGTTCAGCTCTAATAAAGCTCTTTCCATTTAAAGAGAGAATCTGCCTTCCTGTTTTGTTTTTGCTTTAATCAACTTTATTGAAGTATAATTAACTATACTCAAAGGCACCCATTTGAAGTGTGTAGGTCAATGACTTTAGACAAACAAATGTGCAATCAAGATACAGGACTCACTCCCATCCTCCCAGAAAGCTTCATAGTGTCCCTTTGGCAATTACTGTTCCCCACCCACCCCTCCCTGGGCAACTACTGATTTGATTTCTATCACCATATATTTGTTCGGCTGTTCTTGAACTTCCTATAAATGGAATCAGAGAGTAACTCCTTGCTTGTGTCTGGTTTCTTCCGTGGGGTCGCATCAGCTCATCTGCACTGTCCGGCTGCTCCTTTATACCTGCTGCATGAATGTAACAGTTTGCTCATCCATTCTGCTGACGGACATTTAGGCTGTTTCCAGTTTGACTATAATGAATAATGCGGCGATGACTATCGAGATACAACGTTTTTATGTGGACACATGTGTTTATTTCTGTTGGTTGAATACCTCGGAGTTGAATGGCTGCGTCACAGGGTAAGCATATAGTTAACCTCACACGAAACTGCCAGTCTGTTTTCCGAAGGGGTTGTGCCACCTCGTCCTCTCTCTCATCAGCTGTGAATGAGAGGTCAGTTGCTCCACACCGCCTTGCCAACATGTAGTGTTGCCTGGCTGTTTAATTTTAGCCATCACGACAGGTCGGAAGGGCTACCTCATTGGGGGGTTAAACCTGTATTTCTCTAAAGACTAATTACGTGGAGCATCTTTTCACATGCTCACTGGCCATGTGTATGTACGTTTCCTCTGGCGAACCGTCTATGTAAGTCCTCCTGGATTTTTTTTTTTAATGTTTTTATTTATTTCTAGGAGAGAGAGAGAGAGACAGCGTGAGCAGGGGAGGGTCAGAGAGAGAGGGAATCACAGACTCTGAAACAGGCTCCAGGCTCTGAGCTGGCAGTCAGCACAGAGCCCGACGGGGGGCTCGAACCCGCGAACCGCGAGATCATGACCTAAGCGAAAGTCGGACGCTTAACCGACTAAGCCACCCGGGGGGCCTCAAAGTCCTCCTGGTTTTGATTGCCCCCTCTCCGGTCCTAGAGCGTCCCTCCGCTGCCTCCTACATCCTCAGTACCCTCTTGTTTTAGGGTACTGAAGCAGTCCCCCACTAGTCTCTTGCACTCCAGCGGCTACTCCGTTATGCCGGACGACCCTTCCCAAACACACGACGCAAGGCGCTTCCCTGCTATAAAGGCTGCCGGGGCTCCCCAAGTCTGCAGGAGCGAACCCCAGCTTCTCAGCCTGCCCTTCTCTGTTCTTCCAGCACCTGGTCCCAGCCCTCCTCCCCTCACCGTCTCCCAAGCCCCCCTCCTGCTCCATGTCTTGAAGATCCAGAATATCTTGTTCTCTTCCTTCGCACGCAGGTTGAAGTCTGTTCTGAATGAAGTCTGTCTCTCTCCAGCGAGGCTGCCAGCTCACCCCACCCACGGGGATTCCGGGCTCCCAGGGCTCCTCTAATGCACATTTTGCCTCTGTTCCTGTTTGTCACTCAGCATTTGCTTCCTAACAGCGCCACTTAGATGTCCAGGATGTCCAGGGGTAAGCCAGGGGCTTCTTGCCACCTTCTTCCTACCTTGGGAGGAAGTTTTCTAGTTTATATGATAAAAGCCATGGAATTCCACTTTTATAAAATTGTATTATCGTATTTTATATGAATATCAAATATACTTATAAAAATATACGTATCCCTCCCTGAAAATTCTGAAATATCTGAAAGGGGGCACTTGGACGTAGGGTAGGGTGAGGGGAAGGCACCTCCCCCTTCTCTGTCCTAAGAACCTGATATAAATGGGGCGCCTGGGTGGCTCAGTTGGTTAAGCGTCTGACTCTTGATTTGGGTTCAGGTCATGATATCATAGTTGGTGGGTTTGAGCCCCATGTCAGTGTGGAGCCTGCTTGGGATTCTCTGTTTCTCTCTCTCTCTCTCTCTGCCCCTCCTCCACTCATGTGTATGCCTGTGTGCATGCGCATGTGCTCACACACTCTCTCTCTCAAAAGTAAGTAAACTTAAAAAAAATTTTTTTTAATGTTTATTTATTTTTGAGAGAGAGAGAAAGAGTGTGAATCGGGGAGGGGCATAGAGAGAGAGCGAGGGGGACACAGAATCCAAAACAGGCTCTAGGCTCCAAGCTGTCAGCACAGACCCCCATGTGGGGCTTGAACTAGGAAACGGCGAGATCATGACCCAGGCCGAAGTCGGACGCTTAACCGACTCAGCCACCCAGGCGTCCCCACAGTCAATAAACTTTTAAAAAATCAAAAGAAAAAGGATCTGGTATAAACAAAAGATAATTGAATTTGGAGTAGACAGATTTGGATTTGAGTTCTCGTTCTGTGATTTAGTAACTTTGGGGCGTGTGTTGGGCAGACCCCTTCATCTCTCTGTGCCTCTTACGGATTAGATGGGGTGATGCCATCCTGTGGAGTGTGGGAAACACACAGAACCTAGTAAGGATATGGAAGCCAGTGGTGAAACTATAAGGAGCCGGACGTGTGTGTGCACGTGCACATGTGTGAGGCGAGAATTGGTCTATTAGATTGTAAGCCCCTTAGAATACTGACCTGATAGGGGTGCCTGGGTGGCTCAGTCGGTTAAGTCCAACCTCCGCTCAGGTCATGATCTCGTGGTTTGTGGGTTCGAGCCCGGCGTCGGGGTCTGTGCTGACAGCTGAGAGCCTGGAGCCTGCTTCTGATTATGTGTGTCTTTCTCTCTGCCCCTCCCCTGTTCTGTGTGTGTCTCTCTCTCTCAAAAATAGATAAACATTAAAAGAAAGGAAGGAAGGGAGGAAGGAAGGGAGGGAGGGAGGAAGAGACTTCAATATGAAACCAGGGGGATGTAAAACCAAAGAAAAAGAAGACTAGGTTCTCAGACGCAGAGAAGGGAGTCTGCCCAGCACAGTGGCGACCTTCCCCAGCTCTGGCTGGGGCCACACTGGTGGAAAGGGGGCGGGACAGGTGTTGCTCCCCAGGCAGGGGGATGGGTGCTGTTTGCCATGACCCTGGGCACCCCTTGAGCAAGTGGAACTGCAGAGGGACCCCCCGGGAGTGGTGACCTCTGGGTGTGTTTTCTCTATAGTTTCCCCCTTCTCTATGGCGATCCCTTTTGGCGTTTCTCATTCCAAAAATCACTGGGCTGGAGAGCCAATTCTCCATGAGTCACTGCTGAAGACTAGGACCAGAGGACGCGCGCGCCCCACGTGTCTGGATCGAGCGAGTCCCTGAACCTTCTGCCCCGTGAATTCAAAAATGTTCGCGTGCCAAGCACTGTTCTAGTTACTAAAGATACGGTCTGAGCAAAAGCTGCAAGATAGGGCCCTGGCAGCACCCATCGTCCAGTCTGTGGGTGGAGACAGCCGTGCCCGGGTCACATCTGCGGAGCGCTACTGAGAAGAATACACAGGCTATGAGATAAAAAATGCTGCAGCCGACTCCAGAGGCTGCGGGCCCCGGGAGAACGCGAGGGAGGTATCTGAGGTCAGGCGGTCAGAGAAGGCCCGGAAGGGTGGGGTAGGCGTGGGGGTGGGGGCCTCTCCATCGGGGTCTCCGCGTCACTCTCCGCCCGAGTTCCCTCTAGCCCGGTCTGAGTCTCGATCCAGGGTGTCCTACCCCCGGCTGCGCCCATCTGCCCGCTCCTCCCGCCCGGAGGGCGCCCCCGGGGCCCCGCCTGGTCGCCCCCGCGAGCGGCAGGAGGCGCTCGGGTGCCTGGCACGCACCGTGCCTCCGAGGGCGGGTGTCCCCAGCCGGCGCGTGACTCCGCCCCTGTCCGCCCCCGCCCGCGCTCGAGCGCCTCGCCGGGCGCCGCAGACCGTCCGCGAGTCCTCCTGGGGTGCCCCGGCGGCCTCCCATGGAGCCGGCACCGGGGGGTCCCCGGGGCAACGGCGGGGGAGAGGCGCTGCTGGGCGAGCTGGAGGCGCTGGTGCGGGACGTGGTGAGGACGAGCTCTTGGTGGGAGCGCCACGGCGTGGACTGCGCCATCCTCGCGCTCAGCCTCCTCGCGGTGCCGGCGGGTGAGGAGCGCGGGACAGGGGGGCAGAGGGCGGCGCTGCGGCTGGGGGGAGGGGCGCGGCGCAGGGTGGGGGAGACGCTGGGGACGGGGGAGTGGGGGACGTGGCGCGTGCCGGGACCTCGGCAGGAGAGGTACACCCCAGATCCGAAGGTCTGATTGCGGTGTCCAGCCCTGCACCCCCAGAAGAAGGTGCACTGCAGGAGGGAGAAGGCCTGATGGCCTCAAGGGCGGTGGAGGGGAAAGTTGAGAGGGAGGAGGGGGACTGGGGGAGGGGAGTGTGTTCCATGGGGGGACACCGGGGATGGGGTTTCCCCGGGACCTCTCCTAGTGGGGACCTGCCCCACCGCTGCGTGGGGCAGCCCCCTGGCCCTGGGCACACCTGTCCTGGTGTCCAGTGGCGGGGCGGGGGGGGGGGCCCAGATCTTCAAGAGCTGAAGGAAGACCCTGTCCGTCTCCGCTCTCCTTCCTCTATCCAGGGTTCTTAAGCCTGCGCTCTGAGAATGTCCCGGTCCTCGCACTGGGCGTCATTATCCTGGGTGTGTGCCACTACACGCTCACTGTCAAGGGCAGCCACCTGGCCACGCACGGCGCCCTCACCGAGTCGAAACGCTGGAGCAGGATCTGGGAGCTTTTCTTTGTGGAGGTGAGCCTGGGAGGGGCGGGCGTGGCTGCTGGTACCTGTGGGCAACCTCCGTGTTCTGGGGGGCGTGAGGGTGTGTGCAGCCATGTGTGCCCACGTGACTGGGCCACTACAACCCTCCGAGCATGTGTGTCCGAGCGTGCAGCATGCACTACAGTTATGCGTGTCCCTGTGTGTGTGCTCGTCCCCAGGCCCCTGAGAGGCCGTTTACACTAGCGCGCACCTGTGAGAGCCGCACGAGGAATGCACACGTGCCTACCTGTGGCCGTGGACCCGTCCCGGGCACCCCTGTTTCTCCCGGGGGCACCCGCTTGCCTCTCTGTGGCACAAGACCAAGTGGTGATAGCACTTCCTTCTCCTACCAGGGTACCTGTCCTGGCTACAACCTTTGGGGGATCCCGGTTTCACAGGCAGGGGTCAAATGTGACCCCTGAACAGAAGGGAAGGGAGAGCAGGGAGCTGACCGAGTCCGAACTCTGGAGCACGCTCCCCCTCTGATGACTGGCGATGGCCAAGCCATCCCGAGGAGCCCCCCGCTCCCCTGACCTTTGCCTCCACTTCTCCCCATTCCCTCTTCTGCCTCGCCCTTCTCACCCACGGCAAGGCCGAAGTTTTCTGGCCAGGTCAGGCCTTTCCAGTCCCTCTGAGGAACTTGCTCCCTCTCTTCCAAGTAGACCCTCCCCTGGCCACCCAGGTCCCTTAGGAACAAATACGAAAGCTGACACTAGAAACGGTCCTTTACTGCCACTCGTTACCATGACCAATGAACTCAGTTATTAACTTTATGTAACTTTATAAAGGCTTATAGAACTCTACAACCCACAAACACACAAATGACATTTTATAAAGTTATACATTTCTTATCTAGCATTCTCCATTCTCCCTTTCTTCCCTTCCCCTCCTGCACACATTTCTAAAGTGCTAAGACCTAGAGGAAGCTACAGATTCCTGATCCTCAGGGTCTATTTTTTAAAAAACGTTTATTGGGGCGCCTAGGTGGCTCAGTCAGTTAAGTGTCTGACTTCGGCTCAGGTCGTGATCTCACGGCTTGTGAGTTCGAGCCCCGCGTCTAATTCTGTGCTGACAGCTCAGAGCCTGGAGCCTGCTTTGGATTCTGTGTCTCCATGTCTCATTCTCTCTCTCCCCCTCCCCCATTCACACACACACTCTCTCTCTCAAAAATAAATAAACATTAAATTTTTTTTTATTGTGCTCTGTCTCTCTCTCTCTCTCGATCTTGCTCTCGCTCTCATGTGAGAGTGCACACATGAGTGGGGGAAAGGAAGAGGGAGAGGGAGACAGAGAATCTCAAGCAGGCTCCGTGCTGATGTGGGGCTTGAACTCATGAACCGTGAGATCGTGATCTGAGCCAAAATCTCGAGTCAGACCCTTAACCGACTGAGCCACCAAGGTGCCCCAGTTAGGGTCCATTTCAAGATACTTCCCTTCCCAGAAATCCCTGGACACTGGTGCTAGCCAGACTCTGAGGCCTGGAGCTGGGGTCAGGTGCCTCCACCCACCCCCACCCCCCCAGTTTGTAATCACGAACAGAGGAGAAACTGGTGACAAGACAGGTAGAATTAGTTCTGTATGAACTTTTCAAAGCTGTCCTGAGTGCTAGGAGCCTGGGGCAGCTGGGGATGAGGAGATAGCGTGGATTTGGGACGAGTTACGACAGGGGATTTGGCTGTACAGAGGTGACCCTGTGATTGTCAAACTTCAATGTGCAGCTGAATGGCCCGGAAGCCCGGGTTTCTCAGAGGAGAGAGGCCTGGCCACTTTATTTACCAAGGTCCCCAGGTGAGTCTGAGACCCACCCAAGTTTGAGAACTCCCTGGCTTAGACTCTGGGGAGCACGGTAGCCATCGCGGGTGCCAGGCAAAGGCAGGGAGCTGAGGACACCTCCACTGAGAAGCCTTCCCAGGTTTCCCCAGCTGAAGAGCGTGCACGGAACCGCACCACGTGACCTGCCCTGGGGACCCACGTGGCTTTACAGCTGCACGCTGTCTTGTCCCCTTGAGCCCCAGGGCAGTGGCATCATCTTTATCTCTTTGTATTTTCGGCTCTTGGCACAGAGCTGAGTTCTTGGTGATTCATTAATATTTGTTGATGATCCCTGTAGATGATGTGGCCACAGAGTCCAGGGAAAAGCCAGCGAGTGGAGGGTCACAGCCTAGAGGCCCATGAACCCTGTGTGGTGGGGGGAGGCCTGGTTGTCATGTCTGCGTTGTGACACCTCCAGGGGCTGTCAACTCGGTGCTCAGGTCCTAGCTCACCTGTGTGGGAGTGGCCCTGTTTCCTGCCCCACACTGTGTGGTTCTGGCTGCTCTCTGTGGGAGGATCCGGTTTCCAGTGTGGGGCAGGGCGCGGCTCGGTCTCCCCGTACTCTGGCTTTAGTGGGGCAAGTGCAGTCCTTGGGGAGGGTGCCGGTCTTGGCAGCCAGGCAGGGGACAGTGTCCGGGCACAACCTCTGAAACCACGTGTACAGCCTGGCTGGCTGCCTGACCTTGGGCAAGTTCTTTAATTCAGTGCTGGCTTCCTCCCCTACTACACAGGCTAACAGCATCACTGGCCCGACGAAGCCATGCTGAGGATTAACTGAGACCACATAGATCTTGATTCAGGGCCTGGGCCTGGCTCTTGGATGCTCACCCATCGTTGGCTTGGCTCTTTCTCTCTGGAGGGAATGTGCCGTCAGCTACAAGGAAAGGGTTAGCAGTTTTGGTTGTTGTCTGTTTAGTGCTGTTTTTTTTTTTTTAATTTTTTTGGTTTTTTATTTAATTTTGAGACAGAGAGAGACAGAGCACGAGTAGGGGAGGGGCAGAGAGAGAGAGGGAGACACAGAATCCGAAACAGGCTCCAGGCTCTGAGCTGTCAGCACAGAGCCCGATGTGGGGCTCGAACCCATGAACCGCGAGATCATGACCTGAGCCAAAGCTGGATGCTTAACTGACTGAGCCACCCAGGCGCCCCTAGTGCTGTGTGTTTTTAACAGAAGGGTTGATGCATTGTGCAAAGCTGGACAGACCTGAGTGTGTGAGTGTGAGTGTGACTGTGTGTGTGTGTCGAGGGTGCTGTTTACTGTGGCCCTGGCCCACCGCCTGTTCTCCTTGCTGCCCAGGGCCCTCCTGGACCCTTGACTCTCACTTCTGCCACGTCCTGTTTTCTCTTCTCTTTGATCCTTCTCTTGTTGGCTGCCTGTGCTCTGCCCAAACCTTGACCCTCAGGAGCCACCGTCAGTATAGAATGATCCAGTCCTCTAGTCTGTAGCCCTAGGCGTCAGCGAGTATCCTTGGTGTGTCCCTGGGCAGCTGGCCTTCTCCAGCTTTGTCTCAGGCTCTGCTGGCTGGACAGCGGGGGTGGGACAAAGGCCTGGCCCTCTCTGGCCTCTTGGGTCTGGAGCAGGGGGTGGTAGGCAGGAGGGACGGGGCGGTGACACTCCAGTTGTTCTGTCTTTGAAGGATCCCCCACTAGAGTGGACTTCCCTCGAAAGACCCTCTGCTGATCTACATGAGAAAGTTCCATTCCTCCCGCTCGTGAGCCTCTGACCCGCTCCTCAGAGCGCCATGGCCCTGGGCTTCCCTGCTCTTCCCTGTCCGAGTCTGGACCAGACTGGGGGGAGGGAAGGACAGGTGGAATGGGCGGGGCCATCATTAGCTTAAATCCTGACGCTTGGGAAGGATTAACTCCTGAAATCAGAGGCCTTAGGGACGTCCCTGTATGTCACACACAATCAAGATGTTTCTCAAGTGGAAGGGAACAGGCTGTCCCAGTTACTAAGTTCTTTAGTGTGTCTCAACTTCAGACCCTCCTTCTTCAGGGGCGGGGTCACAGCTGGTCCAAGGAGAGCATGGAGGGGGACCCGGCTCTGCCCCGGGGGAGGGGGTGCCACACATGGGGATGCTGTCCCGTTCCTTTGAGTATATGTAGTGGTGGAAACAGAGCTCAGAAGCCCCAGCCTGGTCGTGATTCTTGAATATTCTCAAGTTCTGTGGTGTGGCCATTATCTTCCGGCCCGGCTCTCTGACCTTTCCTTTATCTGGTGTTAGTCTGAGTATGCCCGACTGTTTTAATTTTTAAAAAAATTTAGAATGCAAAACCAGATCTGTAGTACAAAATATACTTTTTTAAAAAAATGTTTTATTTATTTCTAGGAGAGAGAGAGAGACAGTGTGAGCAGGGGAGGGTCAGAGAGAGAGGGAGTCACAGACTGAAACAGGCTCCAGGCTCTGAGCTGGCAGTCAGCACAGAGCCCGATGCGGGGCCCGAACCCACAAACCGATAGATCATGACCTAAGCGAAAGTCGGACGCTTAACCGACTAAGCCACCCAGGCGCCCCCAAAATATACTTTTGTAAAAAAAAACAAAAAAAAACCCTTTGGTTTTAAAATAATTATAGATTCACAGGCCTGATGCAAATTTAGGACAGAGAGTTCCAGTGTATTCTTCAGTCAGCTTCCCCCAATAGTTACATTTATATAACATTTATATTTATATAAGTTTCATTCCTATAAGTGTCTGTCAATAGCCAAAGAGGAAATTGATATAGGTACGCTGAGGAAATTGACATAGGTACTCTGTGTGTGTGTGTGTGTGTGTGTGTGTGCGCGCGCGTGTGCATGCAGAAAATTGACATAGGTATGCACATGCGTGTGTCTGCCGTTTATTTTATCATGTTTAGATTTGCAAAACAGACTTCCCAACAGCTCCCCTCCCCACTGCCCCCAGCTTCGGCGTGGCTTCCTCAAGGATAAGGCAGAGGACTCTGGGAACTCCTGTGTTTCTGTACAGCTTGGCTCCTGGTGGTGGCCACTGTGGTGGACGTGCATGTGGCCTTGCAGTGACAGAGGACCCCGGAGCAGGGCCGGGCGGTCCTGGCGGCCGTCTCTGGGTGGCAGCCTGAGTCTGAAGGCTACAGCCTTGAGGGAGGGGCTCAGAGAGAACAGGGCAGGCTTTCTGTGAGCCCGGCAGTGGCTGCCCAGCTGGGACAGGACACCCTGGCTGAGGAGGACTGGGGGGCTGAGGACAGTGCTGGTCCAGGCTGAGTGGTGATGGCCGAGGAATGCTCTCGACATCACTAAGCTTGTCCAAGCCCCTCCTCTGGGTGCTGGGGATGAGCAAGACCCGCTTCTAGTTCTCCAAGGGCTCAGAGTCAAGTGGGGTAACATGAATGACAGCAAAACAATAAAAATCCTGATTATATTGGGCCAACACTTCCTGAGCGTTTACTGTGTACTTTACATGAATTATGTTATTTTTTTAAAAATTTACTTTCTTAAGTTTTTAAAATTTATTTTTGAGAGAGTGAAAGGGAGAGAGACCACACGTGGGGGTGGAGCAGAGAGAGAGAGGGAGACACAGAATCCGAAGCAGGCTCCGGACTCCAGCTGTTAGCACAGAGCCCGACGCGGGGCTAGAACTCATGAACTGTGAGATCATGACCTGAGCTGAAGTCAGATGCCTAACCAACTGAGCTGCCCAGGCGCCCTGAATTATCTTCTTTAGTAATCATTCCTCCCGGTGAGGGGGAAGCTGTCATTACCCTCACTTCGTACATGAGGAAACACTGATCTGGGGGGTTAAGTCACTTGCCAGTACGTGGTGCAGCCGGGACAGA
The DNA here is from genome assembly GCF_003009895.1 of Hyaena hyaena. Taxonomy (NCBI): domain Eukaryota; kingdom Metazoa; phylum Chordata; class Mammalia; order Carnivora; family Hyaenidae; genus Hyaena; species Hyaena hyaena. Next base: position 350,849 of record NW_024080653.1, on the reverse strand, counting down.
CCAGGGCAGGCAGAACATGACAGGGACACCAAGCAGGTGTTGTGCAGGCTGTGAGTGCAGAGTGAGCACCGCAGGGGTACTAGGCAATGTCTGCAGACACCTTTGGGTGCTGTGTGTGTGTGCACATGTGTGCGTGCGTGTGCGTTCCTGGCATCTGGTGGGGAGAGGCTGGCGATTCAGTAAACAGCCTCCAGTGCATTGGGCAGCCCCCTCCCAACAAACAATGACCCTGCCCCAATGGTCAGTCATGCCAGGGCCGAGAACTCCTGGGGAAAGTGTCCAGACGGGCGCTGCCCGGACAGGGCTGCCTGGCCCAGAGCAGCAGGGCATTTTGGGGCGGAGCAGATGTACCGTAAAGGCAGGGAGATGCGACAGCACAGTCCAGGAGGGACCCACAGAAATCTGGGCTCACTAGGGCACTCCAGAGAGAAGCAGTAAGGAGGACCATGTACCCAGCAGAGGAGCTGGAAGTTTCTGGGGATGAGGCGTTAAAGGGGAGAGAATCCCATCATGGCTGCTTGATGGCCCCGTGCTGAGCACATCCAGCCACTGCCCATCAAGACAAGGCTCTCAGGGTCTCTTCTTGCTTTGGCTCCCACTGCTGCCCCCTCTCTTACCCCAGAGTGCCGAGATGTGGCCCTGTTCACATGGGACCTGAGGACTCGGACTCAGAAACTTGTATTCTCACCAAGTAGGGCTTTCAGGTGTAGCAAATAGAAATCCAGGGCGCCCAGAGAAATTTGAATTTCAGACAAAACAACCAATTCGATTTTGTAGAAGTACTTGGCCCCCGGAGGCCCCCACCACCCTGAAGGCAACACGAAGGGGCGGCTCAGCCCCTGAGAATCAGTGAGAGAGGGAGCTGGGGACAGCCAGCAGCCCTTCTTTCCCGTCTGACCGGTGCTTGCCATCCTGTGCCCATTTCTGGAGTGATGCCACCGTGCCCTAGGCCCGGAAGCCCTAGCCTTCCATCCCTCCTGCTCCTCCCACCCCTCTCCCTTCCCAACATCCTGTCCCCCATGCCTGCCCCTCCCTGTCCCTTTCCGACAGCCCGCAGCCCATCACCTGTCTGCCCTGCCCCTGCCCTTCCAATCCCATAAAATGACCTAATTAAAACCCAGCCTTGCACCATAAGTTTATGATGATGTGTTTTAATCCTACCAAGTACTGTTTGTTTAAAAAATAAAAATATTCAGGGCACCTGGGTGGCTTAGTCAGGTAAGTGTCTGACTCCATTTCAGCTCAGGTCATGATCACATGATTTGTGAGTTCGAGCCCTGGGTCAGGCTGTGCGCTGAAAGGGCGGAGCATGATTGTGGTCCCCTCTCTCTCTCCTTCTCTCTCTGTTCCTCTCCCACTTGTGCTCTCTCTCAAAATAAATAAACTTAAAAAATAAATAAAATACTCAATATGAACCCACGAGAGATTGAGAACTTCCCTTATGCCCCAGGAGGAAAATGGAGAGCTAGGGGTGAGATAGAAAGAAGACCTGATGGGGTGCCTGGGTGTCTCAGTTGATTGAGCGTCTGACTTCAACTCAGGTTATGATCTCATGGTTTCGTGAATTCAATCCCTGCGTCTGGCTCTGTGCTGACAGCTTGGAGCTTGGAGCCTGCTTCACATTCTGTGTCTCCCTCTCTCTCTGCCCCTCCCCTGCTCACACTCTGTCTTTCTCTGTCTCTCAAAAATAAGTAAACATTAAAAAAAAAGAGGGGCACCTTGGTGGCTCAGTAGGTTAAGCGCTGGATTTTAGCTCAGGTCATGATCTCATGGTTCATGGGTTCAGGCCCTGTGTTGGGCTCTGTGCTGACAGCTCGAAGCCTGGAGCCTGCTTCAGATTCTGTGTCTCCCTCTCTCTCTGACCCTTCCCTGCTCACACTCTGTCTCTGTCTCTCTCTCCCAAAAATAAATATTAAAAAAATTTTAAGGTTTTTTTTTAAATGTTTATTCATTTTTGAGAGAGAGAGACAGAGTGCGAGCAACGGAGAGAGAGAGGGAGACACAGAATCCAAAGCAGCTCCAGGCTCTGCACTGTCAGCACAGAGCCCAACACGGGGCTCGAGCCCATGAACTGTGAGATCATGACCTGAGCCGAAGTCGAACACTTAACCGACAGAGCCAGCCAGGAGCCCCTAAAAAAAGAAAGAAGAGCTGTTACTGCACACTTTTTGGAATCAGAATTATGTCAGCATATATCCTATTCAAAAAATAAGGTTTTTTTCAAATTACCATCTTAGCTGTTAATTACCTTTGGCCACCGGCGAGGGCTGAGGATGCTTAAGAGAGCAAACGGGGGTGAAGGAAGAAGTGACTGATGGGAGACTTGGGGTCCCTGCTACTTAGCAGAGGGAAGGTGTCAAGAGGACTTTCACTGGCGCCTGCCCCGTGCACACTGGCCACTTGTAGAACCTGAGAGCTGCTGAGAGATTGGGGCCCCTAAGTCTTCTGAAGGGACTGCGTGGTGACATCCAGAAGCAGCACCAGCCTTGGGGAATCCGGTTGGTGGAACATGTGACTCTTGATCTTGGGGTCATGAGTTTGAGTCCCACTTGGGTGTAGAGATTATTAGAAAAAAAAAAAGAAGAAAAGGAGAAGAGGGAGAAGGAGAGGAATAAGGAGAAGGAGAAGAAGAGGAGGGGAAGGAGAGACCACATCAAGCCTTGAGGCTTCTGGAATTCTCCCTGGGTCTGCATGTGGAATCCTCTTGGAGGAGACCTCTGCCTAACCCTTCCCAGCAGGACAGTGCATTTCCCAGCTGCCTCCGCGGCATTGGGCCATCTCCCCTGCCTTCTGGGTGACGGGCGTACATGCGTAGTCTGTGTGTGGTCTTCTCTTCCAGCCCAAAGGCACCCCCACCTTTCTTCTATGGAAGAAACATCCAGAAGGGAGTGAGAATTCCAGTGTTATAGAAATAGCCCTGAATCTGTTCTTATGCATATAAACAAGCCAACTATATACAGACTTTGGAAGTGTGCACTGATTCCCATGTAGCTCGCGCCCCACCCCCCCACCTCCTGGGGTCTGGCTACGTGGCTGAGAAGCTGACTGAGAACATGACTGGGTCCCCGAGGGCCCAGTTCTTACCATGCTCAGCCGGGCCCCGGGGGCCAGGTCGCCTGTGACATCACTAGTCAGAGTGCAGTGAGTGCTGGTGTGCGTGGAGGTGCGGAGCATGTGCCAGACAGAAAAGGCAACTTTGTCCCCAAGCACAGTACAGGTGCCATTGGACCTTGAAGAAGTGCACAGAAGCAGCAACTAAAAAACAGTTGCTTCTTGGGGTGGTTCAGTTGGTTAAGCGTCTGACTTCGGCTCATGTCATGATCTCGCAGTTCGTGAGTTCAAGCCCTGCGTCGGGCTCTGTGCTGACAGCTCAGACGCTGGATCCTGCTTCAGGTTCTGTGTCTCCCTCTCTCTCCATCCCTCTCATGCTTGTTCTCTCTCTTTAAAATAAATAAACATTTAAAAAAATTTTTAAAAAACCAAACAGTTGCTTTTTCCATGGGGCGCCTGGGTGGCTCAGCCAGTTGAGCGTCCAACCCTTGATTTCTGCTCAGGTCATGATCACAGGGTCATGGGACTGAGCCCTGCATTTGGCTCGGCTCTGAGCGTGGAGCCAGCTTGAGATTCTCTCTCTCTCCCTCTGCCCCTCTCACCCCCTCTCTCTAAAATATAACAAAAACAGAAACAGCTGCCTGTTCCAGCTACATGGGACAGAGCCTTGGAGATCAAAACACATACTTGGAGGCCCTGGACAGAGGCAGGCTGGCCCTGAGGACACCCTGGCAGACCCCAGCTGCAGCCCTGAGTGCCTGCTGCCGGAAGCTTCCGCCTGGAACCCGAGCCACATGGCCACGATGGGTGCTCGCTCTGGAGACCAGCAGGCCTTCATGACACATGACCTGCCCGCCCTCTGCAGGCTCGCCCCTCTGCAGGCTCGCCCGGCCTCGTCCCTCCGCGAGCTTACAAAAACAGACAGCAAATCTCATTGCTAGCAGGTTCACTCATCTGAGAGCAGAGGGTCTCATCCTGCTTTCGTGGACTCCTGGCAAGGCTGTGCTGGATCCCTCTCTCTGTCTCCAGAGGGGCCCCCTGTCTGACGGGGTTGACATGTCTGCCTGTTGTCAAAGCGCAGTAGTGACCTCCCTAACGGTGCCCCCCAGTGTCCTCTAGCTAGACCTTCCGGCTATATTTCAGTGCCGTTTCATTCCCAGGGAGAAGGTCGCTGCGAAGAAAAGAGTGTGAAGTCTTCTCCTGGCTTTGCGTCTGCTGCCTGGGGCCCAGAGCCTGGGTTCCCACCCCTTGCAGTTAGTGACTCATTTCTGGAGTCTTGCAGCTTCTCTTGGGTGGATTCTGGGTTCAGATCCTACCTCTGCCACCTTCCTAGCCAAGTGGCCTGGGGTCAGTCACCTAGGGTGGTCACGTCACGTCTCTCTGCCTCAGTTTCTGGCTCTGTCAACTGTGATTGTTAACGCTGCTGACCAGCTAGGCTTGGGAGATGAAACAAATCCTATTTGTAACGTGCAGAACGCTGGGCGCTCAGGGAAGTGTGTTCCGCTGTCTTCAGGAGCTCCCGGTGATGGGCGCTGGGAAACTCTTCATGTCCTTCTGGAAACAGGACTAAAATTAACAAGGTCTTCTGGCCTGGATGAAGTCTGGGGGGAGGCTGTTATCTGCATTTTCATTTGCATATATCTGCATAAGAAATACCTTACTGCCTCTTCTGCATTCAGAATGATTGCCCTTCTTGGAGTCCCAGAGCCACTGCTTCCCAAGTGCAGCTTCAAAGAAGAATCCCATGAGGGCGAGGGTGCATTCCAGAGGAGTCACCCCTGGGGAGAGCTTCACACTCAGCCCCCACCCGGGCTCCTCACCCTGGGTGCCACCCTCATGGGCAGATCACTCCTGCATCCCACCCCTCGCTGCTTTGGGCTCTGAGTGCAAAGCAGATGTTTCCAAGATAAACATGAACAAAATAATTGCAGCTGGGTGCCCGGAGCTTCCCCTGCAGGGCACCCAGTCTTCTGAGAGCCCAGGCTTGCAGGCTGGCTCAGGTGGGCAGTGACAGAGTGGCAGTCGTGGGGGCTGGCCTCCCACCTCCAAACACTTAGTATCACCACCCCAAGCAAGTGGATGCAGTTATTTTGATTTGCTGCCACCCTGTGGTCACGGAACCTGAGAGTAGATGGAGTCTCATTAGCCCCGGGGTGTGAGGCAGGAAGGCTCCAGAACACGGTGGGTATTCTTGAGGTCCTGCTTTGCCTGACTGTGCCTGACACATCCCCGGTGTCCTCCCTGGCTCCTTCCTCTAGGTCTGCTCATCCTTCACCGCAGAGTACGCCAACTATGGACACGTCAAGATACACCATGGTTACACCAACGTGTTGGGCCTGGGGGACTCGAGCACGTGGAGGCTGCCTTTCCTCAACCGCTACGTGTACATGTTCCTTGCTCCTCTCTTGATCCCTGTCCTAACCCCATTGGTGGCGGTTGGTGAGTATGCCAGGGCTGTGCCCTGCCAAGACCTGGTCCCCCACTTCCCTTACTTCCCCTCCTGGCTTCCTGGAGGCTGCTCGCAGAGGAAGCTGGGAGCCCCAAGTTAAGGCCAGAAACTTTTGGAGACAGCCAGGCCAGGGTGGAAGGAGCCTTGGCCCCGGGGCCAAGTCTGGCCGTGCCACTTACTGGCTGATGACCAGAGGCAGGTAACTTAACCACTCTGAGCTTCAGGTTCTGACTTGGTCCTCAGGGGCGGTGTGAAAGCATCGTGAGGTCATAGATGTAAAAATACTTTGCAGAGGCCTTGCGCTATATTGCAGGCTGTGGGTTGTAATATCATGGGAGCAATATCGTACGGTGGAAGGAGGGGCTGGAGGGCGGCCAGACCCGCGTCCCAGCCGTGGATGGGCTCTTACCTCTTACCAGCAGAGTGGTCTTGGTCAGGCTGCTTACTGCTCCATTTCCTTACCCATAAAACATGCGAACCTACTTTTCAGGGCTGTGTGGATGAACTGATGGCCCTAGTTAGCGCCACTGGGCCAGCAGGGGGCCGGCTTTCCCTCCCCCTCCACACACCCACGCTCTATTTCTTGCTCCCTCTGGCAGAGCGGCTGAGAAAAGTGGAGCTCAGGTCGGCAGTGCGGACGCTGGGCCTGATTTCTCTGGGCCTCTACGCTCACTACTGGCTGCTTCTGAACGTGTCTGGCTTCAGGAGCCCTGGCTCGGCCCTTCTCTGCATGCTCATCACCAGATCCCTGCTGGCCCACCCTTACCTCCACATCAACGTCTTCCAGGTGAGGCCTCCCCGACCCCGACCACAAGCCAGACCCAGTGTTCTGGGGAGACAGAGGCCACCTGGGGAGAGAGACGCATCCCCCCAACCTCTCTCTCTGGGTCGTCATAGAGAATTTGGGTTTCAGGTAAAGAGTTTCCTCTATTCCACACCAGCTGTGATTCATATGTGGATCGTGGATGGAAGATTTGAGAAACTTAAAACAATTTTTTTAACGTTTATTCAATTTTGAGAGACAGTGAGTGGGAGAGGAACAGAGAGAGAGGGAGACACAGAATCCAAAGCAGGCTCCAGGCTCTGAGCTGTCAGCACAGAGCCCAATGTGGGGCTTGAACTCACAGACTGTGAGATCATGACCTGAGCCGAAGTCAGATGCTCAACCGACTGAGCCACCCAGGTGCCCCAAGATTTGAGGAACTTCCATGCATAAGGCACCCCACGGTGGGGGGGTAGTCAGGGGAGGCCAGGGGCTCAGTGCTCAGTTCTGGGGCCGGTTCCATAGGGATGCGTCCCTGTTCCCTGGATGCAAAGACTAGATGTGTGGTGGTCAGAACATTCTTCGCCATTCCGGCACTTGCCTCACTGCCAGCGATGACTTCATCTCCTAGGGCAGCTGTGGGTCTTCCCCGCCTGGCTTGCTGGAGCGGAGGGGTCCGTTCACTGGCAAATCCTTAAGACCTAGGACCCAGCCTGGCAGAGGAGGCATTTTCCCATACTTGTTGAATGAAACAACATGAGGTGCACAAACTTGATCTTGAACCCTGAGCAGGATTTTGATGGGGGAAAAGAGAGCAGAGAATCTCTGTCTCATCTCCAGGATGAGACACAGAGTGGCCTGAGAGCGAGAAGTGGGAGGTCATAGGCGTGTCTGTACCACAGGTTTCAAGGGGTACCCAGGCCAAGCCCCTCGTACAGATGGAGAGAGAGGCCCAGAGATGGGTGAGACTGAGCTCCAAGCACAGACAGGAGAGTCTCGCCAAGGTAGGGGTGAGGGAGGCAGAAAGACCCTCTGGGTGGGTCCCCGAGTGGTAGGTGAGGGTGTCTGGGGCAGGGTGGGGAGGCTCAGGGCTGCCCGGCCCAGCCCGAGGGTGTGACCCACGTGTCTGTCACAGCACATTGGGCTGCCCATGTTCTCCCGGGACAAGAAGCCCCGAAGGATTCACATGATGAGCCTGGGGGTGCTGAACCTGCCCCGACTGCCTGTACTGGACTGGGCGTTCGGCCACTCCATCGTCAGCTGTCACGTGGAGCACCACCTCTTCCCCCGGCTCTCCGACAACATGTGCCTGAAGGTACGTGAGGACCAGGCTGGCCTGGTCAGAGGTTCCTGGGAAGGACTGCCCTGTGTATGAGCAGCAGTGTGCGTTTCTGATCAGAGGCATGTGGGTTTCTTACCAGCACTGTGACTCTGGGCAAGTTAACTGAATGTCTCGGAGCCACAGCTTCCTCCTCTGGAGAATGGGAGTAAGCAGTGCTTGCTAGCAGCAGGCTTTACGGTTGAAATGAAATGGGTCTGAAATGCTATGCACACAGTATGTGCTTGGTAAAAGGGAGTTCTAGCTTTTTTTTTTTATGTTTATTTTTGAAAGAGAGAGAGAGAGAGAATGTGTGTGTGCAGGAAGGAGGGGCAGAGAGAGAGGAAGAAAGAGAATCCCATGCAGGCTCCATGCTGTCAGTGCAGAGCCTGACGTGGTTCTCGGACCCATGAATCGTGAGATCATGATCTGAGCCAAGATCAAGAGTCGGACGCTTAACTGACTGAGCCACCCAGGCGCCCCAGGAAGCTCTAGCTTTTATCCCCTATGCCAAGGAGGACTGTCATGCGGTTGGGAACCCTGGGGGCGGGGGTTGGGGAGAAACCCTCACCCCTTTCCCTTGCCTGCAGGGAGGGGAGAGGCAGGAATCTCTCATGTCCTCCAAAGCCTCCTGGAGCAAGGGACTGTGAGGAAGGGGACCCCTGTGGGGAGGGACCTGCCCACAGTCCTGACTCAACCGCCCCACCTCCTGCCCATCTTCTGGCAGGTGAAGCCTGTGGTGTCCCAGTTCCTCCAGGAGAAGCAGCTGCCTTACAACGAGGACTCCTACCTGGCTCGCTTCTGGCTGTTCCTCCGTCGCTACGAGGAGTTCCTGGTGCAGACCCCTCCCATCACAGAGCTGGTGGGATTGCAGTGAGGGGTGGGTGGGCCGCACCCTGCGCCCCGCCTCCCCAGCCCCCCAGCCCCATCCTAGCTCTCTTGCTTCTGCTGGCCTTCGCTCAGTCCAGGGGGCCGTGGACTCTTCCCCAGGGCGGTCGCTTGGCTGTTGGTGGTGGAGACCTCAGGCTGGGATGTCTGGGGAAATCTGCTTGCTTTTCTGGGCTTTGAGGGATAACTGGGCAAAAGGAATAACAGTGGCTGGGCATTCTGGTCAGTCTGGATCTCAGCCAACATAATCTTGGGGGTGGAGGGGGATGGAGGGGTGCTAAACAGCTGGATTCCTCTGCTGTGTCTGAGCCTTGATAAGGTGATGGGGAATGGGGACAGGAGAGGCCCTCAGCAAGGGGTAGGCAAGGAGAGCGAAGGGTCTGGCCCCCAGTTAGGGCCTGCCGGGTACCAGGAGACCCCATGCTCTGCTGGCCACTTCCTGTGCTCTTTGAGGCTGTGTCCCCTAAGGAGCCCTCTCCCCAGGGACCATAGGGAGAGGTTACTTTTTATTAAAGAATTTAAAAAATATTTTTCTTTATTTTTGGGAGAGACAGAGAAGTCAGAGCACGAGCAAGGGAGGGGCAGAGAGAGAGACACACACACAGAATCCAAAGCCAGCTCCAGGCTCTAAGCTGTCAGCACGGAGCCTCTCAGAGCCTGACACAGGGCTCGAACTTGTGAACTGCAAGATCATGACCTGAGCTGAAGTCAGATGCTTAATGGACTGAGCCACCCCGGCGCCCCAGGAGAGGTTCCTTTTGGCAGACTTTCCTAGTTACTCTGCCAGAGAAGCCTGTGCGGGACACTGGCTCAGCAACAACCAAGACCTGCAACATCAGTGAAATTAAAGTGCATGTGTTTTGTGGGGAGAGCACTCCAGGGGAAATAAGGGCATAAAATAGAGTGTAAATGGCTTTGAGCTTGACCTTGACTAGCTCTAGATAAAGTCTACCTTGTCCCATCATGTCTAGCGGGGGTGGACCCGGAAGAACTCTCAATTGCAAAGAGAAAAATTACTGGGGGTGGGTAGCCGAGGCCGGAGGGGGTGATGGGCACAGGGTCTGGAGGACAGACAGCCTCAGAGGGGAAAGGAAGGAGAACAGGGCGCAGATACAAGGGCTTGGAGTCAAGAGCTGGGCTTGGGTGTGAACAGGTGCAGGGAGGAAGGCAGGGATACAGGGAATCACTGATGCCAGCTGGAGGAGAAGATGCTGCTGAGAGTCAGCCACACATGGGCAGCCTTTAGAGAGGACTGGGAACCACCCTAACTAGTGGATGGCACCTAACTAGGTGCAAAGAAGGGCCCAGCTGGACGCTGCGGGAGGAACAGAGAGATAGGCCAGGCCTCTGACAGGAGACCAGAGCAGTTAGTCTGAAGCAGGGTTTCTTAGGTCGGCGCTATTGACATTATGGCCGGATCATTCTTTGTCACTGGGGCTTGTCCTGGGCATCCTGGGATGTTTAACAGCATCCCTAGCTTCTGCCCACTGGGATGCCAGGAACCCAAGTTGTAACAATCAAAAAATGTCTGCGGGCATTGCCAACTAACTGTTCCCTAGGGGGCAAAATTGTCTCGGGTTGAGAACATGCAAGTCATGTTCGGAGCTCACAACTGCCTTTTCAGTGAAGCCTTTGGACAAGTGAAGGGCCTGCTGGCCCTGTTGGTGGGGAGGCTAAATGGGATGGGCGGAGGGGCTAGATGGCAGGCGAAGGCATCGTCTAAGGCTGGTCCTGTCTGAGAACCCACCTCCGGTGTGTCTCTGCCACCCCGCCAGATCCATTCCCTACTCTTCTCCACCCTGCTTTCCTCTACCAAAGACCACAGCTGCTGTCCGGTGCCCTTTCGTACAGCTATGGCTCTCACCACTTCTGAAACGCCTCCCTCCTTTTGATTCTTCAGGGCCTGGGGTGGTAGTGGCTTCCAGCCGTCGCTAGTCCAGGGGTGCTCCACCATTCCCTCGATCCTGGCCACACCTCTGTACGAAGTTCCTTCATTAAACTCTTTCCAATCAGCCCTTTGGAGCGTGCCATCCGTTTCCTGCCGGGAGGCTGACTGATAGAGCAGAGTTTTGGATCCGAGCAGCCCTCCTAGAACAAGAAAGGCTTGGCGGTCTCCCCAGCCTCTTTCTTTGCTATATGTTATTGCTGCTCTTTTGAAATGCATTAACAGCTCAGAAATTGCCTTCAGGTCTGGGAATGTGATTAATCAAACTGCTAATTCTCCACATGAAAACATGCAATGTCAGAAAAGGTCCCATTGCATTAGTCCTGGCTAATGATCAAAACCATCCTAATCTATAACCAATGACTCATTGTTAATGATCTGGGCCTGAGTGGGGAACGGGCAGCAGCTGAAGGCTCCGGTACCAGATGTGGCTGGACCACAGGCGCCTGGGAACAAGTCACTCGATTTCTTGGAAGCTCCGTTTTCTGTTCCTCTAAGGATGTGGGTTGGGAATGCATGGGGCTTGGGAGGGAAGGGCGAGGTGACAGGAGTGAAGGAAGCCCTCCCAGGACTCCCCAGAGACCTAAGGCCTAATTTACAGAATTACCGGGGAGGTGATAATATTGACGATCGTGATGAGGATATTTAACGCTTTCAGAACTTAAGGCAAACAATTTTACGTACCCGCCTGGTTTCAGTCTTTACAACACGTTTTTACTATTTTTTTCTTTCATATGGTGAAGATAAAGCCTGGAAAAATTAAATTTCTCAGTATCATATCCCTAGTAAATGCTGGGAGAAGGATTCAAGCCTAGTGTGTCTGATTCAAGAATCCGTGCTCTCAACCACCAGATACGCTGTTTCTGGGTGGGGAGTCCTGTAGGGTTTTCTGAGGTGTCTGGCCCTGAGTCTCCTTCTCTTCCTCCCGTGTGAAAGGATAATACATGGTTGGATCATTGAGACAAACTTTTCAGGAGCATCCAGACATGCCAGGCGCTATGCAGAGCTCTGGGGATATCAAAGTGAAGGAGATTGAACCCTCATGGAGCTTACCATCTAGTACAGGGGTGGACATCCATTCTGTAAAGGGCCAGATAGCGAGCATTTTGGACCATGTGGCCTCAGTCACAACTACTCAAAGCACTTTCTGCCATCAAAGTGTGAAAACAGCCACAGAGAATACATAAACAAGCATGACTGTTCCAATAAACCTGTTTTTGAACTTTATGTAATTTTCACGTGCCACAAAATATTATTCTTTACAATTCTTTAACCATCTAAGAATGTAAAAACCATCAGCTTGCGTACTAGTGCAAAACACGTGGTGGGATGGGGCGCCTGGGTGGCTTAGTCGGTTAAGCGTCCGACTTTCGCTTAGGTCATGTACTCGCGGTTCGTGGGTTCGAGCCCGGCTTCGGGCTCTGTGCTGACTGCCAGCTCAGAGCCTGGAGCCTGTTTCAGTCTGTGACTCCCTCTCTCTCTGACCCTCCCCTGCTCACGCTCTCTCTCTCTCCTAGAAATAAATAAAACATTTAAAAAAAAAAAACACGTGGTGGGAAAACACGAAGTGGGAAAACACGAGGTGGGCAGAATTTGAGCTGCAAGCCATAGTTTGCCTCCTCCTGTCTAGTGGGACAGGCAAAAAATACAATCACTTATTAAAAAGCAGAACAGGATTTACTTTTTGGCAGGAAGGAGGGGAAGTGATAAGGAGAGACACGTGTCCTATTTCTTGAACTGGATGGTGGTTGTATGGTTACATCTTGTGGTATTTCATCAAACAGTACACTTATGATTTGTGCACTTTTCTGTGTGTTACACTTCAATAAAAAAGACAATTAAAAAACAGTAAGGCAGTGTAATAAGTAACAATGAGCTAATAAAGTAGAGTGTTGCGGGGGGCGGGGGAGGACAAGAAGGGACCTTCACCCAGCTTGGGAGAAGATGCAAAAGGGAAGCCTTCTCCAACGAAGTGTCTGACAAAGAGGGACCATGGGGAAAAAGGAAGCTGAAGCTGGCATTAGGTTTATTGGGTCAGAATTGACCAGGACCCTGTCTTTTAAATATGTATTTCTGGTCACCGTGGATTTTTGGCATTAATTTTGATCTTTTATTAAAAAATTTTAGGGGCGCCTGGGTGGCTTAGTCGGTTAAACGCCGACTTTCGCTTAGGTCATGATCTCGCGGTTCGTGGGTTCGAGCCCCGCGTCGGGCTCTGTGCTGACTGCCAGCTCAGAGCCTGGAGCCTGTTTCAGTCTGTGACTCCCTCTCTCTCTCTGACCCTCCCCTGCTCACGCTGTCTCTCTCTCTCCTAGAAATAAATAAAAAAAACATTTAAACATTTTTTAACATTTATTTAAGAGAGAGACAGAAACAGAGCACAAATGGGAGAGGCAGAGAGAGGGAGACACAGAATCCAAAGCAGGCTCCAGGCCCTGAGCTGTCAGCACAGAGCCTGGCCCGGGCCTGGAACTCATGAACCGTAAGATCATGACCCCAACGGAAGTTGGACGCCCAACCGACTGAGTCACCCAGGTGCCCCTAATTTTGATATTTTAAAATGTTGCATTAAAATGTTATTTATCTTTATATTATTTACTGAGGATTTTAGCGCCCCCTTCAATTCTGCACCCAAGGCCATGCCTTAGCAGGCTCACCTTGTCTAGTGTAGCTGGACAAGGGTGGGAGACCTGGCCCTGTCCTTAGAACAGGGGGCAAGCCGCTCCTCCCCTCTTTCTTTACCTACGTAAAGGGGAGGGGGTGAGGCGGGACTTGATCTCCAAGGTTTAACATGCTCCCTAGCCTGACCTGGACAGCATGTGGCCAGGGTCACACCTGTATAACGCCCAGGCACCGCCAAGGCTCAAGCAGAAGCCGTTTTTTTTTCCGGCTTCCGGACTTCACGGTTATTACGCAATGGGCAGGGAGGCGCCCTTGGAACTCGACTCGTGATTGGCTGGGAAGAAGCCCGGCCCAGGCAGGGAGGCTACGCTTTGAAAGGGGAGGGGCCCCTGCGCCATCAGACGGCGACGAGAGTCTCCGAGGGGGAAGAGTCTAAGTAAGCTCCTTCCTAATTGGCTCCCTCCTTCAGGCGGGATTGAAACAGCGATGGAGATTCGCTCCCCTCCAACCCTAGCCTCTAGATGATTGGAGGGAGGGTGAAGCTTGGGGAGAAATTTATTAAGTCACAACGGTTCAGAAGTCCTGGGGGCGGGTCCTCAGCTGTAGGGGGTGGATCTGAGGGCGGGCTTCTCCTTTGGGGCGGGATTCTTTCGAAGGCGGGGGTGTGGCCTCCACGCCGCGCTCTCCCAGAGCGTGGGGGGCGGGGCCTGGGGCGGGGCCTGGGAGGGGCGGGGCCGAAGCCCGCGAGCAGCGAGGATCCCCCTGCGCGGAGCGCCGGGCCGTCTCCAGGATCATGTCCGCTGGCTGGTTGCTCTTTCCAGCCATGGCTCCGCGTTGCTGGCTCTGGTGGCACTGGTCGGCGTGGCGTCGGACCCGGCCGCCTCCCTCCGGGAGCACCCCGAGTAGGAAGAGGGCACCTGTAGGGCTGGATGGCAGCGCGGGGAGGCCTGCGAGCGCCAAGTGTGGGGTCGGCGGAGCTGGGGCAGGGCTGGGGAGGGGTGAGAGGGGACTGTGGCGAGACCGGAGAGACCCACTCATGCGGACGAGATTGGCGTGGGGTACGGGGGCAGGCAGGGGCCTGTGCGGTGAGATGTTAGCCCACAGACGCGAGACGGGGAGACCGTGAGGTGCACAGGTGTGAGAAGGGGTGAGTGGGGGTTCTGTGAAGGTCTGTGGGCCGAGAGGGGAGTCTAAAGTGAAAGAGGGTCTATAGGAATGACAGGGGTCTATATGGAGAATATAATATTCTATGGAGAGACAGTGGGTAGAAGAGGCACAGTCAGGCGTTGTGGGGGGTCCCCGCCAGCAAGACAGGGATGATATGGAGTCCGTTGGAAGGATGTGGTATTCTAGCTACTGGCTGGGGAGCCCTGTAAGAAAAATGAAGTAAGTACTGTGCAGGGCAGCTTCAGGAGTGATGGGGGGTGTTGAGGAGGCATTGTAAACTCACAGGTGAGATGTGGGGCTCTGGGTGAAGACCCAGCCTTTGGGGGTTCAGATGAAGTAAGGGATCCTGCCAACGCCAAAGCTCGGAGGAAAGAGAGGAGGAGGGAGCAAGTGGGCATGAAGCTTGGAAGGCTCCAGCTTCTGTCTGACACCGATGTTGGTTTGGGAAGTGGGGAGCCAGTGTTGATCTGACCTTCCGTCCCTTTCCCTCTCCCTCCCACAAAGGCTTCCGGCAGCGGTTCTCCACACAGGAGCAGCCCCCCCAGATCTGTGTGGTGGGCAGTGGCCCAGCTGGCTTCTATACCGCCCAGTACCTGCTAAAGGTAAGCCACGGCTTCCTGGCTCCCTCTCCCATGGTTCACCTGCGGCTCCAATCCTGAGGGCAAGCACCACCCTTGTGAGTTTTAAAAGCACTCCTGGGGCACCTGGGTGGCTCCGTCGGTTAAGCGTCCGACTTCAGCTCAGGTCGTGATCTCACCGTTCATGGGTTCAAGCCCCGTGTTGGGCTCTGTGCTGACAGCTCAGAGCCTGGAGCCTGCTTCATATTCTGTGTCTCCCTCTCTCTCTGACCCTCCCCTTCTCACGCTGCCTCTCTCTCTCAAAAATAAATAAATTTTAAAAAACATTTAAGGGGCGCCTGGGTGGCTTAGTCGGTTAAGCCTCCGACTTTCACTTAGGTCATGATCTCGCGGTTCGTGGGTTTGAGCCCCGCGTCGGGCTCTGTGCTGACTGCCAGCTCACAGCCTGGAGCCTATTTCAGAGTCTGTATCTCCCTCTCTCTGACCCTCCCCTGCTCACGCTGTCTATCTCTCTCTCTCTCTCTCTCCTAGAAATAAACAAAAACAAAAAACCAACCATTTAAAAAATTAAAACAAAAAAAGCACTCCTGGATCCCTGATGGGAAAGGGGCTCCCAGTCCATCTAGACTGGACACTTTCTATGCGCTTTGTCACCTCTGCCTGGGGCTCCGCAGTCTAGGTCCTCAACGATGGGAGAAGTGTGTTTGCCTCATGGGCGGTGGTCAGTGGCAGGTGGTCTGGGACGCCTCTGTGGCCAAACCCATCAGGGAGTTTGTGTGGACCATCAGGATGACTTTATCCTGCCCCTCCTCTTCTCTTCTTTCTTTCTGTCCTCTGTCCTCAACATCCTACCTCTTGAGGCTTACCCCCCCTTCTCAGAGTTTTCTGTCCTTATAAGCACTTTGTCATGCTCCAGCCCTCCCCATGCTATGCTGTTCTTTCAGGCTGCCCTCCATCTCCCGTCCCCCCAACCCCAAGGCCAGAGTCTCAAGGCTTACAGTGTTGGCCTTGGTGGGCAGGGCCCCAAGGCTGCTGGTTACCCTTGAGGCGTGGGCAGATATTGGTGGGAGGGAGGAGGGATGGAGACCTAGGCTAAGACATGAGACAGTGGCCTCACTTTGGAGGGACTTGGGGTATCTATGGAGAGACAGGAGAAAGCATGAATATATTAATTAATACACACATATCTGCAGAATCTTAAAGGTAGGGTAACCAGTCTTCTGAGTTTGCCTAGGACGTGGAGCTTTCAATATTAAAACTTGGGAGACTGGGGCACCGGGGCAGCTCAGTTGGTTAAGCATCCAATTTTGGCTCAGGTCATGAGCTCACGGTTTGTGGGTTCGAGCCCTGTGCCGGGCCTTGTGCTGACAGCTCAGAGCCTGGAGCCTGCTTCAGATTCTGTGTCTCCCTCTTTCTCTCTGCTCCTCTCCCACTCACGCTCTGTCTCTCTCTCAAAAATAAACATTAAAAAATTATTTTAAACTGGGGGGGATCTTGGAGGGAGCAGTGTGAGTTGGACACCCTGTTGAAAAGTGACCTAAACACACCTTCCAAGCAACACAGGGGAAAGAGCTAATTACTGTGATGTGACCAGCATGAGCTGAGTGAGATGCAGTCAGTCAGAAAGTGTTTCTTGGAGAAGGTGCATTTGAGCTTCATCGAAGGAGGCCATAGGCTCTGCCGTGTGTGGAGGGGTCATGCATGGGCGTCCCGCCTGACCCTGGGATGGAGACCAGGGATCCCACAGGGTCGGGGGAGATCCGGGAGGGCTTTGCGTGAGGTGCACTTGCTAGCTGAGCCTGAAATTTGGGGAGCAGGGAGAGTGGGCCTTCAGGCGGGCTTCTCAGTGCCCCCAGTGTGAGCAGTGGCTCTGGCCTGCACTCAGCCGGCACGCACTCTCACGTGCTGGGGGATGGACACAGAAGCCAGTTACAAGCCAGTCCCTGCCCCCGGGGAGTTCCGGGCTACTGGCTCCGCTCTCCAGACAGGAACAGGGCACAACACATTTGGGGCAGTGGCACTTAGCTGAACCAGACACCGTACAGCATCTCATCTCCCCATGACAACTTTTGAAGCAGGTGCCCTGACTCTTCCTTCACAGGTAAGGACACTGACGCTGAGTGACACCGCCCAGGGTCCCACCTGGACAGGGAAGGTGCTAGGATCTCAGAGCAGGCTGCTGGATGGCAGGGGTGCTCTTTTTTTTTTTTTTTAATAAAAAAAAAGTATTTTTTATTTTTTTAAGTTTATTATTTATTTTTGAGGGAGAGATAGAGAACAAGCAGGGGAGGGGCAGAGAGAAAGGGAGACAGAATCCCAAGCAGGCTCTGCACTGTCAGCATGGAGCCTGATATGGGGCTTGAACGCACAAACTGTGAGATCATGACCTGAGCTGAAATCAAGAGTCAAATGCTTAACCAACCGAACCACCTAAGCCCCCCTAAAAAGATGTATTTTAATTGAAGTTAATAGTTGATTATAGTTGTATCTAGTTGAAGTTGTGTCTAGTTGATACACACTGTTGCATTAATTTCAGGCATTCAACATAGTGATTCTCCCGGTCTATATGTATTTTCTTTTATTTATTATTATGTTTTTATTATTATGTTTTTAAATGTTTATTTATTTTTGAGAGAGAGACAGAGCATGAGCAGGGGAGGGGCAGAGAGAGAGGGAAACAGAATCCAAAGCAGGTTCTAGGCTCTGAGCTGTCAGCACAGAGCCTGATGCGGGGCTCAAATCCACAAGCTGTAAGATTGTGACCTGAGCCAAAGTTGGATGCTTAACTGACTGAGCCACCCAGGCGCCCCCAGAATCAACATAATGAGACACCACCACCATCACCCCCAAGGGGATTCAGAAGCCCTCTGCTGTGGGTATTTGGCTTCACTGAAAGGCTTTAGGCAAGCACCCCGTTTGGGACAGGAAACTCTCTCTGCCTGTAGGGCAGACAGCAGAGCGGGGAGGCAGGGCCAGGTGGCCGGGAGGGCAGTGGAGAGCTGCCGAGGTAGCAGCAGGGCGCAGGAGGGGAGGATGGCTGACCGGACTGGGCAGGGTTGAGGGGAGTTGGGGAGGAGCCCCAGGTTCTGGCTTGGGCTCTGACTGGATGGGGTAGGAGGGAACAGAGGAGCAGAAGGGGAGAGTTTTGGGAGAACGGGGAGTTGACTTCCATCTGGATGGGTCTGAGGCATCTGCAGTGTCGCCCAGGGTGTCAGGTTTGGAGGGGAGAGTCCGGGCAGGGGAGAGAGAGGAATGCCAGCAGGTCCATGGGAATCTGAGGTCATAGGAGGGAGTAGATGCAACTTCCCCAGGGAACGTGTGTCTGGGGGAGGGGAGGAGTCCCACATTGGAAGAACATCAGAGAATGTTTTCATTGGGAGTTGGGTGGGGGCAGGGGCAGAAGAAGCCAGAGAAAGAACAGCCAGAGGGAGAGGGGGGAGCTGAGTTAGAGAAGAGAGAGTTCTCTGAAGACAAGGTCGGCCATGAGAGACCTCAGTAAACACGCCAGCAGGTCTAGCATTGCGCAGCTGGCCTTGGGCAGGGCGGTGTGACTGGAAGGCAAGGCCCCATAAGCAGAAAAGAAGGGAAGATAAAGATGAAAAGCCAGGTTGTGCACGGTACAGACCGCCAGGCTGAGAAGCCAGGGAAGGTTTGCGGCCAAGGTGGGGACGTGCAGCAGTAATGGTAAAGGGCAGCTTTTTTTCCCCTGAATGTTTATTTATTTATTCTTAAGAGCAAGAGAACGCAAGTGGAAGAGGGGAAGAGAGAGAGAGGGAAACACAGAATCTGAAGCAGGCTCCAGGCTCTGAGCTGTCAGCACAGAGCCTGACGTGGGGCTCGAACCCACAAAACTGTGAGTCAGATCCTGACTTGAGCCAGAGTTGGACATGTAACCAACCGAGCCACCCAGACGCCCTCAAAGGACGGCTTTTTGATTGAACACTCACAGTGGGTCAACTGCTGGGCTAAGGGCTTCAGGCCTCACTCATTTGATCACGAGCATCACCCAGAAGAGCTGCTCCATCCTATGAGAAGTTAAGGAACGTTCCCTGTGGCACAGAGCCAGACAGTGGAGGGGCTGGGGTTTGTCCCTGCGGTGTGGGGACAGCATCAGTGGGGCCTGAAGGAGGTGGTTCGGGCGCTGCCTATGGCTGAGCTGGATGGCGACAGTAGGAGGCACGTGTAGCCGTGCGCTGAAGACAAAGTTCTCAGACGCTTAGACTGAGCGGACGTGCCGGGCTGTCTCTGCCAGCCAAGCAGCAGCAGCCGCAAACTGCACATGGTCTTTCTTTCACGTTCGCCAGGTAGAAACACCCAAGAATGTTAAAGCATGGGAGGAGAACACAGGGAGCCTCCAGACCCAGACCCCACACACACCTGCTGTTTACACGAACGCATGCAGGGAAGATGCGCAGTTTCAAGGACTGCTAGGCAGTAACAGTGGGTCTGCGCCCTAACTGGCTCCTGGCAGATCATGGGGCTCTGTTCTCATAGAGCTAGCGCGCGCGACAGCCTCGAGACCCGAACATCACTGACATCTCAGCGATTACACCATTCACTTTCCCTGGTTCTCTAAAAATAACTCCCCAAGGGGGCGCCTGGGTGGCTCAGTTGGTTAAGCGTCCGACTTCGGCTCAGGTCAGAGCTCATGGTTCATGGGTTCGAGCCCCGCATCAGGCTCTGTGCTGACAGCTCAGAGCCTGGAGCCTGTTTCAGATTCTGTGTCTTCCTCTCTCTCTGCCCCTCCCCTGCTCATGCTCTGTCTCTCTCTGTCTCAAAAATAAATAAACTATAAAAAAAATTAAAAATAACTCCCCAGGCACAGGCGGGCAGGTGGGTGGTGGGCGGCCTGGACTTGGGTGCCGGCAGTGGAGTGGAGGGCAAGAGGGGATTTGGACAGAGGTGAGGAGGTGAGTGTGAGCCTTTGTAGGGGTGAGGGCGCCTGGCGGGCGGGAGCTCATTTGGCTTGGGTCCCATTGAATCGGGAGCATCACACGGGGGTGCGAGGCAGGGCGCTGTCGTCTGTGGGTGCCCCACCCTCTTGACTCCACACCCTCTGTGGCCCAGCGTCTCCCACCGTCCTGACCTTCTGGATGCTTCCCAACAACCCCAGGAGGGGGCTGTTCCCTGTCCCAGTTTGCAGAGGAAGAATCTGGCACCCAGGCAGATCTCAGGACCAGCCAGGGCCGTGTGGCTGGCTGGTGGCAGAGCCAGACCTGACCCGTCTGCCCAACCACAGCCCTTTGCCTTCTCTGTGGCCCCCAAAGGTGCTCCGGAGGGCAGGCCACGTGGGAGCACTGTATGAGTGAGCTCATGGGCCCCTTTTCCAACGGGATGATTGTCAGAGCTAAGGCGGCTATGGAGTTCAAAGAGTAGTTCTGCAGCTCACCAGACTGGCTGGGCATTTCTAGAAGTGTGGGAGGGTTCTAAGGCAGGGCTGCGTGTCATGCCTGACCCAAGTGGATGGAGCAGCTTTCCAGGTACAGCTCCAGCGGCGGGAGAGCTGCCTCCTCCCTCCTCTCGCAATGGGCTGGCAGTCCTGAGGCCTGACCTCAGCCGCCTGTGCCACCGTGCTGCCCCCTTCCGCTTGTCTGGGTCTCCAGGCAGCTGGGGAGTCGGGGTCCCCGCTTTCTCCTTGTGTCCTCCCGCCGCTGCGCTGGGCTTTCCTGCCCCGTCGGGGAAGAGAGGAGCCCTAGGGCCCAGCCTCTCCCTCAGCCCCACCGACTGCGGCCCTCTCCCCAGCACCACCCCCGGGCCCACGTGGACATCTACGAGAAGCAGCCCGTGCCCTTCGGCCTGGTGCGCTTTGGCGTGGCGCCCGACCACCCCGAGGTGAAGGTGCGTCTCTCTGGGCCCCGAGGAGGGGGTGCGGAGACTTTGGTTAAGGTGGGGAGGGAAAGGGGGGCTCCCTGGCTGCACGGAATGACCCCGGGTCCTCTGTGTGGATGCCACGCGGGTTCCCGCCTGGTGACCTTGTGAGGCGAGGGTGGCTCAGGCGTGGTTGCTGAAGTGCCCGGCCCCTAACCCCTCCCCCTCTGGGGCCTGGCAGAATGTCATCAACACCTTTACCCAGACGGCTCGCTCGGCCCGATGTGCCTTCCGCGGCAATGTGGTGGTGGGCAGGGACGTGGCCGTGCCCGAGCTCCAGGCGGCGTACCATGCGGTGGTGCTGGTGAGTGCCCGGGGGGCGGGGCGGCCGGGGCCCTGGGGCAGGCGGCCACCCGCTGAGGGATGGAAAGTGGTAGGGTGAGGCCCAGGCCACTGGGCAGGGCTGGGGTGGCAGCTGGGGAGGAGGAGCTGGAAGGAGGCCTGCCGGCGTCTGTCCGGCCCCTCAGCTGGTGCCAAGCGCTCCGGGTCTCTCCTCAGAGCTACGGGGCGGAGGACCACCGGGCCCTGGAAGTTCCCGGGGAGGAGCTGCCTGGTGTGTTCTCAGCCCGGGCCTTCGTGGGCTGGTACAACGGGCTCCCTGAGAACCGGGAGGTGAGTTTGGGAAGCACCCCTGCTACTTACTCCCCCGCACCCCTCAGCCAGGGCCGGGGGCAGCTCTTGGATGCTGCAGCGGGGGGACAAGGGAGCCACTGTCCCGAACTGGGAGGTTCCCTGTGAGACGAGAGTGAGGCATCAGGCTGCCTGAGGGGGTAGGTCAGCCGGGGGAGGCCTCTGGGAGAAGGTAGGGCTGGGTAGGAGAGGGGGGCTTCCACTGGGGCTCAGGTGGGGTGGGCTTTCCGAGCGTGGGGAAGCCTGGGGGCTCGGCTGGGGGTTGGGCATGAGCCTGACTGGGGCCGAGGCTAGGGGAACCCTACCTGGACCTCCCCCTACCAGCTGGCGCCAGACCTGAGCTGTGACACGGCCGTGATTCTCGGGCAAGGGAATGTGGCTCTGGATGTGGCCCGGATCCTGCTGACCCCACCTGAGCACCTGGAGGTGAGTAGCTAGGTCAGGGGCTGGGGGGGGTGGGGAGGGGGGTGTGTGCTGGGGGCACACTGAGGAAAGGATGCCACTGCCTGCAGGGTTCAGGCCTCGCCCTCCAAGCTGAGCTCAGTGCCTCTGTTTCCCTTCTAAAAAGGAAGCCCCTGAGCTTTGCCACATACCGTTTCTGCCTTCACTTTCTGCACTCCGGCTACATGGGCCTTAAAAAAAATAACTATTCGGTGTGCACATCACCGCCCTCCCCCTCACCAGTTAACCTTGTTCATCTTTTAGTTCTTGGCTGTGTCCCTTCCTCCAGGAAGCCCTCCAGTACTGCCTTATTAGGTCAGTCTCCCTACAATACCTTCTCTCTCTACCAGATCAGAAGCTTGTGAGGGCCAGCACCATGTCTCTTTTGCTTACCATTGACACCCCACCCCCAGACCCCTTGCCTAGTGCCTGGCACCTGCAAAACACTGAGTGAACACTTGTTGAATGAAAGAGCAGGAGCCCGGTTCGCGGCTAGTTGGAGCCGTTTGCAGAATTGGAGGCCGTGCTCCATCTGGCCACCAGGCGGGGCAGTGGTGCAATGTCAGGCTGCCCAGCTTCTCCCCACTGAGGGTAGGGAACCCACCAAATGAAAAGGCCCTTGGCCGGGTCAGTGCGATGACTTAAAGCCCTCCTTTTGTGCCAGAAAACGGACATCACAGAGGCTGCCCTGGGGGTTCTGAGGCAGAGTCGGGTGAAGACGGTGTGGATAGTGGGCCGACGCGGACCCCTGCAAGTGGCCTTCACCATTAAGGTGCTGGGGCCAGAGGGAGAGGGGTCAGGGTCCCAAATAGATGGTCTGCCCTTGGGAGGTGTGGCGGGACTGAGCCCCCGAGAATGGCTGCTGCCTCTGGTGGAAGAGGGGGAGCCCAGCAGGGCCCCGGGGCCTAGTGCCTTCTGTGGGGGGCGGTGGTGGTGTCCTCCTGTGGTCTGGTCTCTGGGGCGGGCTCCGGAGTGGACGGTGCTCTGGGCCTGAACCCCTCCCCTACCCCCCATCCCCAAGGAGCTTCGGGAGATGATTCAGTTACCAGGAACCCGGCCCATTTTGGATCCTGCAGATTTCTTGGGCCTCGAGGACAGAATCAAGGGTGAGGGGCCCTGACCTGGCCCCCCAGCTCTCTAAGGAGGGGATGGTCTAGGTCAGAGAGGGGTCAGGGGAGAGCACTGGGGGCGAGGGCTGTAACCCAGAGACAGGCCTGAGATGTTGTCATTGCTGACAGAGGTCCCCCGCCCGAGGAAGCGGCTGACAGAACTGCTGCTCCGAACAGCCACGGAGAAGCCAGGGGCGGAGGAGGCAGCCCGCCAGGCCTTGGCCTCCCGCGCCTGGGGCCTCCGCTTTTTCCGAAGCCCCCAGCAGGTGCTGCCCTCCCCAGATGGGCGACGGGCGGCAGGCATCCGCCTGGCAGTCACCAGACTGGAGGTGAGTCTTGTGTTACCCAAAGACACCCCCTTCTCAAATCTCCCCACCCCGGCCCGGTTTTACCCACGCTCTCCTCAACAGGGTGTCGGTGAGGCCGCCCGGGCAGTGCCCACTGGGGAAATGGAAGACCTCCCTTGTGGGCTGGTACTGAGCAGCGTTGGGTATAAGAGCCGTCCCATTGACCCCAGTGTGCCCTTTGATGCCAAACTTGGAGTCATCCCCAATGTGGAAGGCCGGGTCGTCGATATGCCAGGTGAGAGGATGCCGGAAGTCTGGGCACCAGACTGTGGTGGGGGTTGGAGGGACCGGTGTCTCGTGGGGCCTTTCATTCATTCACCCGGCCAGTGACATGCATTAAAAAACTGCGCTGAGCCAGGACCCCGGCCCGGGGCCCTGTCCTGGGAGCCAGCCACCCTCCTCCTGGCTCTAGCTAGGAGGGACGTTCTCAGTCTAGCCCACATGCCCGCATATGCCTGGTGATCTAGTCATTCACCTGACTGCGGCCTGCTCTGGGCGAGGCCCCTGTGCTCGGTGCTGGGACTAGAGACGAAACCACAGCCCCTCTCCTAAGGGACCCTCCAGTCTGATTAAATAACCATTCATTCATTCTGCTCGTATTTAGAAGGGCCGGCTCAGACCGGAGGCGGCCAAGACCCATCTCCTACCCTCCGGGAGCTCCTGGTCAACCAGGAGACTGAAATGGAAGGGGTGGGGTGATTTAAGCAGGTCGAGGAGAGTGCAGGGCTGTGGGCCAGGACTCGGGGTGTGCACACGTGTGTACCACAGGTGTGTGCCCTGGGGGCTTAGACTCGCCGGAAGTATCCAGCTACCTCCCCTTTCCTGACCCTTTGTTGTGCTCTGCCAGGCCTCTACTGCAGCGGCTGGGTGAAGCGGGGGCCCACGGGCGTCATCGCCACTACCATGACCGACAGCTTCCTCACCGGCCAGATGCTGCTGCAGGACCTGAAGGCCGGGCTGCTGCCATCTGGTCCCAGGCCCGGCTATGCAGCCATCGAGGCCCTGCTCAGCAGCCGAGGTCTGGGCCCCGTGCGAGCTCTTGGGAGGCGTGGGGGGCAGCCCTGGGCCTTTCCACTGCTTGGGAGGGGTGTTCCGGGCTGGCCGTGGAGCTGGAGGAGGAGATGGAGGCACTGACTTCTCTTCCCTGCGCCTCAGGGGTCCGGCCGGTCTCGTTCTCGGACTGGGAGAAGCTGGATGCCGAGGAAGTGTCCCGGGGCAAGGATGCTGGGAAGCCCAGGGAGAAATTGCTGGATCCTCAGGAGATGCTGGGGCTGCTGGGGCGCTGAGCCTAGATCCCGGCGTGGCAGGGACAGAAGGCACGCTGTGCGGGGGAGAGGGGCCTGGGTCAGCCAGGGGGACTCTGCGCCACAGCTGTGCCGCCTGCCCGGCCTGGCGCGGGGCCTTGGCTGCCTCTTTTCCGGGGCCCTCTGAGCACTTTCTCCTGGCAGAAGGTCGCCCTTGCCAGAGCTAACCTTAGTTAGGGATGGGTGGAGGCGCAAGCTCACTTTCCTCCCTCCCACCTCTTTCCCGCCAGACTGTGGAGGGTCACCAGGTCAGGAATATACTGGAAATAAAACAGCTGTGATGGAGGGCCAGTGGTTGATGTGCAACTTCTTTTGGGGCCCGGGGTCACCTTCCAGCCACGGCTCCCCTCCTGTCACCAGGTGGCGCTGCAGAGCCAGCTCCCTGCTCAGGGGACTCTTGGGGGCCGGAGGGGGTTTGGCAGCCAGGCCCGGAACCCACTGTCCCTCTCTCGGCTTGGCCCTGCTGCTGCGGCCTGCCTGCCTTCTGCTCACACTGCAGGCACCCTGGGACCCCATCCTGCCTCCTCTGCTGGCCCCTCGGCCCAGTTCCCTTTCTGGTCAGCCCCTAGTAGAACCAAAACAAGAAGACAAAAGTGGGAGTGAAGAGTCTGGGCAGCAGCTTGCCCCAGGCCCGCCCCTGTGGCCCAGAGGGTACTCCCTCTCTTGGTGTCCAGCCACATGGGCAAGCCTTTTAAAAATAGCACCTCGTCTCTGTAGTGCTTGGCAGTTTATGAGGCGTGTTCACCGTCTTTTGTGCCAGTCCCCAAGAGGCTGGGCTCACTTTAGAGACGGAGGGATCCTCGGAATTAGCTGGCCCAAGGTCATACGGCTGGTGAGCTGTGGGCTCGAACCCAGGGCTCCAGGCGGGCTGTTGGTTTCTCCGAGGCCGCACTTGGCCCCAAGTGTCGCGTCTGGGGACGCGGTCCCGGAGGGGGGGGAGAAGGGACCCAGACGTCCCGCGCGCCGGCGGGCAAGGAGGGGCCTGGAGCGGCGGGGAGCGGGCGGCGGGGCGGGGCGGAGGCGGCGGGCCCCGGCGGGGCGGGCCCGCGCGGGCGGCGGCGAGCGCTCCGCCACAGCCGGCTGGCGAGCCCTGGGAGCCGGAGGCGCGGCGTGCCGCCCAGCCCGGGACGGAGCCGCGCGCCGAGCGGGCCCCGGGAGGGCGCGGGGCGCGGGGGCGGGGGCCGGCCCTGCCCAGCCCGCCAGGCCGCGCCGCGGACACGGGCCCCGCGTTGCCCGGGCTCAGGGGCCCGCCGAGCTAGGACGGAGCCCGCCAGCGCGCGGGGCCGGAGCGCCGGGACATGCAGCGCGCGGGAGGCGGCCGGCGCGGGCTCTCGGCGCGGGCGCAGCGCCCCTTCCTCCCGGTGAGTGGCGGGTGGCGAACCGGGGACGCCAACTTCGCCGCCAACTTGGGGCTGGGCTCGGGCGCCGCGCGGGCAAGGACGGAGGAGACAGACGCGGGAGTCCCGGGGACAGTCTGAGCGGCGCGGGGAGCCCGGGGAGGGGGCGGCCGGCGCACCGAGACCCTCGGGGACCGGGCCTGGGGTTCGGCCCCGGGCGGATGGAGACGAGGCGAGAAAGAGAGGCCGAGGCGACAGGCTCGAGGCGGACGCGAGGGAAGGACGCGGGTGAGGCACCCAAGACGTTCGTCTCTCGGGTCGCGGAGCCCTCCAGCTCCTCCTTCGCTGGGCGTCTTGGCGCCGCCGGGGAGGGGGCGGTGCGGGGACGCGGGAGTCCGGGCTGCGGCCCCCGCAACTGTTGCTGATGGAAGCCCGCTGGGACGGGGAGCCGGGCCGGGAGCTGGGGCCGCGACCGGGTGGAGGGGGCTGGAGAGGGCCTGGGCAGAGGGGACTAAAGGGGGCTGTTGGTGGCTCCGGGAGTTGGGCCCCCTGCCTCCCGGGGGTCTGTTGAGCGTCTTCTGCTGCGCGCATCTCCTCTCCTCGGCCCGGCATAGCACTCCCTCCTCTGACCTCAGGGAATCAGCGTGGGCTTCCAGGGGTGCTGGGATCTTCCCAAATGCCGACCCAACACCTCGGGCTCGGGGACGCAAAAGGAAGGCTGGGTGAAGAGGACCAGGGGAGAACCGTGAGCCCCGCAGCGCTGGGCCCTGGCCGTGGCACCAGCGGGTTTGCTCAGGTCTCCCGGGGCTTCGACAAGGATCCCCGACGGCGGGGAAGGGAAACCCAGAGCCTCCTGCTGCGGAAGGCGGTTCGCGCCCAGGCCTCGGAGACCTTGTGAAGGCAAGGCATCAAGCAGCCAGGAAATCCCCAAGGCTGTGCGTCCCACGACCCATCCAGAGGTCCTATTGGGTGAGCGAAGAAGCGGGGCTCCCAGCCGGGTTCTTGACACCCACGCCATCGATCCACCCTGCTTCCTAGCCCGGCTCACCAGGCAGGACTTCTGGCTGGGTGCCCAGCCCTCCCGTGGTGGTACCACCTTGGCTCGGCCTCCCCCCTGGCGCCACAGGGAAATCGAGGAAGTCTCATGCGCTCTATCTTGGAGCCCGTCTAGTTTCTGGCTGCACCAGTCTGTTTCAAGTCGGCTCCTAAACTCCGTACTAATAATTTGAATAGGAGCTTGAAGGGGACCCCGGTAAGCTGGAGACCAGACTTCTGGGTTGGCCCCCAAGCCCTGGTACCCCGCCCACAGCCCCGCGGGCCCGGCGAGCTGGCTCCCCGCCTCCGCCCCAACCCGCAGGCGGGGCTTGCGGTGAGTGGGGGTGGGGTCCCAGAGCCGGGGACGCCTGCGGGTTTGGGGTGGGGTGTAGCAGCGCGGCGGGGGGCGCGGACGCGGTGCCCAGTTTGGCCGCCAGGAGGCGTGGCACGGGTCCCGGAGCCCGGAGTCGCCGCCGCTGCCGCCACCGCCGCATCGCGAGTGTCCTTGAGCCGCGGGTGACGGTGGCTCTCGCCGCTCGCGCCCCGTCCTCCCGCGGGGGGAGCCTGATGCCACGTTCCCTATGAATTATTTATCGCCGGCCTAAAAATACCCCGAACTTCACAGCCCGAGTGTAAGAGATTCCTGCCAAGGGGAGGGGGCGGGGCGCCCCCCGGGGGGCCAGGGCGGAATCAGCAGGGAGGTGCGGGGGGGTAGTAAATCTAGGAGGGAGACTTTGGTGCCCGCGCCAGTGGGAGCGAGATGCAGGGGCGGTCTTTTCCCCTGACGCCTGGGTTCGGATTTTTAGCTCAGCGGAAGTGCAGGAGGGAAGGAAACCCGACGGCAAAGGAGAGGCCGCTTACCAAAGGGCTGAGGATCTAACGGGCAGAGCAGCCGGGATCCCCCTGCTTCCCCAAGCAGCGCAGCCGGTGGGTGGGGCCCATTCCTGGGGCCAAAGCTCCTGGCCTCGGAGAGGGGGGAGCCACCAGTGCCTGGGGTGTGAGTGTGCCTGCGCGCACATCCGTGTGCGGGAGCCTGCCTGGGAATGGGGGAGGGGGCGAGGGAGAAAAGAGCCCTAAGCAAGTGGAGGTGCTCAGGCAGCTCAAGGTGATGCTGAGTGTTTCAGAGGACTGACCGCTGCCAGCCCCTTCCCCCCTCCCCCCCCCCCGCCAGGTCTTTTTGCGGGTCCTGGTGTTCATTAACTTACCAGCCTATTAGTGAAAGATGGGAGTCGCTGGGGAGCGGGCAGAAATTCCTAAGACAAAGTCAGGTGTATGGCAGGGGCATCATCCAGTGGGCAAATACCTGCCAGTCATCGAAGTGGTGAGCAGGGATCTTTCCAACCCAGGAGGGGGTAGGGGAGTAGGGTAGGAGGCAGGTGGCCTAGAGCCCCACCCAGACCCTATGTCTTCTCAGCTGTTGTGTCCAGAGCCCAGAGGGACTAGGGCCAGTGCCCCATGCGAGAGGGATTTAGGTTGGACCCTGAAAATTCTGGAATTTTGTTGTGTAGACAGGAGAGGCCGTGGGAAGAGGACATTCTAGCCAGAGGGAGTGACAGAGCAAGGACCTGGGGATGAGGACGGTGGGGGCTGTCTGGCTAACAGACTGGCAGGAGTGTGACTATGGAGGGGAGACAATGGGTTGGTGTCCTGGTGTGTGGGGCCCTGATCATGGGACCAAGGTGTCTGGACTTCATCTGTGGGCACCGGGAGCAGCTCTGCTGTTTGAGGAGGGGTGCGGTGGCCAGAGCAACATTTCAGACCAGGTGGTGGTGGATGGGAGGGGGAGGGGTGGGGGGCCGGGGCTGTGACCCTCCTGCCTTGTGGGGGAGGCTGGATGTCATGTGGTGATAAGACCCTGGAGTCTGAATGTCTGAATCTGCCCACTGCTCTTTGAAGCTCAGAGACTTGCCTAATGGAGCCCCCCCGCCCCTCTCCCCATGCAGCCGTATTCTGTGCTCACTTCTGGAGGGAGGTACCACCTGCCTCAACTTCCTCTTCTTCTCTCAGTCCCAGCGAGAGTCTCTGTGGGCAGTGCCCCCTGGCAGCTGGGGGAGGGCCTGGGTCCTACATCTAAGAGTCATGTCCAAAAGAAGCAAAATGAGAGCTGCATGCATCATTTTACATTTTCTAGTGGCAACATTAGAAAAAGTAAAAAGAAACAGGTGAGGTTTGTTCTAGCTGTGTATGTTATTTGACTCCATGCGTGTAACAGTATTTCAACGCATAATCAATATAAAAAAAATTGAGATACTCTATGCTCTTGTTTTCATGCTAAGTCTTCAATATCCAGCATGTATTTCGCACTGAGAGCAGACCTCAGTTCAGACGAACCACATTTCAAGTGCCCATAGTCACATGTGACTGGTGGCTGCACAGAGCTGGAGCTCAGAGCTGGGAGGCAGAACTGGGGGAGGCTTGGGACTGCCCAGGGGTCAGGGGACCTACTGGGACTGGGCTGTGAGCAGAGATGGGCACAGAAAGGCGTGGGGGGGTTGTGCGGAGGGCAAACATGGCGGTACCTTATGCAGGTATAACTTGAGACCCCTGATTGGTGGTAGCTGAGGCATGGTGTGGCCCGACATGGCTTGAGCTCTGATCTCAGACTCACACATGTGCCTGGGCTGACATTCTAAGTCGGTGTGCTAGGAAACCGTACACGGGGGTGGGGAGGGGGGAGACTTCAAGGGCACCAGAATGAGTATTCATTCCCTCCCCTGCCAAAAATCCTGTCTTCTCAGCCTAAATTAAACCAGGTTCACCCTGGTCACCCTTTGGCTCCCCCACCTCCGCCCTGTTCAGAAGTTTTGTCGGGGATGTGATGAAGATGGAGAGGATGGCACAGCTGTGGCCGATGGCCAGCTGGGAGGGAGAGCTGCATCAGTGGGCATCACTCTCCGGCTTGGCTGTTGATTCCAATCCAAAGCAATGATGTTTACTTAACGGGGAAACGCTTCACGCCCTTGGGTTAGGTCAAAAAAATCTTGCACGCCAGCAATGGCCTGGGGAAGCTGCTCGTATGTGAGACACCTCAGGGCTCCAGGTGACCCTGAGTCCTGAACAAGTCAGTGGTGTCATGGTCCTGCTGTAAAGTAGGTACTGCTAAGTTGAGGCCCCGGGGGAAGAGTGGGAATGTCCAGAGGACGAAGCTCTATGCCAGGCAGGGCGCGCAGAGCAGGGCCCTTGGGGATGTTAGATTCAGTTTAGGATGGAGAACACGGAGGCGGGGCAGAGAGTGTCACAAGCTGCCTTCTGTCACCTGGATGTGGGGCTGTCCCTATGGATAAGGATGCTGATAGGCGTGGGTAGCCCCGATGCTGCTGCAAGGTAGGTCCCGTGTTATCGCAAGAAAACGTACCCGAGTGACTTCCCCAGGACCACACAGCTAGTCGGTGGCACAGCTGGAACTTGAACTCAGGTCTCTCTGACTCAAATCCATGCACCTGGGCACCAGATTTTCAGTGTGTCGCCTCGGGGTAGGGCCCAGACAGAGGAGTTTCCAAGGCTCTGGCCTTTGCAGCCAAGCAAGCTGTTCAACAGCAGAATGAAAGTCATGAGCACTTCTGGGGACTCACATTCTTCCTGCCCTCACCCCTCCAGGCTGCCCTGGGGACGCTCAGCTCCTTCTCTGCCTCTCTTTGTGGAGGGAGGTTTTCCCCTCTTTTCTTTCATCCTTGGGATGCGTGTCTCTCTGACTCACCTCCCCACCTCTGTCCGTGTGCTCATCTTTTCTCTTCACGCTTCTGTCTTCCCCCCTATACCTACCCTGATCTCTCTGCAGGATCCTCTGGTGGACATGGGTGGCGCCCTGGGGCCGGCCCTGCTGCTCGCCTCACTCCTAGGTGCCTGGGCAGGGCTGGGCCCGGGGCAGGGTGAGCAAGCCGTGACGGTGGCCGTAGTGTTTGGCAGCTCGGGGCCACCGCAGGCCCAAGCTCGTACCCGCCTCACCTCCCAGAGCTTCGTGGACCTGCCTCTGGAGATCCAGCCGCTCACCGTGGGAGTCAACAACACCAACCCCAGCAGCCTCCTCACCCAGATCTGCGGGCTCCTAGGCGCTGCCCGCGTCCACGGCATCGTCTTTGAGGACCATGTGGGCACCGAGGCCGTGGCCCAGATCCTGGACTTCATCTCCTCCCAGACCCACGTGCCCATCCTCAGCATCAGTGGGGGCTCTGCTGTGGTCCTCACCCCCAAGGTGCCTGTCCAAACTCATGTCCCCTCATCCCTTGGGCCGGAAGCTGGGCTGGGGCTGCAGGAGTGGGGCTGAGTCTGGGCCAGGGGGAGACTTCAGCTCTGGGGAGCTGGCATTGGGTGGTACCAGCAGGGTGGTGGGGGCTGCGCGTGTGACATGGGTGATGGGGAGAGAAGGCTGTGGGAATTATGTTCTCATGTTCTCAAAGATAAACTTCCTGGGCTGCTTTCGCATTGTGTCTTCTCAGCCCTGGCCCACCTTCTCTCTGCTTCTCGGGCCTTCCTTGGTCAGGCTCCAGCCCCAGGGGCAGAGGCCAGGCTGGGCAGGGGATCTGATGCAGTTAACCTGCAGGGGGAACACCTGGGGTCAGGTCGCTGTCCCTGGCATGGGGGAGGCATGCCCTCACAGATCTGCAGCCCGTGGGGAGAAAGTTCTAAACACACATTAATCTGCAGTCACAGCTGGGGCAAGCATGCTGAAGGAAAAACACAGCAGGGTCTAAGAGGGCCCCCGTTTGGGTAGGAGGTTGGTCAGAGAAGGTCTCCTAAGAAATCATTTCGCAGCTGAGGCCTGGAGGATGGGAGAGAGTTGGCAAGGCGTGTGGTGGGTTGAGTGGGGGGCGATATTCCCACCGGAGGTACCAGGTGGTGTGAAGGCAGCCGGGTGGAAGGAGCTGGGAGTATTTGAGAGAAGGTTGGAGAAGGGGAAGGGATTCTGAGCACACAGGAAGATATTTGGGTTTTATCCTAAGTAACTGGAGAGCCAAAGAAGGTGTTTAGGGGAGAGACCTATCTGATTTACCTTTCTTTTATGATTATTTTTTATTTTATTTTATTTAAAATATTTTTTAATGTTTTATTGTTGAGAGACAGAGCATGAGCATGGGAGGGGCAGAGAGCGAGAGGGACACATAGAGATGGAAGCAGGCTCCAGGGTCTGAGCTGTCAGCACAGAGCCCAGCGTGGGGCTCAAACTCACAAACTGTGAGATCATGACCTGAGCCGAAGTCGGACGCTTAACCAACTGAGCCACCCAGGTGCCCCTATGATTATTTTTTATTATGGAGAAATTTGAGCATACATAAAAGTAGAAGTGTGTAATGGCCCCATGTACCATCCACCCCTGGCCAACCCTGCCCCCTCTTCGCTGTCATTCTAAAGCAAAGCCCAAGCATCCTACTGTCCCGTCCAGAAATATTTCAGTATATATCTCTAATAGATAAGGGCTTAAAAACCAAACCGCCACACATTATCACATCTAAAGAAAATAAAAATTCCTTAACATCATCAAATATCCAGCCGGTGTTCACATTTCCCCACTGTTTCATAAACATCTTAAGTGCTTAATTTTAAATTTGGTTGCTTGAATCAAGAAACAGATTAAGTTTCCACGTGGTGATCGGCTGATGTGGCTTGGGAGCCACAATCTCTAGGATCCTCCTCCATTTCTCTTGCAATTTGTTTGCGGAAGGAACTGGCTTACTTGTCCTGTAGGATTGTCCCAAATTTGCTTATTTAAAAAAAAAAAAAAGGTGGGGACAGCAGGCGCAGTGTGGTGACATCCTGGAGTAACTGCAGTGGCAGGAGGGACCCCTCAGTCAGCCGCGGACTGTGCTAGTCCAGGCTCTAGCTGGCAGTGCCCTTGACATTTGTGATGGTGGAGGCCGGTGGGGAGTTGGAACCTTCTCACCCCCGGGGCTCCGTGGAGTGTTTCCCCAGTAATGTTTGGTCCTGACAGTAGCTCTCAGGGTGGGTGGCTCTCTATCTTAACAGTCCTTTAGAAAAAATACAGATGCCGAGAGTCCCTTCTCTGAGATTCCGATTCAGTTGGTCTGAGAGGCATTGCTTCCCAAACTAGCGGGCTCAAGCTTTGAAGAGCTTGTCAAAATACAAATTCATGGGCGCCATCGCCAGAGACTCTGATCCAGTAGGGGTGCGATGCGCCTGAGAATTTGCATTTCCAACAAGCTCCCAGGTGACAGCTGCTGTTGCTGATCTTTGATCCAGTATTGGTCGGGTGCGAGCTCGCGAGAGTAATTTTAAAAGCTCTCCAGATGATTCTAATGGGCAGCAGGGGCTAGGGACCACAGCGGGGGCGGGAGGCGCGTGTCGCAGCACGAGGGCTCCCGGGACGTCCCGCGTCTTCGGTCGCGGGCGCCTTAGGGAAGGGAGGGAGGGCGCGGAAGCTGGGGGGCGGGGCGCGCCGAGCCCCGCCCCGGCTCAGGCCCCGCCCCGCCCCCAGGAGCCGGGCTCCGCCTTCCTGCAGCTGGGGGTTTCCCTGGAGCAGCAGCTGCAGGTGCTGTTCAAGGTGCTGGAAGAGTACGACTGGAGCGCGTTCGCCGTGATCACCAGCCTGCACCCGGGGCACGCGCTCTTCCTGGAGGGCGTGCGCGCCGTCGCCGACGCCAGCTACCTGAGCTGGCGGCTGCTGGACGTGCTCACGCTGGAGCTGGGCCCGGGAGGGCAGCGCGCACATACCCAGCGCCTGCTGCGCCAGCTCGACGCCCCGGTGCTGGTGGCCTACTGCTCGCGCGAGGAGGCCGAGGTGCTCTTCGCCGAGGCGGCGCAGGCCGGCCTGGTGGGGCCCGGGCACGTGTGGCTGGTGCCCAGCCTGGCGCTGGGCAGCACCGACGCGCCTCCCGCCGCCTTCCCCGTGGGCCTCATCAGCGTCGTCACCGAGAGCTGGCGCCTCAGCCTGCGCCAGAAGGTCCGCGACGGCGTAGCCATCCTGGCCCTGGGCGCCCACGGCTACCAGCGGCAGCACGGCGCCCTGCCCTCCCCGGCTGGGGACTGCCGTGGCCACCCCGGGCCCGTCAGCCCTGCCCGCAAGGCCTTCTACAGGTGGGCACCTGCCCAGGGCACGGGGTAGGTGGGGGGCGGCGCTTCAGAGGACCCGGGTGGCCACACCTCCCACTAGCTGGTGCCCGGGGCCAAGTTACCTCGCCTCTCTGGGCTTAGTTTCTTCAGTTGAAAATAAGCCAGGTATGAGCCTGTGGTGAGGATTGGAGGGGGAGGGGTGTCAATACAAGGATACAGAACAGTAAGTGTACAGTCAGTGCTCCCTGGGGGTGGTGACGGTGACGTAGAAGGTGGGGGAGGGGGCGTCTGGTCCTGGGCAGGGCTGCAGGCAGAGCTAACCAGGGACACCTGGTTTCTCTCCCCCGTCGCAGGCACCTACTGAATGTCACCTGGGAGGGCCGAGACTTCTCCTTCAGTCCTGGTGGGTACCTGGTCCAGCCCACCATGGTTGTGATCGCCCTCAACCGTCACCGCCTCTGGGAGATGGTGAGAAGGGGGTGAGCCCAGGGTCCCTCGGTCTCGTCTCATTTTGTTGTCCCACAGCTGAGCAGAGGGTCCCTTCTGCCCTTCTTCCAGCCCCTCATCCTTCAGGCCTCAGCTGAAATATTTGCACTGCACCAGGGTGGGTGAGGCATCTCTGCTCAGGGCTCCCCTAGAACCCTAGCCTCCTTCCACTACAGAACTGATCAAGCACTCTTATCACATAGTCCTGCCCCTGGGGGAGTAACCCACAGCTATGCTGGCCAGACGGACGTGTCAACAAATGTCAGTGCTTGGGGAGAGATGTGTGCAAAGCATTGTGGGGGTACAGAGGAGGGCCAGAAATCAGTTCTGCCTTCAAAGGAGGAAACTGGGGAAGGATTCACAGAAGTTGGGACATTTGGGTGGGGCTGTGGAGGGTTGAGTAGGAGCCCATCAAGAAGGGATGCCAACCTGGTATAGACAGAGGGGCAGGAGGGTCTGGGGCAGTTTAAAGTCATGTGTTTGGGGGTGTAGGGACTGAGGAGGAAGGGTAGGGTGAGGGGGGTAAGGTGGACCTGATTGTGGAAGACCTTGAGTACTGGGCAAAGGACTTTATACTGAGGTGGGGGTGGGGTGGGGAGGGTGGTGAGACAGGCTCAGGTCTGGGCTTGAGGAAGATGCTGGAGGCCCGCAGGAGCATGGTCCTAGATGGGAAAGCATGGGGGCCAGAGGCTGGGAGGAGGCTGCAGGGAGCACCGCCTCCTTCACTTCTGGTCCACGCACAGCCCCTTGCTCTGCTCTCCAAATGCTCCTGCCCCAAATGTCCCCCGGCTAGGGAGGGTGACTCTCGGCCCTGGCAGGCCCCACCAGAGGCCCCCACCTAGACGGTGGGGGTAGTCGGGCTGGAAGTCGCAGGCTGAAGCTGGTCACCCTTTGCAGGTGGGGCGCTGGGACCACGGTGTCCTCCACATGAAGTACCCGGTGTGGCCTCGCTATAGTGCCTCTCTGCAGCCTGTCATGGACAGCCGGCACCTGACGGTGGCCACGCTGGAAGAGCGGCCCTTTGTCATTGTGGAGAGCCCTGACCCTGGCACGGGCGGCTGTGTGCCCAACACTGTGCCCTGCCGCAGGCAGAGCAATCACACCTTCAGGTCTGCAGGAGTGCGCAGGGAGGCCCGGTGTGAGCTGTGTGTTGCCATGTGATGGCAAGCGTGTGTGTCTTATGCCTGGGTATGGGGGCAGGGGCCACATGCCCAACTGGGGGGAGCTGCTGGCTCTGACTACTGGCGGTCTCTTGGTGGCAGCAGTGGTGACACAGCCCCCTACACCAAGCTCTGCTGTAAGGGCTTCTGCATTGACATCCTCAAGAAGCTGGCCAAGGTAGTCAAATTCTCCTATGACCTGTACCTGGTGACCAACGGCAAGCACGGCAAGAGAGTTCGAGGCGTGTGGAACGGCATGATCGGGGAGGTAGGCCTGACCACCCCTGAGGTCCACCTGAGCCCACCCCCCTGCCTGCCTGCCCCCCCAGGCCCCACACATCACTCAGCCCCCTAGATGTTCCTGTGCTGGGGGTCAGTTAGGGCAGAGCCTGAGTCTAGCTCCTAAGGCTCTCCCAGGCAGCAGGGGGGATGGGCTGTCACCAGTGACTCCCAGAGTGGTCAGGACGGCAAGAGGAGCTCCGAGGACCCCAGATGGGAACAGCCCACTCAGACAGGGGGGTGGTGGAAGGGGGGCTGGGGGAGGCTGAGGAGAGTGCTCCAGCCTGTGGGACCTTTCCTCCAACCCGGGCTGGGCCCCCATGACCTCAGGTGTACTACAAGCGGGCAGACATGGCCATCGGCTCCCTCACCATCAACGAGGAGCGCTCCGAGATCGTGGACTTCTCTGTGCCCTTCGTGGAGACAGGCATCAGTGTGATGGTGGCACGCAGCAACGGCACCGTCTCCCCCTCGGCCTTCCTGGGTGCGGCTCTGGGTGGGCAGGGATGGCTCTGGGGTCTGAGATGCTTGCGTGGAAATAGGGAGCTTGGGGTGAACCCCAGAGGGCCAGCGCAGCAGCCGTGGGGGCCTTGGAGGCTGGCCGGACGCCTGAGCTGCAGGACAGGAGGATGGAGAGGGAAGAGGTGAAGTCCGTGTTCCATTCTGAGTCTGGGTGTTGGGTGAGGAGGGTGGAGGGGTCACTGTGAGGGGCAGGAAACCCGGGAAGGCAGGCCGACTTCAGGAGGTGCCCGGTGGCTAGGACAGTAGGGGAGAAGCTTCACGGGGAGCTGGAGGATCCAACCCAGAGAGTGGGAAGGAGCGCTGATTGGTGACTTGATTAGGAAGACAGCATTTTGGGGGCAGCCCCTATGTGCCAAGCCTCACACTAGCTACTGGGGAGACAGCCATAGTCCTGGCCGTCGGCAAGCGTCCTGTCGGGACGTCAGTGGGACTTGCAGTGTGGGATTTCCAGAAAGCCATGAGGACGGGCAAGCCTCAGCCAGGAGCAGAGGAGAGAATCTCCTTCCTGCTGTGTGGCCTTGAGCAAGTCACTGAACCTCTCTGAGCAGGGCTCCTCAGCTGCATAGGAGTCAACAGCCCCCACCCCACAGGATGGGCATTGCATCAAAGGACACAGTGCTTATGGCAGTAATGCCCACTTGCTCTGGGAGACTGAAGCCACCGAACAGTTGGACTCCCCAGCTCCTGGGGCTTCGGGGCCCTGTCAGTAGGATCAAGAGTGAGACTTGATCTCAGAGACCCTGCTTCCAGGCAGAACAAACAGCCCATACACGCTGGGCCAGGCAGGGCACTTCCGGAACAGGAGTGTGGTTAGCGATGTTGGCAGGCGAGGGAAGACAGGGGAGGAGAATTCCTTGGGCATGCTGGTGAAACGGGATCAGGCTGGGTGGGGAGGAGGGAGAGGATGAGGGACAGAGCAGGTTGCAGGGAGAGGAAGAGAGAGCATGGGGTGTAAAGGAAGTTGGGGGTGGGTATGGGATCCAGGGGAGATGTACAGTCAAAGGGAATTTCCTGGGGTGGGATATGGGACCTGGTCCCAGGGCAGAGGGGAAGGAGAGAGCGAGCATGCTGGAGAGCCTGATCTCCCTTTGCGGGGAGGGGTCTCTTCTGGAGCTCTGCCATTCTGAGAGTCAGAGATCCTTTGGCTCAGTCCTCGGGACGGATGGGCCCCACTTTGATCACATGGACATACCTGTCTGCACCCAGTGCTCTGGGCTGTGGGGTGGGAAGGACAGTAGTGAGGCCTCTGAGCTGCCTCCCTCTGTTCCCAGAGCCCTACAGCCCTTCGGTGTGGGTGATGATGTTTGTCATGTGTCTCACCGTGGTGGCCATCACGGTCTTCATGTTTGAGTACTTCAGCCCTGTCAGCTACAACCAGAACCTCACCAGTGGGAAGAGTAAGCTCTCACCTGGGCCTGGGAGGAGGGGCATCCTGAATGCACTGCAGGGGCCCTACAGAGAAGGCTGGATCCTGGGGGAGGTCTCTGGATTCCCGAAAACAAGCAGGGGCCAGTCAGATATATGGGGGGAGGGGGAGAAGGAGGGAGGGAGGGAGAGAGACAGGGTGGGCTGGCTTGTCCTGGAGTGGGGATGGCTGGGGCTCGGGCCCCACCCAGGAAAGAGTGAAGACCTGAGTCCCTCTGTGCCTACCCTCTCACCCCCAGAGTCTGGGGGCCCATCCTTCACCATCGGCAAGTCGGTGTGGCTGCTATGGGCACTGGTCTTCAACAACTCGGTGCCCATCGAGAACCCCCGAGGCACCACTAGCAAGATCATGGTCCTAGTCTGGGCCTTCTTCGCCGTCATCTTCCTCGCCAGCTACACCGCCAACTTGGCTGCCTTCATGATCCAGGAGCAGTACATCGACACTGTGTCTGGCCTCAGTGATAAGAAGGTTCTGGGGCTACAGCTAGCAGAGGGCGAGGGGTGCTGAGAGCAGGGGCAGGCCTGTGGGACACAAGAGGGGAATCTGAAATGGGGCAGGGACAGGAAGGAGCTGGAGACCTGGTGACGAGAGGGCTGGGGCACTAGGTGAAGGGGGGATGGCTCAGGTACACCGACTGAGTGGCCTTGGGTAAGTCTCTTCCTGACCTGGCTTCAGGTTTCACCATTTGTAAAATACAGGCGTGGCCTGGACAGTCTCTCAGAGTCCTGTGCCCTCACTCTGCAAGTGCAGACTCCAGGGCCGGGCCCCGGGGACGGGGCTGAGGAGTGTTGGTGTTTCCAGGCTTGGACGGAGGGTGATGTATGGCGCCTGCCCTCTGCCCGCAGTTTCAGCGGCCTCAAGATCAGTACCCGCCCTTCCGCTTCGGCACGGTGCCCAATGGCAGCACAGAGCGGAACATTCGCAGCAACTACCGAGACATGCACACCCACATGGTCAAGTTCAACCAGCGTTCGGTGGAGGATGCGCTCACTAGCCTCAAGATGGGGTGGGTCCTCAGCCCTGCACCCACCCTCTGACCGTCTCTACCCACATATCTCCCCGTTGACTAGCCTTAGCTCTCTGGCCCTTCCTGGGAAACCCAAGGTGGGGACGAGGAGGCTGGGGGTGGGGGGGTCCTGTAGGACTCCTGGGAAAGGGGGTAAGGAGGTCTTGGGGCAGAGTGAAGATTTAAGCAAAACTGGATGCCCACCATTTGGCTCAGAGATGCAGCTGAGATATTGACCAGGGTTCAGCCTTGGTCTGAGTGGTGGCTCTGACCTTCTTAGGGTCCTAAGGTAGATGGAGGGGCTGGGCAGAGAGGGTGTGTCCTCTGGAGGTAGAGGGTCCCCTGGCCTCTCTGAGAGGAGGGTAGGTGGGGGTCCCTGAATTATGGAAAAGGGCTCTTCTCTACATCCAGCACCCAGGGGAACCAGAGAAGTCTCTGCCCACCCATCCCTCCTGGTCAGTGCTCAGCGGGCTCATGCGGGCCAGACCCCTGTCAGGCCCCAGGTTGGGTATCCCCACCTCACATGACCCGTGGCCTGTCCGCAGGAAGCTAGATGCCTTCATCTATGATGCTGCTGTCCTCAACTACATGGCGGGCAAGGATGAGGGCTGCAAGCTGGTCACCATTGGCTCTGGCAAGGTTTTTGCCACCACTGGCTACGGCATCGCCATGCAGAAGGACTCCCACTGGAAGCGGGCCATAGACCTGGCGCTCCTGCAGTTCCTGGGGGACGGTGGGTGCTGCAGCTGGGGGCCCGGGGGCCAGGGTGAGCCGTGGAACCTGAGGCGGGGACAGCTACCTGATGGCCATTCAGCATTTCCACTACCATTCTCTGAGTCCCAGGGCCTGTGGGCAGCAAGAGGCCTCTGGGAGTGATGCTGGGGCAGGGGGGAGTGGGGGGGGGCATCTGGAGGGACCACATGGAGACTTGGGGAAGAGGTGGGCTTGCCAGGTGGGAAATAGGACTTCAGGGGGCTCCCTGAAGGGCAGGAAGACAGGAAGGAGCTCAGGCCACACAGTAGGGCTTGGGGGAGGCTGACATCCTTTCTTTTTTCTCTAGACCCCTGTCCCAGCCATTTCCATCTTGAGATCACCTAGGGTAGTGCCAAGGACCCGCCTAGTCCCAACAGAGCCGGGGCGCAGGCTTGCTTGGGACAGGGGGCTCACATATGTAAGCAGTCCAACGGAACCTGTCCCCAAACCCAGAGCTTTCAGCGCTATGAGATCAAACTGTCTGATTTTCCGTCAGTGCCGCAGAATGAGAGTGATAGTGATTAAGGTGCTAGAATGTCCTTGGGGAGCTGGGCTTTTAGTCTCTGTATGTGGAGCTCTGTGCCTGGCGTGTAGGTTTGACCCAGGTGTGAGTGATAACATTTACCGAGTCTGCAAGCTTTTACTGGGCGTGTGGGGGGATGGGCATGTCCAAGGCTGGCATGGTCTACCCCAGCCCCCACCCTGCTTTCCTTTCTTCCTGCTCATTGACACCACCCCTCCCCCTCCCCCCTCCCCATCCTGCCCCTGCTGGGCTAGATCCCTGTGTGGACCTGCAAGGAGGTGGCACCGGGCTCCAGACCCCTCCTCGCTCCAGGTTTGGGTGAGCATTGGGAGGGTCTTTCCTGAGCCAGATGTGTTCCTCTCCACCCCCTCTCCCCCATCACCAGGGGAGACACAGAAGCTGGAGACGGTGTGGCTCTCAGGGATCTGCCAGAACGAGAAGAACGAGGTGATGAGCAGCAAGCTGGACATTGACAACATGGCTGGCGTCTTCTACATGCTGCTCGTGGCCATGGGGCTGGCTCTGCTGGTCTTTGCCTGGGAGCACCTGGTCTACTGGAAACTGCGCCACTCGGTGCCCAACACGTCTCGGCTGGACTTCCTGCTGGCCTTCAGTAGGGTGGGTGCCACCCCACCCCAGGCAGGTCCCAGCTTTAGGGGCACCAACCCAGATAAGTCAGAGCTGGCCATGGCCCCATTTACAGAGGT
This sequence comes from Hyaena hyaena, assembly GCF_003009895.1. Classification (NCBI taxonomy): domain Eukaryota; kingdom Metazoa; phylum Chordata; class Mammalia; order Carnivora; family Hyaenidae; genus Hyaena; species Hyaena hyaena. The sequence continues at coordinate 310,130 of NW_024080653.1, read as the reverse complement.
AAAAACTGAGGGCCTTCAGCGTAACACAGCAGAAGAGAAGCAGAGCCCTTTTCCCACAGTGTTTTGGAGCCAGGCTGACCGGGTTCGAACCCTCACTGCTATTTACAAGCTGTGTGCCTTTAGGAAGAGATAACAGTATTGCTCTCACAGTGGCGCGGGGCCGGGCACATAAGAAGCACTTAACGAATGTTAGTAGCTTCCTATGACTTCGGAGGTCTGGGTTGGTGCTTGGACCGGGAGGCGGGCGGTCCCCGAGAGGAGTTGTCACTCATGGCTGTCTCCTCCCGGCTGCCCAGGGCATCTACAGCTGCTTCAGCGGGGTGCAGAGCCTGGCCAGCCCCGCGCGGCCGCCCAGCCCGGACCTGACCGCCGGCTCGGCCCAGGCCAGCGTGCTCAAGATGCTGCAGGCGGCGCGCGACATGGTGACCACGGCGGGCGTGAGCAGCTCCCTGGACCGCGCCACGCGCACCATCGAGAGTTGGGGCAGCGGCCGCCGCGCTCCCCCACCACCCGCGTGCCCTGGCCCACGGCCGCCCACGCCCGGCCCGTCCCCTGTGCCCAGCCCCACGAGCCGGGGGCCGCCAGGCGTCGGTCGTGCCGTGCTGGGGCGCAGGGCTCCGCAGCTCCCCGGCCGCCCTCCGACGCCTGGGCCGTCGCTGCCAGACGTGTCCCGGGTGTCGGGCTGGCCGCCCCGGGAGGCGCGACGGCCGGTGCAGGCCAGGCGCGGCGGGCGGCACCTCTCGGTCTCCGAGCGGCGCGCACTCCCAGAGCGCCCCCTGTCGCCCGAGCGCTGCCACTACAGCTCCTTTCCTCGAGCCGACCGGTGCGGGCGCCCCTTCCTCCCGCTCTTCCCGGAGCCCCCGGAGCCTGAGGATCTGCCGCTACTCGGGCCGGAGCAGCTGGCTCGGCGGGAGGCTCTGCTGCGCGAGGCCTGGGCCCGCGGCCCACGCCCTCGCCACGCTTCCCTGCCCAGCTCGGTGGCCGAGGCCTTCGTCCAGCCCAGGTCGCTGCCCGCGCGGTGTGGCCGCCCGGCCTGCCGGCGCTTGGCGCAGGCGCCATCCATGCGGCTGCCGACCTACCGGGAGGCCTGCCAGGAGGACGTGTGGGCCAGAGTCCCCGCCTGGCCGCACAGACAGCACGCCTGTCTCCACGCCCACGCCCACCTGCCGCTTTGCTGGGGGGCCATCTGTCCCCACCTCCCCCCCTGTGCCAGCCATGGCCCCTGGCTCACTGGGGCCTGGGGGCTTCCGGGGCACAGAGGCAGGACCCTGGGTCTGAGCGCAGGCTACAGGGACAATGGGGGGCTGGAAGAGGTCAGCAGGGTGGCCTGTGGGACACACGGCTTCCCTGGACCTTGTACCTGGAGGCGGGTCTCCAGCTTGGAGTCAGAAGTGTGAGGGGTCAGCTACTGTGGTTCCTGGTCAGCTGGATTCTCTGCCTGGCACTGCCAGGGTTAGTGAGGGCAGGTGACTTGGGCTTTTCTGGCTTCTGCCTTGAAATCCTGGCCATGCGCCCCCAGTGACAGATGTCTTCCACGGTCAGTTAACTGACCTGGGCAGTCTCAGGTCCTGGTGTGGTCTGGGTGGGTCTTGCTGTCCTCTTATGCAAAGCCCTTCGCACCTGTCCTGGAGTCACCAGGAGCAGTGGCGTCTCCCTGCCCCGCTGTTAGCTAGTTCCTAGTCACAACTGCTGGGGGCCTGGTGTGGGAGCATGGTGGCTGGAAGAACTCGGGGTGGGGGCAGGGCTGTGCCACCCCTTGCCCTCCCTGACTGGAGTTTCTTCTCAGAGCAGTGGGTCATTAAACAAATCTTTTACAACCCACTGGTCCTGGCGGCCTCATTCTGCATCCCTGGGGGTGGAGGGTGGCACACCATAGCCTATAGGCAATAGAGCACCTTGGGGGTATCCCAGGCGTGGTGTCTGCCTAGAGAAGGTGGGCAGCTTATCTGGGAGATAAGGCTGAGAGAGGGCTCTGGGCAGCAGAGCCACTTGGTATTCAGTGGCAGCTCCTACCCACCCTGGTGCTGGATGTGACAAATGTGCTCAGCACGAGGGCTGTGGTGGTGACGGACGGAGTTCATCCTTCAGTCTCCTTGAAAAGAGAGGCTCATGCCAGGGGCTGTGGGTGTCCTGCTTTGCCAGAGGCCCACCTGGAAGTCTGATGATGTCACGGTGGAGACGGCAGAGGGAGGTCTGCTGTGGGCTCACCTGGGCCCCAGCTGGCTGTATTCTCTCCCTGGTGGATGTGCAGGGCTCCGAACTGCCTGCTGGCTCTGGAGTCCCGACACAGGTGGCTTCTGAGGTCAGACACAGCTCAGCCTTGCTGGTGCCGGGACCCCTCGGTGGCGGGGGTGGGTGGGCGGTCAGAGAATCTGCTGGATGTCTCAGTCCTTCACCCTCCCTCTGGGCTCCCAGCCCCACCTCCTTTCTCTGTCACATGTCATTGTCCTGGACCATCTAGAAAGATGGCTCTTGCTTACAACTTTCAGTGGTTACACATCGGTGGTTACGTGGAACCCCCACAATGACTGTACAGTAAGCACTCATTCTTCCATTCATTCCCCAAACGCGGTAAGTGTGATTGGTGCCGTCAGACCTTTTCCAACTGTGAACATGTAAAGCCTGAGGCCTTGCTGTCCTTGACAAGTTGGGTGAGGCAGGGCAGAAATTACCTCCATGTAACAGGGAGGAGGCCAGGGTGCTGATGCCAATGTCACGTGCAGCCGCTGCCCCATGCCCTTTTCCACACATCCTTACTGGATCCCAGGAAACTGGGTTCCCTTTCCAGTCTCCAAACACTCCACTACTGGGGGTGAGGCCATGAAAACTGAAGTTTTGTGTTTGGTTTTAGACATGAGGGCAGCTGAGATGCTAGAGTGGGGGAAATTTCTTTATTTCTGGAGAGCTGGATGGACTATGCCCAGAATGGGCGGCCCCAGTCCATTACAGTCAAGTTCATGTCCTCTGCCCCGTTGTGGACTTCACGGATCCAGGTCCAGGACAGCAGTGGGGACGGGGGACCTCAGCCACAGGTGGTAAATGTGGGTCTAGGTAAGTGCTCGAGGCCTTGGAAGGGAGCTTGAACTTGAATGCAGCCACCGGTGGTGAGAGAGTTAAGCCCCTGGACCTACCAGCCTCTGAACCTGACCCCTCCTGCTCCCTGAATGAGAGCAGCTCTGGCTGAAAGGCTGCAGCAGGTAAGCTGGGAGGAGTCTTGAGGTCCAGGCTGCTTTCCGCTCACTGCCCAAGTTCATTAATAACCAGGAACCGGAAAAATAATTAAAAGCCAAACATGGAGCTGAGCCTGCTGCTGACTGGCTCCGAAGAGGCATCCTGCTCTTGGAGTCAGGCTCTTGGCTGCCTCATTCCTCCTCCAGGAATGTCTTCTGGGCAGAAGTGGAGGCAGGGAAGATGCCTACTGAGGGTTCAGACCTTGCCCAGCCTCTTGCTCTGAGCCACGATGCCCCCTGCACCTCTACAGAGGACCACGGAAGGGCCCTGCACTACCGAGAAGAGGGCAGAAAGCCTGGCAGGGGAGAGGAGGGAGCTGTCGCAAGGCCATGGATGATTAATCATCATAAACAAGGGCCCGACTGTGTAGCAAAGAGCAAGCTGAACCCACCCAGATGCTGGCTTTTTCGTTCGGTGGGACACAAGAGGGAGGCCCTCGGTCACCTGTCCCATCTGTGTCACTCTGCTGCTGGGGGGCTATTTCCTCATCAGGCTTTACTGAGAGCCTTGTGGCCCACACCACCTCTTTCCTGGGGCCCGTGGGCAGGCAGGGGGCAAAGAGCTTAGCAAAGAGTGGGCAAGATGGCCTATGTCAGGATACCTGGGCTTTAGTCCCGATTCTAGAACGCTCCAGCCGGGCCTCGGTTTGACTCTTTGAAAGGGTCCTTAAGTCCCCGGGAGCCAGAGAGAGACTACTTTCTCCGCAAAAGCCCTCCAGAGCTGAAGAATTGGGACCAGTTTGTTTCTGAACTGTAGCAGGCAGTTGCTACAATTCAACAGGAGGCTATGGAATCAATCAGGTGCCTGGGGACCCAAACGGGGGGTCTTCAATGAGTCTGGGGTCCGTGGCTACTAGTGCGGTTATGGCTGGCAAGTGACGAGGGAGCCAGGCATCAGTACATAATAGCTTTATTGAGCACGTCTGTGCCAGGCACTAAGCTCAGTACTTAAGTTCCCACAACCAGTCGGTGCAGGTACTATCACCCCCGTGTGACCAATGATGAGGAAGAGCAGAGACGAGGAAGAGCAGAAGGCTCGTTGCCCGAGAGCGGCAGGTCTGCCTTCCTGGTCCATGGTCTTAATCCCCAGATTACGCTAAGGTCCACATGGGAAGCACCTAGCACTGTGCCTGGCACATACCAGGCACTGAGAAGCTATCACTTCTCCTTTTCTCCATCCGACGCCACCATGAGCCCCAGCCCCAGGGAGGAGGGGCTGCAAAACTCTCCTGCAGTGCTGGATCTCGGTTTTACAGGACAGCCAGCTTTTCAGTGGCCATTAGCATAGCCAACCGGGTGTCAGCCCTGCCCAAGAATCCGACCCTGAGACAGCTGTGGGCTCGGTCTTACCCCTGCCCTCAGTCACGTGGCCCTGGTGCCTGGCACTGCCAGAGTCCTCCCCCGGGGCTGGTTTCTCATGAGGTGGGGAGTGGCCCCCCCAGGACCCCCCCAACCCCACCACTACTCTGACTCTAGTCTCCGCCTATTGCTGGGGCTGCTTCTGGCCCCCGTGTGGCGAGAACAGCTGTGTAGCTAAGGGCCTGGCAAGGTGCCTGCTGCCCACCGTCCACCACTCAGCAGTGCCTCCCAGCCTGTCACCTGCCATCTGCCCCGTCGATAAGCCCGCAGCCACCTCTCTGGACTCAGGTGAGGGAACAGGCAGGAGCTGGTGGCAAAACGGGCACGAGGGAACACAAACTCCCACCTTGGCCTGGCCTGCCCTTGGGGCCAATCTGGGGCAGTGCGGGTGAAAGGCACCGGGTGGAGGCTGGCGGATTTATGTCCTCCTCCACAGCGACATCTGTACCCAGACCAGGCTGGGCCTGCATCCTCTTCTGCCCTCCCTGCCACTGACCCCGGGGGGGCCCGTCTGTAAAACGGAAATCATGATCCCGCTCATCCCCCTCATTACCCTGACGTAAGCACTTGCAGCCAAGTGTGCCTGATGCACGTGGTGAACGAGCATCACCGGGGTTCTGTCTGGCTGTTGGGCCTTGTGCCCCCTGCCCCAGCCCCCTGGCCATCAGCAGTAGAGAGGAAGGCGACCCCATCTGACCTCCAGCAGGTGAACACAGAGCTGTAAAGGATCCCAGACAGTGGCAGCGGTGAGCACCCGGGGGTACCATCAGGGATGTGGCCACCTATCCCTCCAGGCCTGGGGCTGTCCAGCTCGGGGGGGGGGGGGGGGGGGGGGGAGGGGAACACAGACACCCGACTGCACCGCTGTGTGGCTCCAGATTGTCACATTAATCAACCTGGGCTTTATGATGCTAATAAATTCGAGTCCAAAATTTGGTTTGGAGCCTGGGGCGGCAGAATGATTTAATTTGCTTTGTCCTTAAGCAAGAGGGAGTGTAAATGGAGAAGGGTAAGGACAGATGTTCTGAGTTTCCAGAAACAGCTGGGCAGCTGCAGGTCGGCCCAAGCCATGGGTGCCCATCACCCGGGGGCCCTCTCTGCTCTGCCCACCTGGGGGTGGGGCCTCCTGGGAAGAAGCCACAATGGCAGATGGGGAAGGGTCATCTATTTTCCACATGGATGGACAATCACGACACTTGGGGACAGGCTGTGAGATGTGCGGCAGCAGTTAGAAAGCAGACCACGGCCCATCGTGGCCAGGGATTCTCACAGGCTGGGGCAGCCACGGGCGGGGGCGGCACTGCCTGGGGACGCCCCAGGTCCTCCTCCCTCTCCTTCCAAGACCACCAAGGACCCCAGGAGACCTGGTGGTGTCGCTCCGTCCAAGATATAAGCACTGCACCATGCAGGGAAGGCAGCGGAGGTTCCCTAATGAGAGCTGAGCAAGGCACTGAAATCAAAACGGGGAGGGGGTGGGGGCCTGCCACCCCACCCGAGAGAGGCAGCTCCAGGCCAGGCTGCTTTGGGCTCCAGGACTGGTGGGGCCAGCCCCTGGGCTGGGGGCACGCCAGGGAGGGGTCAGGAAGGACCCCCAGGTCCTGAAGCAGAAGGCACATTGAAAATGCAGAGCCCGCTAGTCACCTGTGTTTCTGAGAAGGGCTGGCCCAGCAGGGACACGCATGCCTGTGACAGGGAGGGGACCATGGAAGAGCTGGTGACGGGGCCAGGAAGCCACCTCTCCTTCCATGAGAATGGTGGCTGGTGCCCCATCTCAGTCCACAGCACCCAAAGGTCACGGAGAGTACGGAGAGAGCACCCAGAGCCTGGCTCAAAAGGGAGCCACGTTTAGTGCTGGAGTGGGAGCAGGGACAGCCAAGCCTACTGCTGCTCCGCAGGCCCGACCTCTGACAGGGGGGGACGCAGAGCCCGCTCACCGCTACGTGCCCAGGGTGCCCCTAAGCCACCGCAATGCTGGGTGGGGGTAGTTCCCTTTAGTGGTTGTTATGCACGGGCCCCAACAGGGCAGTCAGGAGAGCAGAGAATCCCTCTGAGGGGTCACAGGCTCTGGGCTTTAAACCGGCTGCCGGGCTGCTGCGCCCCGAGGAAGGACTGCTCCTGAGTCACCTGCTGGCACCCACACGAGGACCTCAGAGCCACAGTCCAGGGACCCTGGTGCCAGTCGGCACTTCCTGTTCCTGTCATTCTTCCCTTCTCCCGGGACTGGAGCAGCACCCGGCCACGCCAGGCCTGACGGGAAGGTGGGACCTGCCTGTCACTGGCAGCCCTGGTGGGGAGACTTTAGGGCCTGGGATTTGCCCTGAGGAGGCAGCAGTTACAGTGGAGGAATTTTCCCGGACGAGGATGCAGGAGGGGCTGGACGGAGGAGGAGGGGACGCGGCCTCTAGTATAAATAACGGGAGTGCCAGCACTGTCCCCACTGTGCGGGAGGGAGGCGCCCGCCCCTGGCACGTAAAGCAGTAACTAGTCCTGGAACTGGGCCAGCCGTGTGCCCGGGTCGTGCGGCTAGGCTGGCCAGCGGCAGCTCCGGGAGCCGGGCCGCCCTGCCAAGTGAGGCGAGGTGTGGACTGTGCGAGATCCTGGGTGGGGAGAAGGCCCCCGGCAGGAGGCATGGAGGGTCCCCTCCACGAGTCTGGGCTCGCCTGCCCCGTGAGACCCTGGGAAGGGATCAGCTCTTGGCTCCGCAGGTGGGAAGGTGAGTGTGGGGGCCAGAGTGGAGGCCCTGCCTCTCTCGTCACCAGACACATGCCGCCATCAGACCTTGGTATCGCTGAGGATGATGTTGGCGGTGACAAAGAAGAAGCAGGAGAAAGCCCAGAGCAGCACGAAGCCCACCCAAAAGGTGTGGCGGAAAGGGGACCTGTGCTTGTTGACGGTCCCGTAGCCCAGGGCCAGCTGGGTGTCCTTGCGGCTGTGGTACACCAGGAAGGCGGGGATGACGTACTGGATGCCTGTGCCTGCGTAGGCACCCGTGATGCCCACCAGGGACTCCAGGTCATGGGTGCAGAAGGCCACCAGCACTGGGGGCAGCAGGGTGATGGTAGGGAACACCACACGGTCCACCACCCAGGGGTACGTGCCCCCCTCGCGGTGGAAGAGCGTCTTCCAGTTGTTGCGGAGGGTCACGGCGATGATGGGGAAGTTGGTGCTGATGGTGAAGACGGGGAAGAGGCCCAGGAAGAAGCGCACAGCAGCCAGGCTCACGACGTCGCAGCGTGCGAAGTTGAGGGTGTACATGTCCATGAGGCTGTCGCCGCGGAAGCAGAAGATGGCGGTGAAGCAGAGGAGGCCATAGAAGGCGAGGATGAGCACGTAGTCCAGGAAGACCAGGCGTGTGAGGTGGCGCTTGGAGGACACCGGTGTGACGAGGGATGGCAGCGAATGCTGGCACATGAAGGAGTAGACGCACACCCCAAACAGGTTCCGGACCCCGGAGAAGTCAGCCAGGGGTGGGTGCCCTTCCCTGTGCCCGTTCCCGATGCGGACCAGGGCCAGCACGATCATGATGGCAAAAGCTGAAAGAAAAGAGGGTGGTTGGGCAGCTGAGCAGGAATCAGCCCTTCCCGGGGGGGGCAGGGGGGTTGGGTGTCGGCTCGGTGGCACCTGCCCAGGGACCAGAGTGCCAGGTGAATCACGAAGTTCACGGGACCCTGATGGCCGCATCTTGGGGCAGGTCAGCAGTGGCTGTAGACCGCACGCCCCTCCCCAGAGGATAAGGGACTGGGTCTCTCAGGGGGGCCTGGGCCTGAGAAGGGGCTGTACGGGTGGGTGGGGGTGTGCTCCAGGCCAGGCCCTGCCCAGCTCCCTTGGGGGGCTTTTGTTGGAGCAGGCCTAGGCCAGAACTTGTGCTCCCCTCCCTCCGTTGGCTTAGAGAATGTATGTATAGGAAGTGGGGGGCGGGGATGGGAGGGGCACACAGCATTTGGGGGGGGGCGTCCTTCTGGGCACTGGCTCGAGGCATCTGAGGGGGAAGTGGGAAAGTGTGCCGGCAGCTCTGCGCAGAGGTGGGCGCCCAGGGGCCTATACCAGGCAGGAGGCAGGACACCAAGACCAAGGCTAGAGGCAAATGGCACATGGCTCTGTTCTCCTGGGCCTGGTGGCAGTGGTAGGGGACAAGTGACTCTGACCCAGGTTTCATATAGGGCAGAAGGGGGCCTAGGACTGTCTGCTCAGAGCAAACGGGGCCCTGACAGCCCTCCTAAGGGTCTTATACCGGGAGCCGGGCTCGTCAGCTGAGGCTCCAGGACGTAAGGCCCCCGAATGCAGACACACCTCTACATCCGGCTGGCGCCGCTCCGTCTCTGGCTTCCTGCACCCGCTATCCAGGGTGCCCAGAACCGTCACCGTTAGCCACTCAACATGCACGGGTGCTACTGGTGTCCTCCAATCCCTGCTGTGTCTATTCAGACCGGATCTGATGGCCCCTCTAAGGACACTTATGTCTCTCGTTGGGCCACACGGGCAGGCAGGGAAAGGGGCAGCGGGCTGAAAGAGGCCGGCCTGTCCCAAGCACGTGGCCCCTCCCCACCATCCCCTGAGGCCACATCACACTCTCTGGCTCTCTGGAAGAAGGTGGTCTTTCTCCTGGGACTCACGGAAAGCCAGACCAGTGTCCCTCACAGTGACACTTGGGAGTGCGATGGACAGAAGCATCATCTATCACTTTTAATCAGAAACGTCTGACACCGGGGACAGCAGCCGGTGGGGGGGAGGAGAAAGGGAAGAGGCCTGTGCAAACTGCCAATAAAGAAGATGGTCTGTTTCCTCTTCAGCCGCTCCGGCTACTACTGACTCAGAGTGCCTCACGACTGTTGCTGCTCAGAGATGCGGCCCATCTTCCTTCCGTGCTCTGATCGGTCAAGGCGAAAGTGGAGACCCAGCCCCTCCTGTGGGGTCTGCCTCTGGATTAACCTTCTGGGGGGGGCGATAGGACAGCCCAGGATGCCGGCAGCCTGGCCCATCAGGTCTCTGGGGGTGAGTGCAGGAGGGGTGTGTAGGGCAGAGATCCGTGTGGAAGAACCGCAGCACAGAAGGGCGCTGGGGCAGGGTGGAGGCCGAAGGCCCTGTGTCAGGGAGTCTGTCGGGCCAGGAAGGGTTACAAGCCAGAGCTGGCAGTCTGGGGGGCCCTGGGGAGCCTGGTGATTAGCTACTCAGGAGGCAGCGACTATCAATAGCAGCCAAATTATGGAAAGAGCCCAAATGTCCAACAACTGATGAATGGATAGAGAAGATGTGGTATATATATTGTGGAATAGAAGTTGGTGATCAAAAAGAATGAAATCTTGCCATTTGCAACAACGTGGGTGGAACTAGAGTGTATTATGCAAAGCAAATATATCAGAGAAAGATTTTATATTTCACATATGATTTCACTCATATGTGGAATTTAGGAAACAAAGCAGATGAACACAGAAGAAGGGAAGGAAAATAAGGTACAGAGAGGGAGGCAAACCATAAGAGACTCTTAAATACAGAGAACGAAAAGGGTTGCTGGAGGGGTGTTGGGTGGGGGCTGGGCATTAAAGAGGTCACTTGTTGGAATGAGCACTTGGGGTTACAGGTAAGTGATGAGTCACCAAATTCTACTCCTGAAACCATTATTACACTCTATGTTACCTAACTTGGATTTAAATTTAAAAAGAAAAAAAAAAAGAGGAAAGAGGTTGCGGCTGGCGGTCCTGCCATAGGTAGGGGTGGTCAGCCGCTGCAAGGCAAGATCCAAACCCTGCTCTGCTAGCACCACTTCAGGTGTCACCTCGTGACCTGGTGTGACTCACAGCTTGGAAACAGGCCAGTGGAGGAGCTGTCCCTGTGGCTCGGGCTCTGGGCCATGGGCGCAGTGGGGAAGGCAGAGAGCCAGCGACTCCCAGTCCCTGCTGCCTCCAGCCCTGGAGGCTGGCTAGTGCCTCTCTGCCCACCTTCATCCTCAACTCTACATCCCTGTAAGCTGTAGGACGGGCAGGCTTGCTGACTCCAGGGTGAGCGGTCTGGACAGCCAATGGCGGGGGGAGGGCGGCAGGGGAGCTGTCCTTCCCGCGACATAATTATGGAAGTTCCCCAAAGGCAGGAGACAGAGTTTTTAAAGCACACGAATGCATAGGCAACCCCCACCCTGAGCGTACAACTACTGACAGTCTGGAGTCAGTATCTTGGGGGCTGTGTGTTTACATCAATGACGACATAGGGCATTTTCTAGAACTTTCAGGATGGCTTACAAAGGCATGGCTGTGAGAGATAAGAAAACTTATCTTACAATCTTCCAGTTATAATTAGGTTTGCATCACAATGCTGTCACCAGGACTAGCCCCCCACCTTGCTGTCTTACACAAGTCTATTTCCAAAAATCGGATCTACCTCCAGGGGTTAGATGCTGGATCCCATCCAGGAATGAAGACTCAAGAGGCTCTTGGGAGGCAATTTTGGGAGAATTAAAAAGTGGCCGCTTTGTGGAGCTGCAGCTCCTGGAAAAGGCCCAGGAGGGGACAGTCTCACCTGGGGCCACCCTGGGTGAGCCCCACACCCATCAGCCACACTGGCACCGCTCTGTTGGAAGCTCACACAGCTGTGTGACTTGTCAGCATGGGAAAGCTGGGGGCTTCACTCACTCCCTGGCTCCTGAGGGAGCATCTGCTGGGGGCCAGGCCCTACCCTGCTCTTGGGACACGCAGGCTCCAGTCAGGGGGAAGGGGGCCATTCGTCGGAGCAGCATGTGACAAGCACAGCGCTCCAAGCTGAGAAGCTCTCCCAAGAAGGGTACAGGACTCCCGGAGCAGACGCCCCGGGAACAGAGCCTGGGCTTGGAACGCACTGAGGGCTGGCTCTGGGCAGATGAGCCCAGCAAAGCTTGGGAAGAGGCGGTGGAAGTGTGAGCCACGGGAGACTTTCGGTTCCCCCCACCGTGGTCACTCTGAGGACACAGGGTAGGCGCTGGGCTATGTTCTCAGGGTTGGAGAGGGAAGGACAAATGTTCCCGCCTGGTCTCCAAGTTGGCAAGTTCAAAAGAAACGAGTGACACCCCAGGCTTCACGTTGTAATGGAGGGGCAGAGAGGGAGGGACGGGAAAGAAGCAGGAGGGCCCGATGCCGGCAGCTCCAACCTCGAGGGGTCCTGGACTAGAGGCACCCATCTGGCGACCTGGCCCCTGCCCTTGTGACCACACCCCGTGGTCCCTGGCTCCTCCCTCCCATGGCTGCTGGAGGAGCAGAGCTACACAGCCATCTCCTAGATTGATGGTCCCATCCCTGGGAGACAGCTGCTCCCCAAACCCATTAGGTCTGATAATAAATCAAGATGAAATGAGGGTGACAGGCTGTGAGTGACAGACTCTGTCAGGAAGCATGACAGACAGCAGAGTTCTGAGCGTACACATTGGCGGCTCAGACTCAGCCACCACTGCAGACACTTGTGCCCACCCGGCTGAGGCTGTGTGGGAGGTGTGGACGGACAGCAGAGTGCTGAGTGCACCCCGACATCTTGCCGACCAGGGCCTGCAGTTCCCAGAGGGTAGGGGTGGCTTGGCTTCACTCTGACCCTCACAGGCCACGCTTAGACCCACGTGACCGGATGTGGGTCACAACCTGCACCCACCTGCATGGGCACTGGAACTCACACTGAGGGGCGAGGAGAGGCAGCGAGTTGCCGGGGAGAATTCTGTGGCAGGGAAGGAGGTGAGAGCCTGACACACGTCACAAGGAGTGGCTGTCGGCCTTGGAAGGTGCAGATGCACGTGGTGAGGCAGGACACGAGACTTCTCTTTAAACATGGTAAGTAGCAGCCCAAACACGAAAAACCTGCCCTTGTTCTGAGTAACTCCTGGCTCAGCTGGGACCACCCGTTCGACAGAGCTCTTCTGAGTGCCCACATGTGTCGGCGCTGTTCTGGGCACCAGGGGACAGCGCACAGAGTGAATACCACCCCTGTCCTGGAGCCTAGGGTCTAGGGGAAACTGACAGGTACGAGCTGCAGAGACAAATTACAACAAAATAAAGAACTGGCTAACAGCCCCATAAGCTACAGGGGAGGGGACGAGATCCTTGTCCAAGCCCAACCAGGGGTCCCAGGGGGAGGCCAGGCCCAGGACCCAATTCTGGCTGCCACAGTCCCTCGAAGCAGGAGGCGGAGGAGGAGGGGCCAGAGGCAGGGTCCTGGGGAGCGTCTGCTTCTAGGCTTCCACCCTCGTGACGTGGCCAGGAGAGGTGGGCTCCTCTCACACGCTCGTTCTGGCAGCTGCTCGGGGTTCCACGTGCCGGGCTCACCATATCCATTTGCCCTGAGCCACGGCCTGGCCCCGCTCCCACATGTCCAGTCCCTGGGAGCCCTGGGCAGATGGCTTAGGAAAGACATCTCCCTTCCCTTTCTGAGAAGGCCAAGTTCTAAGTGAATTTTGCACTGGGAATGTCCTGCACGACAGTGTCAGCGTCTCATCACGGGGACGTCGGTGACTGAAGCAGGTGCCCTCTCACAACATTTACCCAGGCACTGACTCGGCTCTCAGAGGGGTCCGAAGAGAAACACTGCTTTCCAGAGGCAGCCTCCTGCCCCGTTCTTGCCAGCAAGAGCCTGATGAGAAGCCCGGGCCAGGGGCCTTGGGGCCTCACAGCCGTCTGTCTATCCTCACAACCAGTCTCCTTTCAGAGAGTAGGACAGGTGGCCCAACACCCTTCTGAGCTCCTGCCAAGGGGGCAAAGGTGGTCCCAATTTACAAGGGGAGGAGTGACAGACAAAAGCAGTGCTCAGTCTCCCCCAGTTCCCCCACTCCTGAGTCCCCAACCTCTCTTGGGCCCCTCGCCCTGGGGCCTCAGTGGCTGCATGAAGCCACAGATGGGTCCAGGTCTCCCTGGAGCCAAAGCTGACTTGCTCTTGGGACAGAGTTGGGGACAAGCAGGGGTCTGAGGTTGGGGCCCAGGGCTCTGATGTGTACTTCCTGAGAATCCAATCAGCAACTGTAGTTTACTTCTCTCGGCCTCTGGGTAGGAGCAGAAATCAGACCGGTCGCTAGCCAGCTCTCTCCTCCATGTATCCAAACCCATCCCTGGGTAGGCGAGCAAGGGCCAGACTGTGCCGGAGGTGTGGAGAGGGAGGGGCTCTTTCCAGAGCCTCCAGCAGCAGAGCGAGTGGTGGCTGACACTGACCAGGCCTTTGGGCCTCAGTGAGGCTCCCCCCACTGCTCTTGGGGTGGGGGTGAGGCTGGGAAGGGCTCCACTTTCCTTACAGAATGCCGGGGCCTGCATAGCGCCGGCATGAGCTGGACTGCCTGCCCTGGCACCACTGGAACTGGGGAACACGGAGCAGGGAGCCCCTTGCCTGGAGGAGGGCAGGACTCTCCCAGGACCCCCACTCCCACCCCCAGCGGCGCTGTAGGCACCCAGGGCCATTCCGCAATCAGCTGTTGTGTCCCGCCTTGCTGTGGCAGGGTGCTTCCTGGAGAGCCGCTCCTCGAGTCTCTGACCTCCGGACCTGGCCCCAGAAGTCCCGGGGCTGTGGTAGGCCCCAGCCTGTGCTGCCCCAAATACCTTGCTGTTCTGTGCTGCCTAAGTGGCTCTAGCTCTGACCCAAGCGAGGCGGAGGCCATCCGTCAAGGCAGCTGTCAGGAGGACGGCACTCTCTTCTCCAAGCAGAGAATCAACATGCCAGAGCTAATGATAATGAATGGCCGTGCTGTGCCCGTCATCAGAGCTGGATCCGGGGAGGATTTGGCACCAGCTTCCTCCTCCGCCATGGCGCTGCCCTCGGAGGATGCTGGGGCGCAGATGCATATCTCCTTAGGCTGGTCAGAGGTTGGCCTGGGCCTCTGGAGATTCAGGAGGGCAGGGAGGAGCTGAGTGGTGACACCAGCCTGTGCTGAGAACGGCTGAAGACCAAGCAGTTTCTGAGCCCTAAAAGCAGAAGCAAGTAACTGGGCATTTGTTCCTTAAGTAACAGGACCAAATGGGAACGGAGAGCTGTTCTGTTCTGCAGGCCCTTGAGACCCATGGGGCTGGAGGTGCGAGTGGGGGCTCACCCCTAGAAGCTAGAACGCCTTGGAAACCACCAGGGAAGGAGCGAGGCTGCTGCTCTTCCTCGAAACAAGCTTAACTTCTCAGGTTACACTGGGTTCCTTGCTGAGCTGTGTCATCTTGGGTGGTCTCTCCTCACCTCCCATTGCCTCCATTTTATCACCTTTGAAAATGGAGGTGATCAGGGGTGCCTGGGTGGCTCAGTTGGTTGAGCCTCCTACTCTGGCAAAGGCCATGATCTCACGGTTCGTGGGTTTGAGCCCCGCATCGGGCTCTGTGCTGACAGCTCAGAGCCTGGAGCCTGCTTCCGATTCTGTGTCTCCCTCTCTCTCTGCTCCTCCCCTACTCATGTTGTCTCTCTCTCTCTCAAAAATAAATAAGCATTTAAAAAAAATTACATAAAAAATGGAGATAATCATTGCAGAGTCATGGAGGACGGGGTAAGATGGTGCAACAAAGCCTGGCCCAAGCCATCCCTCAGGAACACGGAAGTCACTTTTATCACTGTAGAAATCATCTCTCCCATCCCGATAACCCTGGTCCTGGGCAAGCAGGAGCCTGTCGATCCCCAGTTCTCACCTGATTCTCCTTTTGCTACAAGGAGGGGCTGGAACCATATTAGTGACCCTCCCCCTCACCTGGCCAGTACAGCCCTTCCAGGAACATCCCTGTTCTGGACGTCTCTGGCAGGGGTGTCAGACCTGGGCTGCTCATACCTGCTCTGTGAACCAAGCGGCTCCCTCTTGTTCCACATGAGGCCAAACAAGGCCAAACTGTCCCCACCACTCTGTCACCTGTGGGGACTCTGGGTGTGTGCTCTCTCCACCAGGGGCCAAGACTGCGAAGGAACAATGTTTGGATTTGGGCGGCTTGCACTGGTCCATCCTTCCTTGGTCGTCACCCTCCCACCTGAGCACAGGCCGTGGGTCTGGCCGGGGGGTTCCTTTTATGCCCAAGAAAACAGGACATAACTGGTCTCTGACTGGGAGGGGTTCCTTGGGGAAAAATGAGAAGCTCCTGGCACAGATGTGCTTGTCCACAAATGTCTAGGGTCTGGGTCAGAGTTTATCTTAGGCCACAAGACGCTGTGATTGCTGGCCTTGCCTGCAGTGACTCACATAGAGTCACCGCGTTTCCGCCGAAGGGAGGGGATTCAGGGCCGATCTTTGTGTCCTCCGGAGGACTCCAGCTCTGTGTCCTCACGGTCACTGTCGTCATCAGCATCACGGAATCAGAAAAGAAGGACGCCTGGGTGACTAATTTACAGGACTGAGGCTCTGCTCCGTGGCTGAATTATTTACCCCGAAGAACTCAGAGCAGAGTCCCTCTTTCCAAGTGTGCCAGGAGGCGGTGGCCGTGGGCAAAGAGTGGGCATTTGTGTCTCTGAAGCTATCAAGTCTCAAGTACGAAATCAAGAGTTCCGGCCTTTCCATCCTTCCCTTTTCCACACCCTCCAAGAATGGCAAGTGGGGCCTGGGAGGCAAGCGTCTCAATTTTTCATCCTGACGCTGTCAGATCGAGCTCAGTTCGTAATGGCTGGGACAGTGAGGCCGTGGGGTCTCTGGCTACTAGCCAACTCCTCTCCTTCCGAGATTGCAAACATAAAACTTCGGCGCTGTCACCTTTCCCGAAGGCCGTTCGGTCCTCTCCTCTTATTGTGGACTGAATGATCTCCCCCTCGTACTGCTATGCGGAAGCCCTGACCCCCAAGGAGACTGGAGATGGGGCCTCTAAGGACATAACGAAGGTTACACAGGGTCATAAGGGTGGGCCCTCACCTGACGGGGGGACCAGCATTCTTCTAAGAGGAGCATGAGATGCCACAGCTCTCTCCCTGCCCACAGAGAGAAGCCTCCACACGGAACAGCAAAAAGGTGGCCGTCTACATGCCAGAAGACCGGCTTCGCCATAAACCAAGTCTGCCAGCACCTTGATCTTCGGTTTCTAGCCCCCAGAACCAAGAAAATAACTCTCTCCTGTTTCAGCCTCCCAGGCTGTAGTATTCTGTCATGGCAGCCTGAGCCGACGAAGGCCTCTCCTCACCAGCGCTAGATGCACAGACAAACCAGGATGGGGAAAGAGCGTGGAGAAAACAAGGAGAGGCAGTGCGACCACACGGGTGCGTGGACTGCCCTGGTCTGGACATACATCCGGGGACCCCATGAGCTCTGAGACACCTAGGGCTGCCTGTGACACACGGCTGAGGTTCACCCTGGCCTGCATGAAGCCCGGGTCTGTGCAGCCACACGCCTGCAGCCACTGTCCCTGGTCAGAGACCTCGCCCTGCTCATCACAAGCTAGGCTTTACCTCCCTCCCCTTGCCAGTGTCCAGGCAGCTGGCCCGCCACCTCCTGGGCTCGGCTGATGGCCCGGTCAGCGCACGTGTCAGCCACATGCACAGCAGAGCTGCTGACAACAAAGGCTGCTCACAGAAGTGGGGGAGCCATGCGGTGGCCTTTGCTCGGGGCCTAGCAGGGCTCTCGGGTCAGTTCTGAGAGGGGTGATTTGATGGCGTGGGGCTGGCTTTCCAGCAAACTTGCACTGGATGCTCACCCTGCCCCGAGAGCACTGAGACAGAAACTCCAGCTTCATGTCCTTAAAACTGACCTCGGTGTTTGCAGAGAGCATTTTTAGAAAACCAAGAATGAAGACCAAAATGAAATGCATACAGAAAGATTTTCCTGGACTCCCTCCACTGGCTGAGGCACAAGGGGAAGTCACACACTTGACGGCCCAGGAAAGCCCTGGAAGGGGCCCAAAGAGAGGGTGGGCGGGGAGCACAGGCTGAGAGCGGCACAAGGCGATGCCGAAGGCCGAAGCTGGCCGGCTGCTCAAAAGGGGCCGATGTGCTGCCTTCATTCTGGGAGGGGGTCCCTCCCGGGCCCCTGAGAAGCACTGGCTGAGGGGATAGCAGCTAGCGGTTGTGGCGGAATTCATACACCAAGCTGGCATGTTGAGCAAACAGGATGTGGGGAACAGATGGCCCAGGCAGAGAAGACCCCTGGCTGCTGGTGGTGACAGATCAGGGCAGTCCCACCAAGAGACACTCAGCTTAATCAGTCATGGATCTGCAGGGGATTGGCCGAGCGGCCACAGATAATCTGCGGGACAGGTGAAAGCAGAGCCCTTATGTTCCCCGGTGACAGTCTCCTCCTGGGGACCTTCTGCTTCTTGGGCCACCAGCGCCGA
Source organism: Hyaena hyaena (assembly GCF_003009895.1). Classification (NCBI taxonomy): domain Eukaryota; kingdom Metazoa; phylum Chordata; class Mammalia; order Carnivora; family Hyaenidae; genus Hyaena; species Hyaena hyaena. Next base: position 292,339 of record NW_024080653.1, on the reverse strand, counting down.
GTCCCACCTCTCCCTGCTGGCTCTGTCTGGAAGACAAATCTGGGGCACCTGCTGGGGGGAGGCAGGGAACGCGGGGCTGAGGAACTTCGTAAAGTTCGAGTTTGCCCACAGACGCTCGGAGAGGCTGGCGCCTGACCCACTTTGAGGGGAGCATGGAGACGGGCGCTATCTGCACCACGCTGCTCTGAATACACAATCAGAGGAAGGAGCCCTGTGGGTCCTCGCCAGCCCGGACCGAGGAGGGCTGCTGTGCTCCAGAGCAGTCTTTATTAGAAAGAATCAGGTTTTTTAATAACACCAAATGGGGCACCCCAAGCTGAGCCAGCTGTGTGTATCCCCAGCTGGGAGGCGTCTGCGGCGGAAGCTGGTAATGGGGGTTAAAGTAATGATGCTGCCTCAGCCCCTCCAGCCGAAGAGCTCCCTGACAGGCGTCCCAGGTGGGGACAGTCTAGTCATTCGCTTAGTGGTTTAGGGCTCAGACTCTGCGGCCACAGCTCCTGGGCCTGTGGGACAGCACTTCTGGCTGTGTCTCTACTAAGTGTCCCCTGTCTACTGACCCCTGACAGAGCGAGAGCCAGGACCTAAAGAGGAAGCCCCAGGCCATTCTGTGAGAAGTGCCTGCTGCTCCTTTCTCTCCGACTCAAGCTTCCTTGAAGGTGGTGAGGGTGGAGGCTGGTGGGGCTGCGGGGGTGCACTGGGGGCTGGCGCTGGGGTGGGGCAAAGGGAGGGTTGACAGAGCCAACTGGCAATGCTTCAAGATCTCACTGCCGGAGCCACAGCTCCTTCCAGAGGTGGCTGGGGCCACGTCCCTGACCTCAGGACCGCCCCTGGAATGTGCCGGCCACCAGAGATGGTGACGGAAGGGCTGCTCCCTCACTGTGGCTAATACACGAATACTGACCCAGGGCCAGGCACTGTGCTGACAGCCCCTTCCACACCATCCCAGATCCCGTTTTATCTTCATGGCCACTCCAAGGGGTGGGGAGTGGGGGGGGGGTCCTGCCTTGGCCACTGCCAGACAGGCCTGGGCTGTTTGGTGCACATTGGGACCTGAGTTAAAGGGAACAACGGGAGGAGGGGCCAGAGCAGAAGCCCAGGCTGGGGAGCCCCCCGCTGATCTGAAGCCGCAGCCCCAGGGTGAGTGACCAGACAGCAAAGTAGGGTTGGGAAGTCTGATAAGACCTTAACAGCCTCACCTGCCTGATGGCAATGGAGACTTTAAGAGGCATCTCCCAAACTGACCAGCCTGGTCTCCCCAGAATTTACTTGGGGAGCAAAAGAGATGAATTAACACTGGCACTTGTCATACACGTTGTGACATTTGCCCGGACAAGTGGCTATTTGCAAAGGCCATCCAACCCTTTAAGCCCCATTCTGGCGGCATGACAGGCATCAGGACTGATGAACCGGAGGGGAGCGTGGAGGAAGGCCTCGAGGAACCAGCCTCAAGCCTCCTCAGCGGGTCCTGAGCTCCGGTGGCCCTGCTCGGGGTGGGGCTCCCGCGGTCTTCCCGGGCCTCGTTTCAACAGATGGCAGAACAAATTCCTAATTAAGCACAAGAAAGTTTCTGGCTCAGCACATTTATTTATGATTTTCCGGTCCCTTTGGTGCTCGTTCTTCCCTTTTGTCTTCCTAGAACCCAAGTCGGCTTATTGCCACCCTGCACTCCCGCTCGGCTCTCTTGGGACAGTCTGGGCCCTAATCTGGGGACAGGGAAGGGGGCAGGGTGCACAGGAGTGTGGGAACGGAGAGAGGGTCACGGGGAGGGGGGCACGGCCACACAGCTGCTTCTCAGAAGCAAAATGATGGCACAGACTGGAGGGGGCGCACGGGGCTTTGGTGCTGCCTTTGGAGGAGTGCTAGTAACATCACCTGGGGTGAGCCTGGGCCAGAGGCGAGAGAGGGCCCCTTGCAAACGCCCAGTGGGCAGAGCCCACCCCTTCCTGCAGTCGCGCTGCCTGTCCGCTGGTGCCCGGCAGCTCCCGGGGGTTCCTGGATCTCTGTCCCCTGCCTCGGCTCCTGATGCTGTGCGGCTGCCCCGGGGCCACGATGAGGGAAACACCTCCTACCAGATCCACGGAGGAACGGCCCCTGGTGGCTCCCACGCCCCAGGCTGGGAATCGAAACTGAGGCTTGGCTACAATTTAGACTTGACTTAACTGGGCACTTCTTTCGCTTCAGAGGACTCTGTGTCACAGAGAGGTTTGCTTTCTAAGTGCAGGCGTCTGACGCTCTCAGGCAGAAAAAGGACTGTCTGCGCAGTCACCCAGAGCGCTCAAGAACAGGTCTGCGGAGAGGCCAGTGCCATCTGATTCTCTCTCGGATCAAAGGGAGAGAAGAGACAAACGACTTGCAGTGACAACAATGTCACCATGCCAACACTCGAGTGTGGAGGACCTTCCCATGCCGGTCTGTCCCAAAGGCCCTCTCTGCTGACAAGCACCCCCCCAAAAGGCCAACCGCCACCTCGTTCTGCCGCACTGCAGGGCCCCACCTCACAGGGCCCAGGAGCCTCTAGGAGGGAGGCGCGGACCCTGCTGCAGTCCCAGGGCTACCCGGCCCTGCTGGGTTGTGTGAAGGGGCTCTGGTTGGATGTGGAGGCAAAATGGTGTCGCAAGGGGGCAGGACGGCCTGCCACGGTCGGGGTGGGGGGGTAGTGGAGAGCAATTTTCTAAAGCAATCTGAGCTGGGTTCTGGGGAGGAGAGGCCTCGAACAGGCTCGAAGAGCAGTGTGGAAAGGAGGCAAGGGATATGCCAAGATGGTTCTGAGGTCCCCGGAGGCCCTGCGGGCAACGTGGGCCAGGTCTCAAGTCTGGGGGTGTCTCATATCCTGCACTCAGACAGCAGCTCTTGACTTCCTGTCAGCCTCCTCCTCTCCCTCTCAACCACCTCCTCCCTTTTAGTGAATGTATTGCTCACCAGACGCAGGGAGGACTTGGTCACGCTCGGCAGGCTCGGTGTGTCAGAAGCTATAAACTGTCACTATGCGGGCAGCCCTCCTGTGGGCTGCCGCGGGGACCCATCATGGTGGCTACCGCGCAGGAGTCCCTCCACCTCTCCCGCCCTGCCTCTACCTTTCCTGATGGCTGTTGATGCAGCAGGTCAAGGACAGGCAAGACTTTCAGGACTTTGGGATCTGCCTGTAGGGAGCAGAGGGGGGCCAGGAAGACAAGAGGAGGAATACTTTCCTCTGAGTACTGCTCTACTGAGAGAACTTTTCCTTCTGCAGGTCACCAGGGTTCTCACCTACTTTCTAGAAACAGACTTGCAAGGAGAAGGATGGAGAGCAGTGGCTGTGATCCTGGCTGACCCCAACCTTGGGGGCCCTTCCGGCACCCGAAGGGGCTCCATTCCAGCACCTTCCCTTTGGGGCCAGCATGATCCTCATGTTCTAAGTAATGAGTTCCCATTTTTTCCCAGGTGGTCTTGTTACTTTACCCCAGGGCTTTGAGACGTGTAACGTTTGCAAAGAGCACTGCGCGGGTGCGTTGAGGACTGGATCAGCCGGGCGGGGGAGGTAAGGAAGGCCGCCCCATCCAGGGACTGGACAAGAGCCCTCCCGCTATCATATTACAGAGGCCTCAAAGCTCACACAGCAGATGACTCAGTCCTGCTCTCAATTCTTGCAACGAAGGACCGAGGTGGAAAGAAGTTACACGCTGCTGAATCGGGCTCAAGGCAGGACTTGCCAGTGCTGAAAACCACCCCTGAAGCGTGGGGCAGCGGCCTTCCCCGCCACGAGCTCCTGGGCAAGAGGCCACTCCACGCGCACGCTCGCGGGGCCTGTGCTGGACACCCGCCACGGTCCCTTCCGATGGAGATGCCGAGGCCCCTATGATGTGGTGGCTCCTTGGGCTGGGACCCTGTAATCCCGAGTGGAGGGGGGAACCAGAGGATCGGATGTGCCAGAATTGCTGGAAAGCACTGTTATCAGAAGCGGCTCTGTGCTCGCCGTGATCTAATCGAGTCCGGCATGGCATGAGGAACAAGCAGCACCCTGCGTCCTGATGCCGGGTGAGGGCACAGATGCAGTGGTAGAAGGAGCTGGAGAAGAGGGTGAGGAGGGAGGGATCTCGACCCTGGGGTCCTTAGAGAGCTCTGTGCCCGGGGAAGGCGAGGTGCTGGGGGTTGGCAGACTCACTCTACCGGGCGTCTCAACCACAACAGCCATCGTGTTCTATGCTTTTAGCCCCAAACAGGAATACAAATGAACCCAAAGCATGTGGCGGCCAACGGGGGCACCAGGAACCCCACACCCTCCGGTCCTGGGTCTAAGGGGCTCAGCAGCATGGGCCTTCCAGAACTGTGTGGCGGCATGAATGAGCTCCCGACCACAAATCTGCTTTAGTGGGGAGAGACCCCCAAACTACTCCTGGGGACAATGACACTCTTGCTCAGCAGGGCAGCAGTCGGTCAGAAGGCATCGTGGGCAGGGCATCTTTTCATGCCCTGCTGGCCGGGAACGTGGAGGCGGCTGCCACAGCCCACTGGGTTTTGGGCTGTGCCACATGGCGCAACCGCGAGAAGGCAGAGCAGTGCCGCTCTCGTGCCCTGAGGGAGCAGAGCCAGACCTGGGCCTTTAGGAGCCTTGGGGGTGAGGGTGGTGGGCGACACCTGCGTGGGTGTGTGAAAAAGTCTGGGCTTGGCTCTGACTCCGTCCCCACTATGTGATCCTGAAGTCACTTATCCTTGCCGGTACTGTATTTCCCCACTAGAGAAAAGGGAAGCAGAGTCCCTGTCTCCTCTTGGTCCCTAAGAGCCCACGGAATCCCAGCCACACCCCAGCTCTGCCAGTGACAGCACGCTCAGAATGGGTGAGCAAAGGGCAAGGGGAGAAAGGGGAGTCTCGAGATGTCTCTTACTCACCAACCCATCTCATCAGGGAGGTCAGGATCTGCAGGTACTTGGTCTTCTGGACGTCAAAGAAGGTGAAGGGTCCAAGGAGGAGAGTAAAGACAGCCTGGATGACAAAAACAAGCATGAGGGGGTGCAGGGGCCAGGTGCACACGGCACATCGCGCATATGGGGAGGACACGCCGTCCATGCAGCCTCTGCCCGCGGTGTGCACCTGGACCTGTGGAGGCTCCCTGGTGGCAAATGGCATCACGTGGTGGGTTCCCCTGGGTACAGCAGAAATGCAGAGCCAGGCTCGTTGGCCGTTCCTCAGGCCTCCTGTCCCGAGACTGCCTTCTGGGCAAGCCCCAGGCCACAACCCAGGGGCGTCGCTGGCTATTTCTCTTCGGCAAACACTGAGGGTTTCCGGGCCACAGAGCCGGCCACGAGAACCGATTCGGTGTGAGACGGCAGGGAAATGCGGACCCGGAAGGTACCCCGGGTGCGCCTCAGGAGCCCAGAGTTTACTGGAAAGAAAGGGTTGGGGCGGAGGGGACACAGGGGCCCTGACAACACAGGGCGGTAGAGACAACACTGTTCTAAAGGCTTCGGAGGAAAGGGGTCCTCGGGATGCTGTTAATCAGCAATTTTATAACTCAGAGAGAAGGGAAAACCTGGAGAGCCCGAGCCAGGGGCTTCCAGGGCAAATCTCTCAGGGGAACAGCCTGGACCAAGAAGAGAATGGGCCTCAGCCAGGAAATCTGTGAGTGGAGTGTGGGGCTCAGTTCTCTTTCCCTTTGGAGAACAGGGAAAAGAAATTTAAAACAAGAAAAGAAAAGAAAAGAAGCTCTGTCTTAGAAAGCCAGTCTGTGGGAAATCTGAACCGTCTGTACCACAGAAAATGGGGGCAAAATCTGGCACAGCAGAGCCGGGCTGGGGGCTGAGGGAAGGTTAGGGTTTCCTGCCAAATTGGATGCTCAGGGAGCAGAGGAATTAAAAGCTGCTGGTTGGAGTTATGATGATGGGACCATTTCCAATCTGCCACTTCGGAAGCAGCAGAGGCATCAGACCTTATTAACATTTACACTGCGCCATTTTATCACGTTAATGCTAATGACGTTCGCCAGAGGTGCGGCAGGCAGGCGGTGGAGGCCTGAATGTAGGGATCAGGGCCCACTTTGGGGAGCCAGGCTCTGGCCCTGTGATCTGGGTGAAGATATCACAGCTGCTCAGCCTGGCGGCCAGTCCCAGGCTCCCCTGTGACAGGGTGACGGGCAGGCGGGCACTGGCGGAAGGGGGGCTGGGCTCGTCCCTCCCCCACCCCCATCCCTAAGGAGAGCAGGATGTGAGAGAAACTGTGACCTCTTATCCAAGTCCATTATCACTGTGAGCATGAATGACACCAAAGACTAAAGTACCGCTTAAGGAGAAGGCTCTAATTAGCTGGGGGACAAGGCCTCCAGGCGAGCTCCAGGGCTGGGAGACTTCTGGAAAGGGCTTTCTGCTGGGGGCCTGGAACCAGCTCTGCCTCTGCCAGGAGGAGGAGAATCATTGCCATTAAGCTAGGGGTGCCTGGGGGAGGAGTGGGGGGGGGCGTCCCCTGCAGGTCAGGACTCAGTGAGGCAGAATCACCAGCCCCGCAGAGCAAGCTGGCTTTTTGCAACAGCATCAGCAGCTGCAGCTCTGTGTTTTGGAAAATAAACACTTTAGGGAAACTTCAATAGAATTTCCTTTTTGAAGGCTGGGAGAAGAAGCGGTCTTGAGGAATTACCTACAAAGACACTTGCCACAAACGTCTCCAAATAACTGTGGCCTGCCCCAAACTGGACTCCTGGCGCGTCCGGTCAGGTGTGGACACTCCACCTGTGACCTGCGATGCCCGCTGGACACACTGCACATTCTCTCAGGCCGGGGCTACGTGGGAGGCCAGATCTCATTTTTGAAGCCTGAGGACTGGCTTTTAGAGGCTTCTGCTACGTAAAGCTGGGGGGGNCACACTGCACATTCTCTCAGGCCGGGGCTACGTGGGAGGCCAGATCTCATTTTTGAAGCCTGAGGACTGGCTTTTAGAGGCTTCTGCTACGTAAAGGGGGGGGGGGGGGGGGGGGGGCGGGTAGCACAGGAGAACCAGTCCCTACGGCGGGCAGGGAATCTTGCTACTGAGGCCTACACAGGTCCTTCTCCGGATGCTGCATCCGTCTCCTCCTCCTCCCCGGCAGCCATCTATTTACCATCCCTTTTACACATGAGGACGCGGTTTACAAAACCCCACTGGGTGGGATCCCAAGCCCTGAGAGCCTCCCTCTAGTTAAACACACTAAGCATACAGCCACATCTCAACAAGGCCGAGTAGGAAGTATGCGCGAGGTGCCATCTGCGTGATGGGGAACGGAGTTTAGACGGGCTCCGAATGAGGGTCCGTGCCTGGCACTCCCACATCCGCTCCTAGGGACGGCAGTGGGACCAGTGGTGAAGGTTTCTTCTGGAAGATTCGGTCAACAGCTGGGACACCCATGGCGGGGACGGCGGTGCAACGTGGCTTCTTCCAGCGCTCGGGAGCACAGACTGCTCGCATCACTCGGGAAGCATGGGGCAAATGCGCACAGACCTCCAAACAGCAGCCCTTGCATGGCAGCGAGCTCACGCGTCGGAGGGAGCCCAGAGCGAGACACACGGCACAGGCTGGGGTTAATTAAGGAACAGGTGTCCTCTGCAAATTAGTTAGAGCCAGACTCGGCGCCCGCAGGGGCCGGCATCCAGCGCCGGGAAGGACACCGCGGTGAGGCTGCCAGGTCTCTGGGAAGAAAGGGGGTGCAGGAGGATGAGAAACGGCCCCCACGTTCCCATGGTCAAGTGGGGACAGAGTTCCTCTCTGAATGCTGAATGCCAAGCGCGGCACCTTCTGTTTTCCCTTTCCTTTTTCAAAAAGAAGAGATAAAAAGCCACAAGGCAGCCTATCCTCCTGGGTCTTCCCGTCTAGCCCATATGACATTATGAATTAGCTGGCTCCTGAGCGAGTGTCCAACCCCCAAATGCCATTGATCAGTTCAAACTCAGCCTCCGTTCAAGGACTCTCCGAGCCCGACTCATCACAGGAGGCGGAGGCACCAACTGCTGCAGACAAATGCGTTTTGTAAAAAGAAAAATAAAGAGTAATTCTCTGGTTCCTAATGAAATCTTCAAACCAGTCACCGGGGATAAAACCTGAGACAGACCTGGGAGGGCATAAAGGGGGCCGCTCGGGTCTCTTCTGGGGACGGTGTGTTTGAATGTGCACCAGAGGCTCCGCGGCCACCTTGCTGGTCTTGACGGATGTGAGGCAGCTCACGTTGCTAAGGTAGTGGCAGCAGTGCTCTGGGCATGGCTTTTCCCGTGTCCGGGTGGCACTCCAAAGTCAACAGGGCTGCCTCTGTCCTGTGTCCCCGTGTAGGCTAAGCACACCGCTCACCTCCAGCTGCGCCAGCCCCAAACTTCCAAAGACCTCCCACTCTGTCCTTACTCTGCGCTCGTGTCTCATGACTACTGTAACTTGGTGGCTTAAAACCACAGAAACGTACTTCTCACCATCCTGGAGGGGAAGCGGGGCACAGAGTATGGGCTCCTGACCCTGTGTGGGTGGGGCTGTGGTGGGGACACCCAGGGGAACGTCACAGAGAAAATGCTACCTAAAGTAAGAAGAGTCAGGTAGGCAAAGGGCTGGGGAGAGTTCAGGACTGTCCCTGGGGAACCTGTCCCGATCCTTTTGTCCCTTTCTTCTCCCTCCTGGGCCCGGAGCCAGCCAGTGCCAGTGTTGTTTCCCACACTCAGCCCCAGCCACACCTGCGTCCTTCTTGTGCAATTCTCAAGGGCTTGTCATCTCAGAGACGACAAAGTCCAGTGGCCCATGATCTGGTTCCAGCCGCCTTTTTCAACCTTGTTTCTGAAGAACCCCCCTCCCCCCGCCCCCCGAACTTACCCAGCAGCCCCGGGCTGCACTGCGAGTCTGATGTGCCCAGAGCCTTTACACTATCGGGCCTTTGCTCGGCACTTCGGCTGGGCTAAATTCCGCTCCCAATCCCAGTCCAAACCCGCTCCTGTTCCCAGCTGTTGTCTTTCGCTTCCCCCTCCCCGGAATCAGCCAGGCCTCCCCTCCCTGGCTCCGCCAAGGTAGCAGCTGCTGCTCCTGCACATCCATGTTCCCACAGTGTTGGGCACATTTCCCCCACAACAGGAGGGCTGACCCAGTGTGCGCACCCCAAAGGACAGGGATGGCAGAGGCAGCACATTTCCTCCAGAAATGCGACCCAAGGACAAGGGAGTAGAGACCCAGCCCTCGGCCTGCCAGAGGCAGGAAGGGAATCCCCTCCTCAAGGGGCGCCTGGGGGGCTCAGTCGGTTGAGTGTCTGACTTCGGCTCAGGTCATGATCTCACGGTTTGTGGTTTCGAGCCCCACATCAGGCTCTGTGCTGACAGCTCTGAGCCCGGTGTCTGCTTCAGGTTCTGTGTCTCCCTCTTTCTCTGCCCCTCCCCGGCTTGCTCTCTGTCTCTGTCTTTCAAAATAAAATAAACACATTAAAAAAATATATATAAAAAACCAGTCTGAGGGACGGGGGGGAAGGCTGATGTGGGCTGCACTCAGGGACTCCCAGGACATGATGGTGGCTTTGCTGAGACCCCGAAGCCCAGATGCTCATGCCCACACGAGCCGGCAGGTGTCTGGGGAGCCGAGGCTGGCTGCTACCTCCGGCAGCCCCCTTCCTGCGGGGCGTGGCTCAGAGCTGTCTGAGCAGCCAGGCCTCAGCCACGTAACAGGAGAAATACACGCTACTCAAGACAACAGATCTTTGTGTCAGAAACGCTGGAGTTGGAGCTGCTGAGGCTGAGCCACACTCACCATCTGCCTCCAGCGTCCTGAGTTTTAACCCCACAACCTTTCACCTAGGAAAGGTTCTTCCTGACACAACTCCACCTTGTTTCGCCCACAGAACGAGCCCAGGACTGGCTGCGGGTTTATGTCCTTTGCCAAGTGTACGGAACAGGGAGGCAGGAGTGGGAGTGTCAGGACCAGAGCACAAAGGTGTGGCAGCTTGACTGCCTTTTTCCCGGTCCCAAATCCTCTGCAAGGTTGGTCATCAGAGGAACAACGTGAATGCTTGAAGCTGTTGCTGGTCCCACTCAAAAGCCTGTTCCTTCACCTGGCTGCCGTTGTCTATCAACTGGTGCCTCAAGTCCACCCTGCCCTGCGAGGACGTCATGCCCCGATGACACAGGTCCCTGGCACTTTACGAACTGTGCTCGTACAAGGGGGTGCCTGGGGCGCTCAGTTGGTTAAGCATCAGATTTTGGCTCCGGTCATGATCTCATGGTTCATGAGTTCGAGCCCCACATCAGGCTCTGTGTTGTCAGCACAGAGCCTGCTTCTGATCCTCTGTTCCTCTCTCTCTCTCTCTCTCTGTCCCCTCCCCTGCTTGTGTCCTCACTCTCTCTCTCAAAAATAAATAAACATTAAAAAAAACAACAGCAAAAAACAAAGTGCTCACACATGCGGTCTCGTGTCATGTTCCCAGCCATCTCTGAGGTCACTAGGCAGGTAACGATGCAGCATTTTAGCGATGAGGGGGCTGAGGGACCAGGGAGGTGTGCAGACAGTGGGAAGGCGGCAGAGGGGGAGCGAGAGCCTCCTGACCCATCCCCCCTGACCGCTGCGAACCCCGCACGCTGCATCCCAACACCTCTCATCCCCACATCACACAACTCGGCCTCATGGTTTACCCTCGTGATCCCACCTGCTGGCAGAGAATCCCCCCTTCTCCCTCCCTTATTCCCATCACCTTGGAAGCTCTGCTCGGAGGCCAGGCTCCTCCACAACTTGCTCCTTGCTGGGGCTCTTGACTGGGTTACCAAATACGTGGTTGTTAGCACGTTACCGAACTCTGGTAGGTCCTGAGCTGCTCCTTTCTCACGGGTTGATTTTGTGTACACACGCCCGCCCCCCACCCCCCAGCAGAGTACAAGCAGCACGATGGCAAGGACTGTGTCCCTGGTCGCCCCAACACCTAGGAAGGCTTGGCACACGTGAGATGCCCAGTGAGCGTCTGCAGAATACAGTGAATGTGGAGGAAGTGGCTGGTGGACAGGTGGTACCGTGTAATCCCAACCTTGCCGACTTGCCTCATACCCTCCACCAGTCCCTCCTGCCACGGGCAGCGTCTGAGCTGGCAGAGGGCACAGCACACGGGGACACAAGTCACCCCCTCCGCCTGAGAGTGGTTCACGGTGTCAGGGAAAAAACTCTCTTCCCCAAACAGCTGTGAAATCAGCATAGTTTGATTTAGGAAGAGCAAATTAAAACAGTGTTTGCTCTGAGCGTACCCGCTGGTTTCAGGAGAGAAGGCTATTCAGCCCTAACAAGGTGAAAAGGCTCCCCTGAGAAGAGCTGGGGCCTCTTGGCTGCCCTCTGTCAGCTGCGTCCTCCCGCACCCCCAGCAAGGAAGGGGCTTGGACCCAGGGCACTGTGACCACTCTGTGAATCCACTTGGCCCCCAGAAGGGGTGACGTCTTGGAAGAAACCTAATGCCAAGAGCCTGAAGGCCTTCAAGGAAGCAACTCCACTCCCACCTCTGGGAGACCGCGGGCTCAGAGCTGCCAGTCACAAACTGGCTGCCCACCAGTCCTTCTCTGACGAAACAAAATTAAATCCCCAAATCCCCTTTGCTGTCACTTCTCCTCCTGCTGGGAAGAGGCGCAGTGGACCGCAGCTTCTAATTGGAACTTAAACTTGGGTGAAATTTAACAGCACCCCTAGTTCACCAGACTCCCCTCAAACCCTCAAAACAAGTGCAGGGGTGGGGGTGGGGGTAAGGGCACCCTGTTCAGGGAGGAAGGGAAGACAGGAGAGAACAAGGTGCTAAAGTGACGGCCACCTTACAGAACGACTGTCCTAAGAACCCCTGGGCAAATCCACGGGGCAATGATGGATACACCAACTTCCTCCTGTGACAAGGGCTAGTGAGGAAACCTAGCAGAGAAGCCAGCCAGGGAAGGCTCCCTCGAGGCCCTGTCCCCCAACCCAGACATAAGCAGAGGGGCAGCATCCCAAGGGGATGAAGGCCAAATGGTCAGGGAGGACAGCAGTGCCCAGCAAAGCACAAAGGTGATGCTTCTGAGGTGTCCCCGGTGCCAGGGCCGAGAGGAAGTGTGGAGCTGAGGGAGACGCTGTGGCCTGGCTGGCACTGCTACAAAAATGGACGAGGTGGCGGCGGCTGGGAGAGCTGCTGGATGGCCAGGTCCCCGAGTGCCTGCCGACTGATTTAGTTCCTTTAAAAATGAGGCCTTTCGGGCTCCTCTGCTGTGTGACGTTCCCACAGCAGTGAGATAGAGCTTCCAAGAGGTGAGGATTCAGGCATCTGTAGCTTCCTCTGCCCTTCACCCATCAGCTCCCGGAGTTTGTTTCATTCATATTTAGAGAGGGGGAGAGAGAGGAGGGGGATGGATGGAAGGAAGGGGGATGAGCGGGGGAGGGCAGAGAGCGAGGGGGGAGAAAGCGAATCCCAAGCAGGCTCTGCAATGGTCAGCGTGGAGCCTGATGCGGGGCTCGCTCAAACCCATGAACTGTGAGATCGTGACCTGAGCCAAATCCAAGAGTCAGAGGCTCAAGCGACTGAGGCACATGGGCACCCCAGCTCCCAGAGTTTCAACATAAAAGACTAGCTGATCTACGTGGAGCCTTTTAGGTCTAGCAGTTGGGGTGGGTGGCTGGGGACTTGATTTCCCTGTTAGTTTAGCAGGAGTGACTAAGTCTTGAAGGTGAAATGGCGACATACTGCCTGGTCTGCCCTACACACACAGGGCTCAGGACTGCTGGCTCAGGCAGAGGCGGGGATGCCCTGATGGCACGGCTGAGCTCTGGATGGATCCCGGAGGCTACCTCAAGTGATAAAAGAAATGAATGCCCAGCTTACAGGGCCGTCTTTGTTCCAGGGTGCCAGGGGTTAAGAGTTAATTGGGGTTAATGAGAACACAGCATGAACCCATCCCTAAACGGGAACTGAACTTTCCAGGCGTCCTTGAAGTGCGTGAAGAAATTTTCAAGGGTTCTATTTTTATTTCTCAAGTGGCTGTGAACATTTTGGTTTGGGAGTTTTTATTTTCTCAACTTGAATGACAACGTCCGGGGATTCATCCGCAAAAAGGAGGGGAGCTCGGAGTCAGCAAGGGACCACGGGGGGTGTGTGTGGGGGGAGACCACAGGTTTCAGGGCCTCGTGCGCAGGGCAGGGGTTCACATCCTGACACTTGCTCTGGCTAACCTTGAAACCCTGGAGCATTAATGAACTCAAAGCACGTCATGTGTCATGTGTGCACAGGTGTTCAACAAACATCAGCACTGGCCATCTGACCCCTCGAGTATCAGCACACACCCGTGTGATCACACCCACGCTATCAGTCCTCCAGACCAGACTGCAAACTCCAGAGGACTGCAAACAGAGCCCAAGTGAGGACCTCCAGCCAAAGAACGTCAGGTCACGACTATTCTTAATGGACTTCTACCACCTGTACCCAAGTTCAGTAATGGTCCAAATGCTCTGTGGGGGAGTTCAAGTTCTTCCCGACCAGACAGAAAGGATCAGCCATCACATGGAGGACAGAGAGAGCCCGACAACAGGTGTGGGTCCAAACCAGGGAATCATTATCACAACTCACTTGCCAAAACCCTACGAAGAGATGCACCATCTAGAGGAGGCATCTGGGTTCCACAGAAGGATCGGTGCTTTCACTTGAAACTCCGAGTGGCCGCTTTCTGAAGGCCCAGCTGGGTGAGGGGTGGCCCAGAGCACCTGTGGAGTCTCGCCGTGGGAGGGGGCTCCGCCAGGAAGGGCTGCTGGGTTTCAGACACCAGCCCACTCACGATGGGCCAGTCTTCACCCAACCATTACTTGGTAGAGAACGAGTCATGGAGCCAGGTGAAGGCCAAGATGCCTCTTCGCACACTTACTCACCCACAGCACAGATGAGAGTCAGCCCAACGCCCTCCCAGAACGTGCCACAGAGGGCAAATTACTGCATCTCACTGTCCCTGTGCCACCCCAGGCTCCCAAAACCCTCACCTCAAAGGGACTGGGAAATGCTTACTGAACAGATCGAGAGATGGAAGACTCAGGTGACGCCTGAAAATAAAACGGAGAGCTGATGCCCAAGGACTCTAAAAAAGTGTGTTCCTGGAGCACACGCTTTTCTCTAGCTATTGCCTCACGACATCTGGCAGCAGAAAACCAAGTCCACTCCTGTCAAACAAGTCAGCCCCGCTTAGAATGGGTGAGTGTGGAGACACGCGATGCCCACAAAAGGCAAGTGTGTACTTGCTGGAAGACGCTGAGCCCGGAGACGGGAGGGGGCCGGGCCCCAAGGAAAGGCAATAACGAGCCCAAAGGTAAAGACTCTGCAAGGCGTCCTCATGTGGCCCCTGAGCTACAGAACAGAGGCCAGAAACCAAACCCACAGCGCAGCCAATCGGACCAGGACCAGGAAGAAAGCCTGTCCCTCTGCTGATTAACTGAGAAGAGGGGGGGCCTCTGGGGCACCTTCTCCGCAGAGCTGGAGGCTGGCCTGTGAGGTCACACCTGAATAACTTCTGCTGAAACACTGGGGAAACAGGATTTGTCTCCATATTGGAGGTGGGGGTGCTGGGAGAACGATTTCCAGGAGAGACCAGGGATGGGAGTGCTGCTCCCCACGCTGCACATGCAGACGTGCAGACAGCTCCAGCTGTCACAAGCCCAGGACGCAGCCTCCTGGAGGCATGCTGGGGCCTGGAACGGCAGAGAACAGAGAAGTCTCTCCGGACTGAGCCCAGGGAATGGCTTCCCGGAGGCCAGCAGGCGAGTGACAGCTACAACACAGGCGGCATGGGACCAGTGCTCCGGAACAGGACTTTGCGCCAGCTCCGAGGGCGGGCACACAGGGCTGCCCCCGGAGCGCTGGAAGGCCTGCCCCTGGCCAACACCTGAGGAGCCTGGTGACGCCTTCCCGGAGTTCCCAGGTCCCCAGCCCTGTCAGCCCGGAGACAGCCAGGCGCTCACAAGGCACTTCCTGAGCTCAGTTACTCCCTAAACACACCAAGCGAAAAGCTGCTGGTGACTGACAGTTGAAAGCATTTCCATGTCTCCTGCTCCAAATCTTCTGCTTTTTTTTTTCAAGGCTACTGGAGATAAAGCAGATGCAGAAAAGGACCCAAATAACATCCTTGTCTGAACCCTCTGCTCTAAACATCCCCTGCCCTACTTCGATGAAAGAGAAATCCTTAGTTAGGGACCTGAGGTTTGTAACCTATGTTTATGGTGTTTCCTCTGGAAGGCAAAAGAAAGACAGACAGAGAGATAGAGATAGAATAACTTCTCCTGAACCCACAGATGCAAGACCAGGAAACTCATTCCAAGTTTCAATCATCAAGCAGTGTGATGTCTAACCGGGGAGCCTGGCTGCTGGGCTCCGTGTTAAAGACATGTGGCGCCAGGAGCTACCTGGGAAAGGTCACGGCCACGGCAGGGCTCCCTCAGTCCCGGGAGGCCTGGCTGTGCACCCCTGGGAAACGGATCACATGCTGTGACGGCCACTGGACGCAGCCTGAGTCTTTCTAGAAGGCACGCTGTGGCTCCCAGGCACTGTCTCCACTACCGCATCACAACCCCCTGCCCCAGCCTCCGGAATTGGGACAAGCCCCACGCACCTGGTCCAGGTGTCCCCGGTCTCTGCCCAAGCCCCCCACTGGGAGATGGATGGGGCCGCATTTGGAGGGGATGCTGTTGGCAGGGGGAAGGGCTGCCACTCTCACACCAGAGCCTCTGGACACACCCTGAGAGGCTCACTTGTCACCCAGAGAAGGCTATGCCTTGGAGGCAAGGGACCTGCCACCATTGGACACATCCTGAGTGCTCACACAACAGCAGCTTCCATCGAAGACCTCTTTTTGACCCCGACACCCCATGAATTGGTTATCGGCTCCATGTTAGAAAACTGAGGAAAACGGGGGCAAAATAGCTTGTCCAGACCTTGTAACCATGAAGACACAGCTGAGATCAGAACTCAGGCTGTGTGTACTCAAGGCCGGTTCCCCTTTTAGGGCACTTACTGCCTCCCCTGATTACACCCTAGAGAAAGTCTCCAATGCACCCCCCCCCCCGCAAAGTTGCCTCCTGGGGGTGGAAGGGGAGGGGGGCCGGTCCGGTCCAGTGGGGTCAGCTAGGCACGGCCGCTGCACCCCTCAGCCCCACTGGAGGACTGGCCGGTGTGCCCGTGTTGTCTCTTCCTCAGCTGAGAAGCCAGATGGTGCCTGGTGGTGGGCAGAGTTCCAAGGATTTGGTGCCAGAGCTGCAACCCTTGTGGTTTGGGGGGGGGGAAGATAAATATTGTGGAAAACCCACACAGTCACTCACTTAATGATTATATGCCATGCAGGCTTCTTAAGGGCAGTGCGGCTCATCATGAGCATGAGAGAGATGGGTCTGCAGCCATCCGCCCAGGTGAGAAGATAGAGAGGCCTGACCTTGGACGGGACAGGCTTCAAGGACAGTGAGGATGAGGAGGCAGACGGGACGGGGTGGGGTGCGGGAGGAAGGCTGGGGGCTCTGCCTAGAGAAACAGACCTGCCTCTGGAGCTGGAACCTGTCCTAACACTTCACTGCTTGCATTTCAGGCGCCAAAGAGGGGGTGGCGGAGACGGGTGGGCCACCCCAGCCCGCGTGGCATGTGGACAGCTCCCAGTTGCTCCCCTCTGCCTTCAGCCCTCAAAGACAGGGGGCCCCTAAGCCCATGCTAAGGGGCCACTTTGACCCGGCAGTGAGGCACAGAAGCTGACCCTTGCCTTCGGGAAAAGAGAAGCCAGCTGGGCGTGGAGTTTTTCTGGTGGGAGCGTTGGCTGCCAGCTGCGGTAAGCCGTGGGCATCAGCAGCCCCAAGGGCTTATGGAGGGATGGGGCCAGTGCTGGCCTTGGACCCAGCAGCGGCCACGCATCTGAGTGTTCTCGTTCATTCAAATGTTCATGGAGCAACTGCCCTCTGCAAAGGCCCATGATGGCTCAACATGTGGATCAGGCGCAGCTCTGACCCTGAGATGCTCAGTGACACCCAGTAACTGAATACACACAGAAGTCCAATTATCGCCAGCTCGGGGGTGGGGGGTGCAACGGCCACAGGTGTCTTCAAAGGAGGCGCTGGAGTTCAGCATCGAATGAGTGAGTGCTCGTCTGACTCTGAAGCAAGGGAAAGGCACGCGATGGGCACAGAGTCATGAAAGCACCCAGCATCTCTGGGGGACAATGGCCAGTGAGTGTGGGGTGGACGTGAGAGAGAAGGTTCCGGAAGGAGACTGGACCAGATCATACCACATAAAGGAGCCTATATGTTGCCATGTGGAGAGAACTTCGAACAGGTTTTAAGCTGGAAAATGACAGTCACATCTACCTACAACTCACATTAGGAGAATAAAATGATAGAAAAGCTCCCAGGCCTTGGGTGGCTCCTTGTGCCTGGAGGCGGCTGGGCCAGCACTGCAAGGGTGGGGGCTGAGCACTGTCTCCTGCATCCCGGTTCCAGCCCCCCCGCCCCCCGCCCCGGGCCCTGCTCTGCTCTTCTCTGTCCTAATGGGACAAGGCTTAAAAGGGACTGTATGTACTTGAACTGTAAGTTCTGGGGGCAGACAGGAAAAGGCACAGCAGGGATGTCCTGGCCAGCGGGCCACAGTGATAAATGGGTAACAATGCCATCTAGAACCTCGTGGGCGAGCCCCCCCGGGGAGCCAGAGTGGGTGAGAGACACTGAGATGTTAATTTCTCCTTCACCCACGGGCTTGGTTTATCAGTTCTTACATTTTAGCCACTTGAGACTCTCTCCACGGAGAATCAAAACCAGCTCTGGGTACTGGGTACACCGAGGTGTACTTTGCCAGATGTTAAGAACGGGGAGACGACGGGTCCACGGCACTACTTCCCCCAGGGCTGTGCTCTGCTGCACACGCAAGAAAGCTGGAGATACTTGTCTGGCTTGGCCACGTGACCCGGGGCCTGGAAAGAGCTGTCAGGGCTGGGCTGGGGGTCAAATGGTCCTAAGAACAAGAGGACTCGAGGAGACAGGTGGACTGTGTTATGAGTGACGAGTGGGAGTCTCTCTTTTTGGAGAAAAGCACCCACACCCCAACCACCTGATTCTGTCAATAGTTAAGCTGACTTTCGGTGGCTGGTACATGTGCCTCGTGGGCATTAGAACCTGCAGAGCCATTAGCATCTCCAGGAACCAGCTGCGACCTGGCTGCTTTGGGTGTCCCTGTCCCGAGGACATCGGCCTCTGCCACCTCAGCTGCCCAGCGTGCCTGTGGCACTCGATGGGAGGCACCAGGTGATGGCTGCGGGTGCTCCTGGCGCCTTACCTTCCTCCTTCCACTCTTCCCACTTGTCTCTTTGTGGGAAGAGTGGATGGCAGTGGGATTGCTCCTCGCTGGAGCTGGAGGGGAGGGAAGGAAGTCAGGTGCCCAGAACACGGGAGCCCTGCAGAGAGGAGCACAGGCCAAGCTGGCTCCACCCCTTCTCTGCTGATGTCAGATCTCGAAATAGACAGACTGGGGAGCAGGATTCTTTGCCGACACTGAGTAACCTTGGAAGTGGGGAAGGAGGGGACACAGGCGTCAATTTGGCTGATTAACAAGCTGTCCAACTAGGTATAAGAAATCACACTAACATCCCCAGCTTCCTCCTTAGTCAACAGAGTAAGAGGCCTCTCCATGGGGCTGGCAAGCTATGGGCCCTAAGGGGAAGCTCAGAGCACCATCCGCAGGGACCCAGGGGGAACCTGTTGACCCCGGGTCAACAAAGGGATGCTGCTGGAGCCCCTTCCTCCCAGGGAAATCTGGAATCTGAAAACAGTCTGATCAGAGGGGTGATGCTGTTCCCTGTCTGCATGGAAGTGTGTGAGGCATCAACTCCAGCATGTTACTGGAGACACCAGGCTGGAGACCTGTGGACATGTGGCCATCGTCTTTCCTTGGAAGAGGCGAGGCACAGAAGTCCCTGACCGCTGCCTCCACTGCTACAGCCTGGGCGACCAGAGCCCGGGAGACTGTGTGCCGGCAGGACCATTTACACTGGGACAGGTCCTCCGCCAGGAGAACTCAAAGGGGAGAATGCACAGAACTGTCTGCAGAACTAGCTGAGAGGCCAGATTCCTGGGCCTCGGGGCCTTAGATTCTGCTACATTCAGCCTGGGGTAGGACCCAAGAGTGTGTATGTTTAACAAATACTTGAAGTTGGTTCCTGGAGCCAAACTTTGAGACAGGGTTCAGGCTCACACTCCTGACCTGGGGAAAGGCACAGAGCTGGACCGGTGTTCCTAGGGGCTCATGGGTGGAGCAAAACCTCCCTCCAGTGGTGAGGGGTGCACGTCACAGACTGGCGGGGGGCCTTCCAGTCCCGGCTGGCATCCAGCACTTGGCCTGGCAGTCTCTTCCCTCCTCTTGTCAAGGTTTTCAGAGAACATCTCAATCGGTAGCTAGAGGAGGTTCTTCACGTAGCCAAACTGACTATGCCCTGCTGTGCTGTGTGACCCTTCCTTCCAGATTCACACTCACCACGAAGCATCTGCTCTGCGGCACCTCCCTTTGCACTTGAAGGCTGATTAAAACGTACCTTGGTCTGCTCTCAGCCAACCCACGAGATAGCCCGAGCTCATGCTAATTAATCAGATGTCATCGTTAATATGCACCTGAATTGTTCAGCTCCCCTAACACCCATCATGCCCGGGCCACAGGCATCTCTCCGCTAGCTGCAAACGCTCTGGGCTTCCTCGGCCCTGGCTTCCCTCCGCTGGGCTGGCCGACGGTCTGGAGAAAGTACCCACAGACACTTTTATTTTCAGCAGCTTGCACGGCCAGCACTCTGGCTGGGATGCCGGCGACACAGAGGAGAGTCGTTATTACTTTAGACTGAGTGCTTTATTTAATTAAACAATTACTGGTGGGGCCCTGGGGCGCTATTTAGAGAGATTCTGCTCACAACAGACACCCTGCAACAGAGAGTGAGCGCCACTCAGGGGGCAGGCACAGCCCCACAAACCTCGGCTAGGCTGTCCCAAGTACCAGGGTGCTCTCTGCAATGAAAGCATCAGAGAGACACAGACACAGGATGGGAGGGGGAAACGGTTTGGCACGTATAGTTTCCAGTTTAGTTAGCACAAAATATTCAAGAACATTCCATCTTCCTCCAAAACCACTGGCAGGCTGCTGGGTTCTAGATGGCAGTTTTCTCCTTGCGCTTTTGGGGGAAATGGAATAGAAAGGGGGCAGGAGGGGAGCGGGAGGTATGGAATCAACCAGAACGTGTGCTTAGAGAATACAAAGTCACTTTTAGATCTTTGGCTGGAAGGGAGATCTGGCAGCAGAGGGACGCAGGGCACGGAGGTGGCCTAGAGTGTTTGGGGTCAGCCCAGAGCAGGTGGAGGGGGACAGATGAAAACACAGGCATGGGTCAGTCACGGGGTCGGGCCAGGACGCTTGCGGAGTGAGAAGCCAGGTGTTTACCCTCGTTCATGCTACTCACAGAGAGGGTGCGCTCGAGCCTCAAGCTCGGGCTGCCTGGGATCAGCGTGGAGTGTGGATAAAATGGTCCTGAAAAAGCACAGCGCAGAAGGTCCCCAGCAGGGACGAACACTCCCCATGGAGACCTATTTGGAAGTTTCCCAACCAAATGGGCCCATGCAGGAGGAGGCTGTGGGCATACACATAACAAGCCCCGTGAAGCTTCCCAGCTTGTGTGTGTGTGTGTGTGTGTGTGTGTGTGTGCGTGTGCGTGTGTGTGTGCACGCACAGACAGCTCTGCCTCTCTTGTAGGTGGGCTGCTCACATCCACCCCAACCCCACGTCTGCCTGCTTCCACATGCACCGGGCTTTGGACCGCTGCGCCTTTGCACGCGACCACGTGGATACTTCCCTTACAACAGATAGGCTTCTGAAAGTTCTATTTATAAATACTTAGTTTTCATAGAATGACATTTTACACACACTAGGAAAACCAAGTACTTGAGAGAAACCCGCAGCGAGTCCTTCTGTACAATAAGGGAGCACTTTGTAATAGATACCCCGCCCCCCAGTTTGTTTTATGCATTTGGACTTTCACATAGTGGGGTTTCTGAGGAGCTGACTGGCTAGGGTGGGGTGGCCTGGTTATGGCACACAAGATGACCCCCCCCATCCCAAAGCACCACCCTGGCTGAACTGAGGACAGGGGCAGGGTGGAAGGACAGGAATCCAGGCAAGTCAGTCTGACATCTGCCCCTGCGCCCAGGAGTTAAAACAGCTTGCTCTGGGCAAGCGGTGTTTGTAAGCACGTACTTGTGACTTCCCAGACAACGGATATGGGGACAGAGACCTGGGATATCCTAACGGGGGCAGAGAGACACTCAAACTGCTGCTGTGACCAGGGGTCTGGGCGGTTCACCTGGCTTGGGAGCTGGGAGGCAAGTTCCCTTCACCCAAAGGACAGAGAATGCAGGACCCTCACCAATGGCAGCGAGCAGCTCCTGAGGCTTGGGGGAGCGATGGTGGGGACCATCCAGGAGGCGCTAGTCCCACCGTTTGGCGATCCAAATCCCCATCACCTGGTGATTTTACTGGGAGCGCAGAGGAGGCAGTGCTGGGCATTAGGCGGCATTCCCTCAGCTGGAGTGTGAGGTGCCCAGAGGTGGCAGAGGTGGGCCGTGGGGGTGATGGATGGCGGGCTTAATGCCAGCTGACAAAACCCACATCCTGAGAGCGCATTAAAAATAAAAACAACAATCCTCTCACTGAGCTGGAAAAGGAAACTTGGGCCAAACACCCCAAGGTACTGGGGGTGGGGCAGGGGGCAGTAGTCACCATGGTCTGGAACCGTGCCGGGCAGCACCTGGGCAGGCACCGGGGATGGGCCAGAGGCTGCACTCGGGCAACAGCAGCCGTGGGTGACAGGCAGGGTGCTGGGGGCTCATGGGGTCCCTTGGCAGGAGTTTGAGAGACCCAGAGCTGGGGTGAGTGACAGCGCAATCTGAATTTCATTTAGACAGGGCTAGACTGGGGGGATGGAAAGCGCACTGAAAAACATGAGACCATTCCCGGGATGAGATATACAGACAGCTCCCTAGGAAAAAAAAAAAAAAAGAGAGAGAGAGAGAAAGAAAAACACGGGCCTGTCCCTGTGTTATTGATTTCCTTGAAAAAGAGAGACAAGCTAATCCTTTAAAGTCAGTCACTTCAATGTGAGCTCCGGTGCTTGTATGAAGTCAGAATTCCCTCAACATTAGAGCCCCAGCCCCTGTCTGGGCTACGGGCACACGCATTCTTGGGGCGCAGAGCAGAAATCCATTCATTCTTCCTTGACCCAGCATCACGGGTTGAAAGCAGAGGCTCAGCACATGGGGAAGACAGGCAGCACATGGGCAGGTCTCACCCAGAGGCTCAAGCGGACACTCTGTGTCTGGCAGAAGACCCTGAGGGCCACCACCAAGCCGAGCTCTCGGTGTGCGGCCGGGCCCGGGTCACCAGGGCTACCCCCTGCACCTGCATGGAGTGCCCATGGCGACTGGTAGCTTCCCACGAGTGAGTGGGGAGAAAGGGTAAGAGGCCAAGCAAATGGACCTTTCTGAGCCTCTGGACTGAGTAAAGAGGAGCCCACTGTGGGGAGGAAGAAAAAGAAAAAAAGGATGGGCCTCCCTGGTAGCTACCTCCCTGGTAACATGCTGTGTGGAGGGAGAAAAGGAAAAAAAGCATCCCAAGCAGGCACTCTGATGTTCCAGACCCTGTAAGCAACACCAGGCCGGCAGGGATCTCTCAGGCTGTTACTGAGTCCTGACCGTGTGCATCAGCCAGGAAGGCACAACCCAGAGAAGGGAAACTGTCATTGGGCCATTTGTGGGCTCAGGGTCCTGCTCTCTGCTTCCAGATGGAGCCAGCCCACGAGCCCCCTCCCCCATAAAGACAGCTCATCTGCTCTGTCAGTTCCCGCCAGCCCTCCAGCCCTCGGGGGCCACCCTTCCTAGTTCGTCTGCTGCACTCCACCCCACGTTCCTGATGGTGGCAAACTCAGGGGTAGCACCCACACCACACCCTACTGTGACTGTGCTCTGGGGTGCACGGGGGTGCCTCTGGAGGGAGTGGCAGTGTTCCTGAGAGTCCCCACGCCCTGTCGGGTCACTGCCGCTGTGAAACCTTGCCGCCCCCCCCCCCGCCCCAAGTTCCCTCCGTGCTGGTCCTGAAGGCCTCTAGGCCACCTCCTGCCCCAGAATTGGTAAGAATACATATTCAAGCTATGGCAGCAGTGACCCACTTATTAGCAGATGCCACAGCCCCAGGGCACAGTGGCTGATGCTGAAAGAACACAGAAAGAGGCTGTGGCAGGGACAGGAGACGTCCTTGGGAAGACACGTCCAATTCCAGCGTTCTGAGTGAGTGTGAGCGGTCCGCTCCACTGTCTAGGAGCGAGGGGCGGCAAGACAGGCAGCAAATCTATCAGGCAGACGGCAGGGCGTGCGCACTCATGGATCACTGAACAGACACCCCCCGGGACAGAGTCGCCCTCAACCCTCTGCAGACGTCAGGCTCCAAAGGCTGACGGACGGGTACGGCCTGCCCCTCCTCCTGGGTTGCGCGATGGGGCTGCGTGCAAGCCCAGCAAGCCTGTGTCCAAGCCCAGCAAGCCTGTGTCCAGGGCTAGAGGATGGGGACAGGCCCTGCGGCCCAGGGGAAGTCACTGGCCCCAAGTCTCAGTTTTCTCGGCTGTAAAGTGGGATGATGCCAGGGGCCTCACGTTGCACCGGGGAGGGCCATATCAGAAAGTAAGCAGTGACACGCTATACACACATCAAAGCCGCGGGAGGAAGGACCGGTCGAGCCCCGGCACTGCCAGCAGGTGCCTCACCCCCTTCACCACGTCCTCACAAAGAGGATGTTTAACCCTTGAATGGTACTGCCTTAGGAAGAGACCACTGGGTTTTTAAAAGGGGACTGTTGGGAGTATGGAGGTTCCTCAAAAGATTAAAAAGAGAACTACCCGATGACCCAGCAATTGCACTGCTAGGTATCTAGCCAAGGGATACAGGAGAGCTGATTTGAAGGGGCACATGGACCCCAATGTTTACGGTAGCGCTATTGACAATAGCCAAAGTATGGAAAGAGCCCAAATGTGCATCAACTGATGAACGGATAAAGAAGATGTAGCACATATGTGCAACAGAGTGTTACCCAGCAATCAGAAAGAATGAAATCTCGCCATTTGCAACAATAGGGATGGAACTAGAACGTATCACACTAAGCAAAATAAGTCAGCCAAAGACAAATATCACATGACTTCACTCATATGTGGAATTTAAGAAACGAAACAGATAAAGGGAAGGGAAGGAAAAATAAGATAAATACAGGGAAGGGGAAAAACCATAACAGGCTCTTAAAAACAGAAACAAACTGAGGGCTGCTGGTCGGGTGTTAGGTGGGGGGATGAGTTAAACTGGTGACGGGCATTAAAGGGGGCACTTGTTGGGATGAGCACCGGGTGTTATATGTAAGTGATGAATCACTAAATTCTATTCCTAGAATCATTATCACACGATATGTTAACTAACTTGAATTTAAATTTAAAAAAATGCTGTTAACAAAAAAAAATTTTTAAAAACAAGGGGACTATTGGGGTACCTGGGTGGCTCAGTCGGTTGAGCATTTGACTCTTGATTTCAGTTCGGCCCACAATCTCACAGTTTGTGGGTTAGATAGGGGCCCACACTGGCCTCTGTGCTGACGGTGCAGAGCCTGCTTGGGATTCTCTCTCCCTCTCTCCCTGCCCCTCCCCAGCTTGTGCGGGTACTCTCTCTCTCTCTCTCATGAGATAAACTTAGAAAGGGGGACCATGTGTTGATTTAAATGTAGCAGGTGGCAGAGACCAACACAGAATCAGAAAACACAGCTTCCGGGTGGAGGGTGAAACCGGGACTCTGGGTGAAGGCCTAGGAAGACCCTTCCAACGGTACCCTGAGCCCAGTCACACTGCTGACTCCTCTAGGAAGAGTCCAGCAGACAGAACTCCCTGAACTCCTCCCTGGCCCCCAACACACACCCTGCTTCTTCAAGGTGGTATCTGGCACAGGGTGGCAGGTCACCCGCTGGGCGCTTGCCCGCTGCCATCTCTCTCCCGAGCCACCCATGCCCTGGAGGTGGATGTCACAGCTCCGGTATCAAGGCGGGATGGCGAGCCAGGGTGACCTTGTCCTGTCCCAAGGCACCCCACAAGGGGCCCCCACTTGGTAGCGTCAGTTTGTAGCTGAGTCTCCAGCCAGGATGACCTCCGCTCTACCATCTGCGCTCCCGGCTCTGCCCGGCCGGTGCCTGCTGGGCTGCCGGTCACCCAGCAGCGTCTGCCCACCTGTAAGAGGCAGAGGCCACTCCTGCAAACCGTGAGCTTTCAGCACTCGGGGAGTCCCACCGTGGCCCTGGGGCTTCCCTGACACTCTGGAGGCTGTGGCAATGACAGGGCCAGGTCCGGGGCAAGGGGTGCGAGTGACAGGCTGGGAGGTACTGCAGGGATGAGGAAGTGAAACAAGCACTTGGCAGTGGCCTGGAATCCAGGGGACGGCAGCAGACGTCCCGCCTCCCGACACTGGGGACGGTTGGATTCCTGGACAGAACCGATTTGCACGCAATCCTTCCACGTCACCACTGGTCCCTGGCCCCTCATTGCACAGGAGAGAACGAAATGCTAAATTCTGACTTTGTTTCCTAGCGAAGCTGGAGAAACTCTGCAGAAAGAATCCCAAGATACTCCCCAGCCTGGAGGCCAGGTTACTGGTTTGAAAGAGTTAGGGTGCCCAACACTTTCCCACTGATCCTTCAAAGGAGCAGCAGCAGGGGCAGCTGGTGGGGGTGGTGGTTCTGAGAATCCAAGCCAGCTGACAGCAGGTCCTGATGTCAATTCTCACGGGCCCTTGCAATGGCCCAGGTCACTCACTGGTGGCTCCAGCTGCAGCAGCTTACAGGGATGCCGCTGAAAAGCACATGTGACTCACTGGACCCCTGCCTCCCAGCACCCTGTTCTGTGGCTGCTCCAGGGAAGGAGAGATAGAGAGAGAGAGACTGACTCATGTCAGCTGCACTGGCAATCACAGGATGTGGACGGAGGTCGCAGGGTGCAGGAAGGGAGGAGGAATTTTCCATTTGTTAAAGTCAAGGGCTTTGGGAAGCGACTGGTGGCCGCTGGTGGAGAAAGCTCCCTTCTTATCGTGATGCCACACACAGGCTGGCCTCTGGGTACAGCTAACATCCCAAATATTCTCATTCTGTGTGTGCATTTCAGTAGCATTCCTAGGAAGACACAGACGAGATCGTTTCCAGAGGACTTTCTGGAAATCAAATCACAAAATAAAAAAGCCTGTATCCTTATTTCCCAGGATGTGCTGTCCCAGAATAGCAATGAAGAGATGGTTCTTAGGAGGCCCTTCGAAGCATGCCGGCCGGATGGGTGCCTCCTCTTCCTGAGACAAGGTGACTGTGCATGGGGTGGGGGTGCTTTAAAGCTGTCTGCCGTCTTGCCCCATCTTTTGGTGAAGTCTGGCTGCTGGCAAAATCAGAGAACGCTGGTAGCAAGAGGCCTAGTGGGAGTCTTTAGAAGGGATGGATGGCTGAGGGGCAGGGAGGGGGAGGTACACCCCCACTCCCTAATGATCTAAAGAGGCCACCTGACGACGGAATGAAGACACAGGGATAAGCCCTGTGGGTCAGACTTCGGAGGGGAAGGTGCCCCTGTCACCTGCAGCAGAGCTCAGGACCAAGGAGGAAAACCCCTTCCAGCTCATGC
This sequence comes from Hyaena hyaena, assembly GCF_003009895.1. Lineage (NCBI taxonomy): Eukaryota > Metazoa > Chordata > Mammalia > Carnivora > Hyaenidae > Hyaena > Hyaena hyaena. The sequence continues at coordinate 265,678 of NW_024080653.1, read as the reverse complement.
AGGGTGGTGGGCCCACAGGTGGATGCACAGCACCCAGCACTGAGGGTCGGGAGGCGCATTCTTCAGAGCCACACGCCAAACTTCTGAGACGTCTGCCCTGAATTTCTCAAAGCCAGGCAGAAGAGCACATCTGAACTGAATACCTTAGGGGCAAACCCAAGCCCCCAGCGGTGGACCGGGAGGTTGGGGGGGGGCAACACCCCAGAGAGAATGGGCTCTTCTTCTGCTCACCCCCCAATTCTGATCTCTGTAGCTTTGGCAGGCCCCATGGCAATCAGCCCTATGAGTTATAAGAGCAATATCTGAAAGATGAAGGTGGTAATTAATGCCTGTCTGCTTTCCTGAATGGCGCCTTCTGTTCGGTCAGGGAGCTATTGAGATTCAAGGAGGGAGGCTCCCGTCATGTGGAAGGTTTACAGGAATAAGTGAAGGAACAATTTAATAAGGCAATAATAACGCTCCTAAATAATTTACCAGGCAAATGGCAGCAGCCAATATTCCCAGTACTCTGTATCTGTCGCTGGGGAGGGGCCGTGCCAGGCGAATTCAGCACAGAGTCTAACAGCCTCTTGTGGAAAGACCCGGAGGCCTGGCCCCCTGCCCGAGACATGTCTGTGTTGACCTCTTGGACCCTTTCCTCTACCTCCTCCTACAGCCAGTTAAGAGATTCAGATGGGTCCTTACACTTCACTACCACTTTGGCTAATTTTATCAACGACGCTTTGTTGAGATACTAAGATGCTAAGAGGCCTCAGCTGGGCTGCTCTCCCAGCAGGACCCCTCCCCAAGGCTGGGGAAGTGGGGAACAGTGCCAGGGAAGAACTTGCTATGGAATCTCCACCAGACCTGTGGAGGGGTGGCGGGAGGAGCGGGAGGGGATCTGAGATACGATTCTACTAAGAGCCAAGTTTCTAGCCATAGGTGAACAAGCGAGAGAAACAGCAGACCATCCGACCGCTCCAGCAACACAGAAGAGGAAAACCAATCTCTCCCGTGGCCTGGGCCACAGGACTCCTTCGGCAGGTCCACGGGGCGGGCCTGGGAAGGCATAACCACCCCTCAGTGTCCCTGGGTTAACAAACTCCGAACCAGGTGACATGGCTGGCGGGTCCTATGCAAGCCTTTGCCAGGGCGGGTAACAAAGAGGCCAACTGCCTGAAAGGCTCAGCTCTCTCCCGAATCCTGCCTCCCCTCCCCACCACAGCAGCTAAATGGCCACGTGTCAAACCGTGTGTCACTTTGTACACCTAAATCTGTGTCAGGGTTGAGGAGGACCAAGAGGAGGCAGAGAATATTAATAGATGCCGCAGGAGGGAAAGGGAAGCATCTCTGAGTCCCGCCTGCAAAGCAGGCAGAGATAAATAACTGACTCTGGTTTCGTATCTTATTACCCAAGACCCGTCTGGTGTGGTATTCAGCTCCAACTCCGCCCCCCAACCCCCATGGCACAGAGCAATTGAGAACAGCCTGGAGATTCATCTTCTTCCCTTGTCTGCAGGGAGGAGGGGAGACAGGGAGAGAGCTGGGCTTATCCTTCCCTATCCGGACAGCCTGTGTGTGGTCAGGGCCAACTGTTAAGATGGCTCAGTCCTGCCCAGCCAGGAAGCCAGGCACCTACCATATGCTCGGGGGCCGGCCAGGGGTTAGGCCAACACACGGCAACTCTCTGGAAAATTAGTTCTGACACTCTTAAAGAGCTGTGTTCAGGGCGTCCCTCAAACCCAGAGCTAAATTTACAAGAGTTCAGGGCCAGGAGCTGGCACGACCCAAATGCCAAATGCAAGCCACGTGTCACTGAGGCCTGGTCACCAGCACACGCAGACCGCGTTCTCAGTAACATGGTATGTTTTCTGCCCAGGACTGTGGCCCCATAACCAGCCAGAGCGTGGAGCTGTGTAGACCCTCCTCTCTGGTTCAAATGCCCCCAGATACCCAGGCCGGGCAGAGGCAAGGCCACTCACCAGGTAGATGCGGTAGGCATCCACACGGCGCAGGGGTCCCCAGCACGGGTCCGTGTCGTTGTGCTTGGCGTCGGCCTCCACACCACAGGACTCGTTGCTGGTGGCGCTGCTGATAAAGAGAAGAGTGGCTCAGTGTGGCCCCCGCTCAGCTGGAAGCAGACAGGACGTAATGTTACTATTAGCCACCGCTGAGCCTCCGCTCCCCCCACTGCGGCTTCAGGGCCAGACCACCTGATTCCCCACGAATCACATTCTCCTCCTAGGGCAGGTGCCACTTATTCCCGGGGCCCCTGGTGGGAATCCTAGTCATCTTGCCAATGGGGAAGGGAGGGGGACAGTGACGAGGGGCACATTTCCAAAGGGCAGAGTGCACGGCCAGCTGCGGTGCATGTAGAAAAGGGCCTTGGGCATCTCCGTCCTTTAGATACTGACAGTTTGCTTGGAGTTGTGCTTCTACCAACAGCTCTTACCCAACTGGTTGAGGGGGGGGCAGGGAGATACTCACCAAGTCACCTGCATGAGGGAGAAGGGCACGGCGGCAGCGTAGATGGCCAAATCCCCGTACAGGTAAACGATAATGCAGAAGTAGAACAGGTTGACCCCCACTGAAAGGAAAAGAGTCACTGGTCAGGGGGCCACAGAGATGCCCACGGTCCTTCCTGACGGTGAAGTTTCTACCTCTTCCATAGCTTTCCTTTCTCAGGCTGTTTACTTTCTACATAAAGAAAACAACGGCGTCCCGTGGCCCGTGCTGCCTGGCTACGCTGCGATCCGGCAGAAGACACAGGCGCCCCGGACTTTCACCTGCGAGGCTGAGTGAGGCTTGGGGCATCAGACGCTCCGAAAGCAGGCAGGTGCGGGGTGCGGGGGGGCTGGAGGGGAGGGCTGGCTGAGGAGGCTCAGAGGGGCCTTCACGCTTGGGACAACCTGGCTGGGCAGGAGAAGGAGAGGGACCCTGAGTCAGGAGGCTGAACCCCAGTGCCCCTGGATCAGGGCCCCCTTTGCAGCCAAACACACGACTCTACAATAGAGGCTGGTGGTAAGGAACTGAAAAGCAAAGATAACAACAACAACAAAAAACGGTCTAGCTTCTGATGCTGAAATCAAGAGGGTAAAAAGCCCCTGATTTCCAAAGGCCAAGTGCCTCATTTTGAGTTTGATTATTCACCAAGCCCTGGACAGGAAGAGGTGGCTGGGGGTGTTGGTGACAGAGGGGGCAGCAGGAGGAGGCCCTTAAGACGAGCTCACTGTCAAAATGTTTGCAAGGGAGGACACTGCCTTTGTTTGGAAGGTGCACGGGACGCTCCCTCTAGAGGCAAACCTTGCTCTCCTCTCCCTCCGGGTGGGGGCGCTGCTCTAGCCCCAATGCTACTCACCTCACTTCCTGACCTTGGCAAGTCCCTGACTATCTCCAATCCTGCACAATGAGAATCACTGTACCCGTGCTAAATTCCATATGCAATTCCAGCTTTAAAGACCAGGTGTAAAAGCTCTGAAAAAAGCGTCTGGGCCCTACAACTTCAGGGTCACGCCCCCAGACAGCCGCTCTCAAACTCCTGTTCAGACTGACTGCTCATTTTTGATGTCATTGGTCTCAAGTTGCTGCCTTCTCGGAAAATAGAAAGAAAAATGAAGTGACAGCTCCCTTCTAATCTTGGTGGCTCTGAAGAGCCTCCAGGGTCCCCAAGGGGAAAGCCGGGGACATATTCCTCCTGGGCTATTTGAGGTCAGCTCTGCTCCTAGGAGTCTGGGGGAAAAAAGACTAGGAAAATACGGTTCTTGCAAGAACTCTGTAGGGCCTCAGACAAAGTCAATGTCCAAGCTCAGTGGCCCCTGGGGTCTGGCTGTCACTCACATCCCAGGCTCCAGGTACAGCCCGTGCTCCAGCCTGTCTTTCTGCTCTGACACCAGTGTTCTCTGCGGAGAGGTACTGTCCCCTCCCCACTTACCCTTCTCCTCCACTCGCCTGTGGACTGCAGTGCCAGCTCTGGTTACAAACTGCCACTGGCCCTCCCTGATCAATAAATTTCATTACTAGACACAAAACGGGAAGATCAATGAACTTCCTAAGAAGACAGCAATGACGAGGCCTGGCACTGCTGGTCACAAGTGAGCCTGGACCCCAATGGGGCTTGTTGTGGGGGGTGGGGCTCCTTCCGAAGGGGGAAAGAGAACTGCCCACGAATTAGGCATAGAGCAGAGCAGTGGTTTTTCCCTGGGAGTGTTTTTGCCTTGCAATCCTCACCGGGGACATGTGACAACATTCGAGGACGTTTTGGTTGTCACGACTGGCAGGTGCTACTGGCACGTAGTGGGTGGAGGCCAAGGATGCTGCCCAGCATCCACAACGCACAGGACAGGCCCCACGGCAAAGAAGGACCCAGCCCAAGTGTCAACAGTGCCGAGCGTGGGAAATGCTAAGCAGAGGAGAAAGTGTCCCCTAAGTTCTCGTATGAAAGGGCTCCTTTTTCTGTTAGACTTGGGTAAACTAGAAGTCTCATCTGGAGGGGAGAAAAAACACCCAAACCACGGGTTCCTAGAACTGTCACAGAAGTCAGGGCGGATGGTAAAACATACTCATCAGAAAGGAAGCTTCAAAGGTGCATTTTCTTTCCAAAGCTTGCATTTGCAGGGGGATGTGTGCGGCTGCCAGGGGAAATGTGTACGCTCTTATCTTCGTCTAACGAGATGGGGAGAGATAGGAATGGAGCAAAAGAAAATCACAGAGTGCGCGGGACACAACCAGTCTGGTTTTCATGAATTCTGGAAGCCTCTGTGAGGCTGGTAGGGAAGCAGGAACCAGACCCTCAGGCAATCTTTGGCTGAGGAGCACAATATTCCAGACTGGATGGTCAGATTGCACCACCAGTGATAAACTGAATGCTTCATGTCCTGAAAAGCAGTCAAGGAGACTCTAGTTTCTAGAATTCCCCAGGTTCCAAGTTACTGCAGCCACATTCGAGACAAGAAAGAGCCAGTGGAGATGCCACCCCTCTGGGACCAAGGGGCAGAGATCTTCCAAAGATAAGATCCTTACAAAGACAAGGATTTATTGAGATGCGTCTGACTATCTCTAAAGGGGAAACAGACAGGTTTGGGCACTGAAAAGCCAAAGTCTTAAATAGCACATCTTCCAAAGGACGTCTGCCGGGGAGGTACACGGTGTTGTCACTGAACACTCAGCGACCCAGCATCCGAGCTGGGGGCAGAGGTCCCTTCAGATGTAGGGAGTCCCACTAAGGAGCAGGCAGAGTGAGGAGGGGTCATGATCACACACTTAGATTCCCAGACAGCAACCTTGTGTGTGGACTCCTTGCGCCCTCTGCTGGCCACCGTGGTGGTGGCGAGACAGACAGAGAGAGAGGAAGAGAGAGAGCGAGGCGCACACACACAGAGGCGTGTACATGGTGTATCCTGCCATGGTCACAGGTAGCTGCCCTGTGTTGTTCTAGACGGAACAGTCCAGAAGGAAAGAGAGACAAGTCAGAAGCAATCAGGCGAGAGGCACAAAACTACCAGCCAGCCCCACTGGCTTCCTTCCTTGGAAAGCTGCTTCGGATTCCTGACCTCTCCGAGCAGGGTGGCCACGGAGCTGCCTCTCTATTCCCCATGCTGATGAGCGGAGAGGGATCCAGGAAAGCAATGTGAGTGGTTTGGGCCTCTCGGCCAGCCTGGCGGCCTCGCAAACTCACTGAGAGCTGGCCGACACCGGCGGCCCCGTCCCTAGCTGTCAGTCTATCGGATTGCCTTCGCCCCACCTTGAGAAAGAACGCGTACCTTTATTGAAGAACAGGGAGGCCATCTGTCCCATCTCCACCCGGTCTGTGATTTCAAAAAGGTTCTGAGATCCGCGTCTCTCTGTGGAGCCAAAAGAACAAGGGAGGGGAAGTGGTTTTCACTCGGAAAAGCTCCTGGAGGGGGTGCTAAGCTCACTAAATTCTCCAGATTGAGGAAATCCTCAAGCAATTAAAACTTAAAAAAAAATGTTTTTTATGTTTATTTTGAGAGCGAGTGAGCATGAGTGGGGGAAGGGCAGAGAGACAGCAGGGAGAGGATCCCAAGCCGACTCCGTACAGTCAGCGCAAAGCCTGATGCGGGGCTTGAACTCACAAACCACGATATCACGACCCGAGCCGAAACCAAGAGCTGGACGCTCAACCAACTGAGCCACCCAGGTATCCCAGCATTTCAAGTTCTTGGGGAAACTTCTAATGTTTCCCCACTTGAAAAGTTTTAAAATGGTGTACGGAAAGGGATCCCAGGGATGCTCGTAGCGGAGGGGAGAAGGAAAGCTGGGTCACGGGGCCCTGGCTCGGCTGGACCGGGAAGGGACCTGTCAGGCACACGTGAGTGGGGGACAGGAGGATGAACTGGACACCCCACATTTGCTCGAGCTTCCAGTGTGCCTGGAGAACTGAGCCGTGAACTTCAGCAAGTGGTGGAGCCAGCAAGGGGAAGCCTGGGCCCCCAGCTCATGCTCTGGCCAGACAGTCTCTGCAGAGAGACCCCCTTGCTCTCTCTACAAGGGAAGAAACTTGTGGACTGGAGGTAGGTGCCTGCCGGCCCATAACCCCAAAACTTACGCACTGACAGGATGGGTCGCTTCTCTGCCCGCTCATAGTTGTCCTGAACAAGGACGTCACTGTCGGAGGCCGTGGAGGAGTCATCCTCTTCCTCCTCCTAGGAGGGGGTGGGGTGGGGAGAGGGTGGAGGACAAACAAGGAAAAAGGAGGGGCACATAACTCTACAGAAATCCCGTAGGAAACTGGAAAACCCATTTCCTTTGATATTTCTTTCCAGAAGGTGTCAGATTAGGGGCACCTCTCAACACCTCCATGCGGTCACATGAGAAGGCACACACACTCAGATAGATGTCAGATCTGAGGCTGCAGTGCTGTTCCTGGGGGTACAGAGGTTCAGGATGACGAGTGAGCTCATGGTAGGGGGTCAAGGGGACTCACGACATGACGTTAAGGGAGCAGAGGCCGCCTGTGTTTGTTCAGTGGCTTATGTGGCTGTGAAACTCTGGCTCAGGACAAGGGCTTGGAGGCATGCTGTGGACATGAGCTGCCTATGCATCAGGAGGGAAGGACCTGGCCCCTGAGAGCTGCCCCTCCTGGCGCACAACTGGCCGGAGGTGCTGCCCGGAGCCAAGGGCGATACACTCACCTGGTGGTTTTCCATCCTCTTCCAGCGGAGCTGAGCGTTGGCCGCGGCCATGGCCTCTACCACAAAGGTAGTCGTCACAAAGCTGTGGGGAAAGGCCGCAGTTTAACTGCCAAAGGCAGGTGGGAGGTCGGAGGTGGTACAATGACAAAGGAAGAACCATTTCAAGACCAACAAGCACAGCACATTCTCTCTTCTGAGAGCTGTTCCCTAGGGGACTTTCAGGATGCATCTGCCTGATAAAATGTGTGCGCATAAGGGACGCCTTGCGTGCTTGCCTTCATGTCCTTGTCTATGTTTAGAATATGTTTTGATGCACGGGAGAGAGGGGTGTGAAATAAGCTGATGGGGGCCGGGGGTAAAGCGTGAGCCCGGGTGAAGAGGGGACACGGGGCGATGTGGTACCGCACACCGTGAAGGGGCCGGCTGGGGGCAGAGCGGGCGGAGGCCGAGTCACAATGGGCCTTCTGGAAGCTTGTGGGAAGGGCGGCGGGCAGCTGTCCACTCTCCGCGCTGGGACACAGACAAGCAGTCAGCTCCCAGGCCCATACACTGACGGATGGGGCACAGCACGGACAAGTGAAAAGGACATTTGGCTCCAGAATGTGCTTCCATGTTTCTGTCTTTCCTTCCTTCCCTCTTTGGCAGTACCTTTACTTTCCTTAATAACCTAGCCGCGAATGTAAAAATAAGCTTGCATTTTTACGGCTCGAATCAAAAAGGACACTGAGAGGTGACACCACACATTTGCTGAGGAGTCAAGCTAGAGTGCAAAACCATCTTCTCTCCTCTTCCTCTTAGAGAAGCTGGAGAGGCCCGGACTTCAGCCGGAGCTGGAGCGCAGGGGTGCTCCTGTGAGCAGAGCTGCCGAGAAAGCCCCCCTCCTGCTGGTAAACCCAAGGGCTGAGTCTCTCCCTGCTGAACAGCCTCAGATGGCACAGTCCTCTCCCTCCTTGAAGCTGTAGCCCAGCCCTCCCCAGGTGCCTTCATCTGCCACAGGCTGACCACTCAGCCACATCTACCCCACCTTGGGGGGCGGAGGGAAGCCAGTCCTGAAACTCCTATTCCAGGGCCTCAGCACCTTCTAGAAAGGGTTCTCATGATCTTGCCTAAGTGACCATTTTGAGGACTTCAGATTTTTCCCTTCTTTTTGCAAATAAAAGTAGAATCAATCTTAGTTAAGGCATAAAGAGGCTTCTCATGGTTGCACAAAGCCAACTCATCGATCATGTTCAAATATAAATGGGCTGAGCAGGGAGGGGACGTGGCCACCCCTACCTGGAGGCCCCCAATAATCACCTCCCATTCAAACAGATGACTGTGCTGAAGGTCCTTTAAAGGGGACAGCAGAGTCACAGAAGGATAAGGACTTACAGGACATAATAAGCCAAGGATGGCCACAAAACCCCCCAAAAGAAAATGGGTGAAGAAAGAGAAATGTGAGTGTTTTCCCATCCAGCCTCTTCTATGTCCCAAGTTGCTTCACCTGTAACCTGTCCCATCCTTCCACCCAGTGCTGCCTCCTTCCCATCCGCGGAACTGCTACCCTCTGGGACCACCGACTACACTACCTACTAGAAGCTGCCATCGCCCCCATGCTCCCCATGCCCCGCCCTGCTCTGGTCCATAGGGTTTTTCCAAGTTACTCATCACCTTATCACCTTCCAACAGACTCCTGATTCGTTTTCCCCAAAGTCTTTGAGGGCAGGGATCTTTGTTTTGTTGACCCAAGAACAGTGCCTGGTGTCACTTCTCCCAGGGAAGGTCCCCCTGGGGGCATGTTTCCAGGTGTTTCCTCGCCTCTTTTTGGCAGCCCTGGAAATGCTACCTGGAAACGCGTTCCCTTGTGCGTCTGGGGCACTTGCCGAATGACTCCCCACCTGCACGTAGAATCCCTAAGAGGAGCCTCAAGTAGGATCTTCCCTGTGAAGCACCAGCTGGTGAACCCCACACATCTGGCTCAAGGAGCAGGCGCCCCTGAAAACTTGGGAGGGCGCTGGCCACCTATTTGCTGCCAGGCACAAGGCGGGATGAGATTAACATGTGATTATGTGCCTGCCCGTGTGTTAATCACTTACTCTGCAGGCTATCTTAAGCAAATTCTAAATTCCAAACTGCCTCCTCTTATCACCGTAGATGTTTGTCAGATTCTTTTTCGGTGGCCAGGTGCTATTTTCTCAGAGAACAAAAATTGAGGGTACCATTACTAAAGCACACAACCCGGGAGGTCAACCAGCCGGAGAGGCAATGTGAGCGCCACGTGAAACATTCCAGAGCCCAGTTGGAGGTCTTGATTCTTAACTGATCACGTTGTGTAACTGCTCTGCTAGCACGAGACCCAGAGACCTTTGTCCTTTCCTGTCTCTGGGCCACCCTGGTTAGGATTCACTGTGGACATCTCCCCGCCCCCCAGGCACGGAGTCAGGACTTCCCAGGCAGCCTCCTCCCAGCCCCCGGGTGCCAGCCTCTTACCTCATGAAGCCCAGGAACACCAGCAGGGCCAGGCTGACGAGCCACCCGGCGGTGGCAAAGGCCTTGGGCATGGTGAGTGCCCCAGTGCCCACGATGAGGTTAAACATGTACACCAGTCCCACCTGGAAGCGACGGAAGTGACATTCAAGCTCTGAAGTTAATTAACCTCTCCCCGCAGCGGCTCCCGAAGATGACCCTGGGTGACAGCCAAACTGGAGGCAGGGAGGCCAGAGAAGCAGGTCAGAAGGGAGACTTCTGCCGAGGCTCTAAGGAGCCATGCTGTGCAACCAAATGCTGGGGAAGCGAACATCAATACTTGGAAGGCTAAAGTCCCGCATTCTGTCGGACCTTCCAAGAGGGCTCTGGTGTTCGGTTCCTTCTCTGCTTTTGGGCACTTGCCATTTCCTATTACTCAAAGCTTCATCTCAGATATTAACTCTCTGCCCAGCCAGGCTGTAGGCTTCCTGAGGACACACCACCACATCTGGGGGACCCGGTACAAGGATGAACCGTAGTGCTGACCTAAAAACACCTCCACTCTTCCAAGACCTCCCAGCACATGACCCAACTCTGCTCTTGCCCGTTCTTGCCATTCTCCTTCGGGATGTCAACACTCACTGCTGCTTCAGTTTCCCTACCATCCTGCCCACACTAACTTCAGGGATTTTTATGAAAATTGAGACAGTTCACATGTCATGAAATTTGCCCTTTTAAAGATATTTGCAAAGGATATATCTGATAAAGAATTAGCATCCAAAATGTATAAAGAACTTATATAATGGCCAAACCCCAAATAGTCCAATTAAAAAACGGGCAGAAGAAATGAACAGGCATTTCCCCAAAGAAGACATTCAGATGGCCTACAGACACATGCAAGGATGCCCAACATCAGTCATCATCAGGGAAATGCAAGTGAGACATCACCTCACTCGTCAGAATGGCTGAAATCAACAACACGAGAAACAACAAGCGTTGGCAAGGATGTGGAAAGAAAGGAACCCTCGTGCACTGCTGATGGACTGTACACTGGTGCGGCCGCTGTGGAAAACAGTATGGGGGGGTCCCACAAAAAGTTAGAAATAGAACTACCTATGATCTGTAATGACACAAGTCTAAACCAAACTGACTCCATGACAGGCTTTAAGTTTCCCCTCTAAACTAGAAGGCCCAAGTTTCAGCTTCCCCGAAACTATCAGGCAGTTACACATTACCCAAGGCAGGAGAAACCACCCTTGCAACACCCAATCAGGAAAGGCCAGCGACCACCCTCCACATTACTAAGGGAGAGGCCTATAGATAGAAACTATAGATAGGACCCTGTTACCTAATGTTAAAGTTAACCTTTTAGTTTCCTAACAAGTCCCTAGGCTTTCTCTGTGATTGGTTGAATTTAAAGGTACTCTAAACATTGTAATTGGATCCCGCCAAAAGTAACAAATACTCTAGTAACAAATACTCTAGACAATGTGCATGGTTAAACCCGCTGTCAATGATGTTGAATAATAATGATTGGATCATTGTTCCCATGCCACAACTTCGGTAACTTCCCCATCACAAACCCCATAAAAACCCTACTCCTCCATTGTTTGGGGCTCTCAGCACGGATCCACTGCATTGGTGAGGTCTGGGAGCCCGAGCTTAAGCCTGAATAAACGCCCTTTGCTTTTGGATATGTGACTTGGACTCCTTGGCAGTCTTGGGATTTTGGGGAGATCGCGATCTGGGCATAACAATCCAGCAATTACATTACTGGGCATTTACCCAAAAAATACAAAAACACTAATTCAAAGGGATACATCCACCCCTGTATTAATTGCAGCATTACAACAGCTAACTAATGGAAACAGCCCAAGTGTCCGTCAATAGATGAATGGATAAAGAAGTGGCACACACACACACACACACACACACACACACACTGAAAGGTTATCCAGCTATAAAAAGAATGAAATCTTGTCACTGGCAACAACATGGATGGATCCAGAGAGGATAACGCTAAATAAGTCAATATAGAAAGATAAATACCATATGATTTCACTTGGATGTAGAATTTAAGAAACAAAATGAATGAGAAAAGGAAAAAAAAAAAAAGACTAACAGAGTATTAACCACAGAGAACAAACTGATGGTTACAGAGGGGAGGTGGTGGGGGGATGGGGATTATGGAGTGCGCTTGTGAGAATGAGCCCCCGGGGTTGTACGGAACTGAATCGTTGTAACACTGTTAACCATACTGGAATTAAAATTTTAAACATCATTTAAAAAATCACCCTTTTAAAGGACACAGTTCAGTGGTTTTTAGCACCACCATCTGATGCTACTTCATCCCTCCAAAAGGAAGGCAGGTACCCACCAGCAGACCCTCTCCATGGCCCCTGACCACCAGCCTCTGAGAGCAATTGCTGGATCACTACTTCACGTTTTAAACTCTCATTCACGTCAACTTGATTCTAGCTGTTTTGTTCTGTTTTTTTAAGTTTTTTTTTTTAATGTTTATTTATTTTTGAGAAAGAGAGACAGAGAACGAGCCTGAGTGAGGGAGGGGCAAAGAGAGGAGACACAGAATCTGAAGCAGGCTCCAGGCCCCGAGCTGGAGCACAGAGCTCTCAACGCGGGCCTCGAACTCATGAACCGCGAGATCATGACCTGAGCCAAAGTCGGACACTCAACCGAATGAGCCACCCAGGTGCCCCTTGACTCTAGCTGTTAATTGTAATTTTCCTGTTTCTAGATCCTCGATCAGGAAATTCGCTTCTCTGAGCTGAAGACTCCTGGCAGCGCCCCCCTCCCCAGGCAGACCCCCCCCCACCACCACTCTGGCCTCACTCACATTCTTCGGCATCATTTACAATGATTTACATCATTGAGTTCCACAAAGAACTTTCTACCCAGAACCCACAATTCACGCACCCTCCCCTGTTCTGACCCTCCGGACCCAGGCCTCGGACAGATCCTGCTTCCTCTATTCCCTATATGAAGCTGCTAAAAGTTCCTAAGTTGTTATTTATTTTATTTATTTATTTTAATTATAATGATTGGTTCCACCATAAACCAATGGTTCTTTTACCTGTGGTCCAACATCGATTTTCTTTATTCCATCATGGACTTCTTGGCATTTCCCATGGCAAACCATCCAGCCTCTTCAAGCCCTAGCCCCTGACCCCCACCTCTCTCAGTTGAAGGCTGCATCCTATGTCATGGAGGTGACCGAGGCCATCTGACGTGCCCTCCCCCAGCCTCACTCCCTCCTCATTCCAAAATCAGTGTCTGCATCCTCCCAACTCCTTCTCTGCCTGTGGGGAACATGTGTCCCTCCTGCACCCGAATATCTGGGCTCAGTCCTTCTTTCTGAAATCTTCCTAGGAGCTCCTCCCCTCTGCCTATAAATGTGCTTGATACCTTTAAAATACAACTGTCTCGGGTGCCTGGGTGGCTCAGTCGGTTGGGCGTCCGACTTCAGCTCAGGTCATGATCTCACGGTTCGTGGGTTCAAGCCTCGCATCGGGCTCTGTACTGACAGCTCAGAGCCTGGAGCCTGCTTCGGATTCTGTCCCTCTGTCTCTGATCCTCCCCTGCTCATGCTGTCTCTATCTCTCTAAAAAATAAATAAAATATAAAAAAATTAAAAAATAAAAAATAAATAAAACACAACCGTCTCAGGGTGGCTGGGAGGCTCAGTCAGTTAAGCATCGCCTTCAGCTCAAGTCATGATCTTATGGTTTTCAGGTTCGAGCCCTGCACTGGGCTCTGTGCTGACGGCGCATGGAGCCTGCTTGGGATTCTTGGTCTCCCTCTCTCTCTACCTGTCTCCTACTCCCACTCTCCCAAAAATAAATAAACATTAAAAGAAAAAACCCACAATCCTCTCACTACCGTTAGCCACACTCACCAAAAAAGCTACCTATTTCCTCTACCTTCATTCCAAGTTTCTGTACTTTGTGTTTCCATCCCCAGAGCTCTTTTGAAACTACGTTCAAGATCACCAGTGATCTCCGATTCGCCCACTCCAATGACTTTCTTAGTCTTTATTCCTTCTCACACTCTGATGTAAACGGTCTCTCTTCCCTCTGAAGCAACTTCACTCGGTCCAGCGGCTTCACCTCCGCATCAGCCTTTCTGCAGACCTCAGATCCGCTGTCTCTAGTTGTCCCTGCCCGCCCGCTTCTGGGGATCCCGGCCCTCGCGATTCTACTTCTGAAGGGTCTTCTGTCACTACCTCTGGTCAGACTCTCGCTCACAACCTAAATCACTTCCAGCCTGGGCTGTGACTGCCACTCCCAACGGGTCTTCCTGTGCTCTAGGACACGGGCTGACTTACAGTTTGCTTTACCGCTTGTTCCTGTTTAAAACAGCAACAGAACACTTCATCTCTGGGAACACCTACCCATCTCTCATTTTTACTTCCCTGTTCTTTGAAACATGTACTTTTCTATATATATACATATACGTATGTTTTAAAGTTTATTTTGAGAGAGACCACACAAGAAAGAGAGAGAGACGGGGGTGGGGAAGGAGAGAGGGAGAAAGGGAGAAAGAGATGAGGGAGACAGAGAGATAGAATCCCAAGCAGGCGCTATGCTCAGCGCAGAGCCCAATGTGGGGGTTCATTCCATGACCCTAAAATCACAACCTGAGTTGAAATAAGAGTCGGACACTTAACTGAGCCACCCAGGCAGCCTGCACTTTTCTACGTTTAGAAAAATTTTCTAAAATAAACGTGTGCTGAATTTTTTATCACACAAATTGGGGCCCATTCTCTCAGCGTTTTTTTTTTTTTTTTTAATAATGCTGGGAGGGAGAAGGGGCCGGGTGGTTTAGGGAGAGACTGGCTTCCAGGCAGGCGTGGAGTGCACATCTGGGTGGACAGGAAGGCACCCTGTAGACGGGAAAGAGCTCTGCTCAGAGTCCACTTACAGTTGGCATGGGCCACCAGCCCCTCGAATCCCACCCAGCACTCATGCAAATGCCACTTCCGCCATAAAGTCCTTCTAGTCTCGCTCCCTGCTTTTGAACCCCTAGGCAAGAGTACATATGTCCTGGTTTGGGTTCTCGATGTTGGTGTACTCATTCGTTCCCCATTGCTGCATCTGAGGCTCACCGTGGCCTGGGTGTCGCTTCTCCGAGTGCCCGGCACACAGCCTCCAGCTAGGAATCCTTGCCTGAGCTGACTGTACCTGGCGAGGTCCTTTCTCACGTGAGCCTCACAGTCTCTGTCCCATGGCAAACACCACGGTCTCAGTGTGATCACACAGACAGACCCCAGAAGGATTAAAACAAGTCTGGCCCGTGTTCCTACATCCCTCCCTGCAGTTCTGTTCTCTGCATGTTGCCCTTCTAAGCAGGTCTGCCCCATGAAAGGTGGACCCTTTCTCTTTATGGAAAATGGCCTCGGTGAAGTTTCTCGCGATAGAAGTAAAGAGAAAGTGACAGTTCTTAGCCAAAAGTTTTGTAAGGAAACAAAACAATAGAAGCGGCATTTCGGAATTCAGTGATACCTGAAGGTCTTGAGGTGTAAGGGTCAGGGGTCTATTGTAGAGCAGGGGTCTCTGCCTGAAGCTGGGGCCAGATTCTTCTTTGTTGTGGGGCTGTCCCGTGGACTGTAGGGTGCATAGCAGCATCCCCGGTCTCCACCCACTAGGCTCCAATACTCCCCATCCTTGAGCCTGTGCTGTGATGATCACAAATGTCTCCAGATGTTGCCAAGTGTCCTGAGATGGTGGGGGGAGGGGCAAGACCACCACCAGCTGAGAACCACTGCTGATAAAGACACACTCCCAACAGATACTTCAAATAAGTCTTGGTGAGAAAAGACCCTCTAAGGGGCGCCTGGGTAGCTCAGTCAGTTAAATCTCTGACTCTTGCTTTTGGCTCCGGTCATGATCCCAGGGTTGTGGGATCGAACCCCACATCAGACTCCGTGCTGGGTGTGGAGCTCTAATAAAAATTTTTAAAATATTACACATTAAAAAAAAAAACCTTTAAGAACTTTACAAAGAAGTTAACAGGGATACGTTGTTAGCAGTTGGGAGCAGAAATGGGTAATCACGTTTGTCCTGCACTATCGCTATTTTTCAGTTTCACAGGCTGTACTCTGGGCCTAGTGGGGCTCAGGGAGTCCTGTAGGAAAGCATGAGACTTCTTCACTTTCCTGGCAAGAATTAAACCCTCCCGCCCTCAGTAAAGATGCCAGTGAGGACCAACTAGGAGTAGATTTATGGAGCAGGAAGCAGATCTGAGCTAGGCCACAAGCCAGGTCAAAGGTAGTTGTGAGGCAAGAGGAAGAGGAAGGAGACATTCTCTTCTGCTGGTTACCTGACGGTTCTGCGGGGACAGCCTCCTGAAAAGTGGGGCCGAAAGCAGAATAAAGCCCCGCTTCAGGCTAAACCGTCTCTTCCCCTTCTCCACTCTTCCTTGGGATGGGGGACCTGGTCTCATGCCCTAGGGAAGTCAGTGCGGCATTCCTGCTGCCCTACCTCTCGCCCAGCGGCCTCACCCGCAGGCGTGCACGAGGCAGGAGCTAGCGGCGGTTTCGTCCGCTTCCCCAAAGACAGTTGTCAAAGGAAACAGAAGGCAGAAGAGATGCGGAAGCGAGTGGCCTGTCCTTTGAAAGCAAAAGCAACGATCTTTGGCCAGCTTGGCCGGCAGGAGGGACCCTCGGCAGCTGACCCTCATGCAGGTGGGGGTCCACGTCATCCTCCATTTGGATCACAGAGTGCCCGCAGTCCTGAGCCGCTCCCGGCCCTCGTAAATAGGGAAACAGACATGCCTGTTCCGAGGTCACTTTGAGGAGGTGGGGGTGGCATGCGGGCCTGAATTGCGTTCTGAATCCAGCACTGTCCTCGAGAGGGCCCGTCACGTGAGTCCTCTGTGAGGCTGGTCTGCCCGGCACAGCTATCTTATGCTGGAAGCAAACATCCCTAACACCCAGGAAGCGGGAAAGAACTGACGGATGGATAACACAGGCCGCGAGAGGCTCTGTGTGCGGAAGAACCCCGGTTACGGGCCGATGCACGTTCGCGAACCAAGTAAGGGCTCAGTGTCCCGGTTTCCCGAGACCTTGAGGGCGGCTCCTGCCTGTCCTGTGCTGAGCGGGGAGACTCCAAGCCGTATCCGCAGTGGAGGGATTTCCACTGCTTTTCCGGGCTCCATCGGTGGGGAACCTTGTGCCCTTCTCCTGTTCTCACAAGGGATCAAGAACCACACTCTCCCAGGACGGCAGAGTTGGGGAAACCTCAGGACAAAAAGGCACGGTCTCTCCTTGAACCCTGACCGCTGGCTTCTGCCTAACACCACCTCACCCTCCCCACCACCCATCTCTCCCCTACCGCTCTCTCCCCTACCGCTCTCTCTCCACCCGTAGGATAAGAGAATGCAAGCAGTTGTTTGTGGCAAATGCCCAGAGGAGGCCCTCAAACACAGACCTCAAACAAAGCCAAACACACAGGAAAACGGGGCGGGAAGCAGAACCCACCAAGGCCTTCAGGCCTCCCTGCCCAGCTTCCTGTGGGTATATGCTGACGTGTGAAATGATTACGTGAACAACTGGAGGCACAAGAAAAGTGAGCCTATCAAAGGGTTTTTCTTTCCAAAACTCAGTTACAGAAATAACTCATTTTCTTATCTCTAAACGTATGGATGCTCTGAGAAAGAGGAGGAACTTTTATGGACAATGTGGACATTTCACTGCTGATACTAAGAAGAGGCCGTGAGCTGTTACCCAATTTCTCAGATGAGAGGAGCACAATTAGATTCAGTCCAAAGTTCAAGAAAGGCTTCCCTTGATAAATTATGGAGGGGAAGGGGGCTCCTTTAGTGCCATACGCAAAAGGCACAGATCCAGTAGGAAGCCTCTGGCGTGAGAATGGCTTTTTGCCAGCTATTTTCAGAGATGCTTCCCTTTTTTATGTTTTTACTTTAATTTCATTTTTGAGAGAGACAGCATGGATGGTGGAGGGGCAGAGAGAGGGAAAGAGAATTCCAAGCAGGCTCTGCACTGTCAGCACAGAGCCTGATACGGACTTGAACTCACAAACTGTGAGATGATGACCTGAGCCGAAATCAAGAGTCATATGCTTCATTGACTGAGCCACCCAGGCGCCCCTCAGAGATGCTTCCTTATCCATCACACCACAGCTCTAGAGTCTGCGAAGCTAGCCAAAACAAAGCAGGGATTCCACAGGTTAGGAAGTAAGTGCAAAGCAGGGCAGCTGTTTAAGGTTAACTAAGCTCTAGAAAGAGGACTTCCACTACTTAAGGCAGTGCTGCTTTTCCCTGGGATACTCAGTAGCAACATGAGTCAATCACTTGATTATTCCAATCCTCCAGCCAGGTATCTGGGCAAGAGGAGTCCGTGATGTAACCACAACCAATATTTTATTATGCAAGGAAGATAAACTGGGCGTACCTGTGGGGTGTGTGTGTGTGTGTGTGTGTGACGCAGACTCAACACAGTAAGAAATCAATCCTTCTAATTGTTCTAATTACAGACTCCAGCAAACAGCACTTGGAAGCCTCGGAATGCTTTCTCTGCCTCTTACGCCATCCAGGACTATAAAAGCGGTACAATTTACAGTTCAGCTGGCAATCAAAGTGCTTTCAAGCTGCTGAGATGAATGAACCCAGAGTCTACAGCCGTCAATCACCATCTACACGCAGGAACACAGTCTGCAAGTGCTAGTGGCCCTGGCATAAATAACCCAAGGAGTTAGCAAGTCAGCTGTTTCCTTGACTACTCTGACCAGCATCTGACACGTGCCATCACATGCTCTGAGCCAGGACAGCGGCGACATGGCTCCTGTTGAATGGAGTTCCCTCACCCCGGCTTTCGCCAGGGTCTAAGAGCAGCAGCACTCGCTAGTACAGTCCAGGAAGCACGGTGCGTCTCTGGGAGCCAGGGGCAAGCATGGGGGTAAAACAGGTTCTAAAGGTAAAACTCACGTAGGGAGAATAGAGCTCCCCGGTCTCTGTGATTTCACCCGCCATGTCCAAAAGTGAGGAAAGGTCGGTCCGTAGCCGGATTTCTTTAGGTGTCTTCCTTGCCGAGGCCGCAGCTCCTGTGGCTTCCTGAGGCAAAAGAGCAGACTTCAGCTTTCTGATTGACCTCGACGGGGGTGGGGGCAGCTCTGGAGAGTACCCCTCCCCCGCCCCCTGTACTTTTATTACCGACGTGGCCTCATCTGTCATGAGACAGCTCTAGATGACGGACACCTGGGTGGTTTCCTCCAACTTCTTCCTCGCTGTGCGGGGCATGAGTGCATTCAGCGCCGCTCAGACTCCAACTGAGAGGAGGAGACCCACAGGCCAAGTACCGCGCCCCCCACTACAAGCGCCCCGTTTGCACACTCTTAAGGGGCTATCCGCGTTTAATGCCAGGAACAGCGAGCTCACTACCACACAGGACAGCCCAGATAACTGTCACCTCCGCCTAAGGCAACAAACTGGGGGCTTTCCCAGGTCGCCCTCCCACCCAACTCCTGGTCCCCAAAACTCTCCTTTTTAACGAGCCCTCCGCTCCCCGCCACCCCCAACCTGTTTTCCGCCCTGCCTCTGGGCTCCCCAGCCTCAAGCCTCCCCCTCTTCTCAAGAGCCCCTCTCCGAGCCTTCCCCAGGCTTCTTCCTCCCTCCTGGAGGGACCCCGAGCCTGGCGTCGCCTCATCCCATCCCACCCTCCCGCCGGGCCGGACACCTGCACCCCGGCTCGCTCCCGGCCGCCGCGGCCGCCGCCTCCGACCCCTCCACTGCTGCCGGCGCCAGCTGTCCTGCACCAGCGCGCGCAGCACGCATGCGCCCGCGTTCGGAGCCCACCTAGCCTGTGCGCGCCCTGGGCGGGGCGCAGCGCGCTGATTGGGCGACTTGCGGAGGCGGGACCGGGATTGGACCCGGGCGGCTGCCGTCTGCGTGGCGGAAACGCGGGAGGGGCGCTCTCACGCGCGGGCCGGCGGGGAGGCCGCGGGCCGGTGTGGTGAAAGCCGGGCTTGTCTCGGGAGGCCGATCGCCCCCTCTGCTGGGGACGCTTTCTTCAGCGAGGAGTGGGTGTGAGCTGAGCCTTTCTGGGACCCCGGTGTTTGGGGGAGGGGCGGGGATCGAGGAGAGTACCCCACAGGTCCACACAAAGGGGAGGCAGTAAGAATTTAAGCCTGTCTCACCCTAAAGGAGCCTGGTTAGACCTGGGTAGGTGGGTGGGAGGAGAGTAGGGCCCGAGTCAGGTGGCGGGGGTGGTCGCTGGGAGAAGGGGTTGGAAATAAAAAGCGAGGCTGAAAGTTGGTCCTGGGGCGGAGTCTCAGGACTGGGGCACGTGATGGGAGCTTTGGCGTTAAGTGTCGGTGCTTGAGTTTGAGGCTTCCAAGTTGGGCGAGGTGGGACACGCAGAAGTGGCAGCTCAGGCTTAGCCCCCCTGAGATGCGACTCAAGGATTGTTTAATTATCTTCAACCAGCCCGCTTCCCCTTCTCTCAAGGGGTCTAGAGTGTTCTCTGAAGTTTTTGGAAGGAAAAAAGGACCAAGATTCTTCTGACAGTTTAGCCCCAGGAGACATTTAGTGAACTGAAGGCTCAGTACTCCCACCCTAAGTGGGAGGAAACGAAGTCCGGTGTTTGCCCTCCCCACCTGCTACCATGAGATTAAATGAGAACGTTTTGCTGCTGGGAAAGAAGGTGGTGCTGGTACCCTACACCTCAGAGCACGTGCCTAGGTAAGGGTCCACCTAACCGTGGGGTGCAAGCCAGCTCTCCAAGGTGCAGCGAGTTGGGTGAGCCTTCCTTAGCCCCAATCTCAGAGGCCATTTCCTCTAAGAAGGAGAAACATCGTTTGGAGAAGTAAAGACGGAAAAAAGTGGACACTGACTCTGAGGACCAGTTCCTTCCAAGTCACTGATGCCCCTGCATTTCCCTTTCATCCTCCTAGCTTCCTTTTTTGGACTTCCAGCAAGGAATTATTTAAAGAGAATGTGTGTAAGAAAAAAAGAAACTGCTCAGTTGTAAATTAGTGACGTTCTTCTGGTGTCTGTGAATATGCTCAGTTCTTGAAGACTTCATGTTAGCTTGTCATAAAACTGAGCTGATGGGTTGTTCTGATGTCTCCTGTTTCAAGAGGCCAGAACGGAGTCTCAGGGTCAGACTCTTGTGGGGGACAATTGGCGATCGGCAGATGTCTGGTAGACTGGGATGGGGGTCATGAAGGGGTGTATTCTCTACTTGCAGTTTTTCTTTTTGGGGGGTTCCTGTGCTTGGCCATGGTGGAGATCTGTGCAGCCTTCCTTACTGAGGTCAGCCTGCCATATACTTCCATTTAGGAATTTGAGGAATGTTTGAATTCAGACTGCTCCCCCGCACTGACTCCTGAGACCGGATGGATGGGAAGCTGGACAGACAGAACTGATCCTCCCCCTGCTGTTCTCTTGTAGGACAAGCCTACTCTGGGTTTTGTGCTGGTGACCCTCTGCCTTAGGAGTTACTATAAACCCTTTCCTTGGGTCTTTTATGAGCCCTGTGTTAGCCTTGCGGGGTTCTCCTTTCCACCATCTATTTCTTCATCTCATAAAATGTTCAGACCTGTGCTTCTGAATCAGTCCTGCATGCCAAAGGCCATCCCCCTGTCCCTGCAGATACCACGAGTGGATGAAATCAGAGGAGCTGCAGCGTTTGACAGCCTCCGAGCCCCTGACCCTGGAGCAAGAGTATTCGATGCAGCGGAGCTGGCGGGACGATGCAGACAGTGAGAAGCGGAAGCCCTGGGCTGGCTCCAGAGGCAGAGTCTTCTGGTTCCCTCCCTTTCTCATTCCCAGCTGTAGCCCTTCTGGGGCCACAGAAACTTTGTGAAAAGCCCTTCATGGAAAATCTGGGAAGTGCCTGAAACCGTCATACTCTTTCTGGCCGCTGAAGCCGGTCCCTGTGACGGACTCTTCTGTTTTCCCCACTCACTGGATCAGGCCTGGGAGAGAAAGTAAAGCATTTGCGGCTCTGGCTGTAAATTGAGGCCCTGCCCCTCACACCTCTTGCCCAAACCCAGTTGTGGTTTTTGCTTTCTGAGAATACAGCTGCTGTTCAGGGGAGACCATGTTTTCCTGCGTGAGGCAAATTTAGGACTTCGTAATCAGCTAAAGGGAGCTCTGGGCCCATTTTTCTCCAGGCGGACAGAGGCGATGTTCTGCAGCTCCCTGCTTTGGGTGGGAAGACTGACATTACTTCCCTCCTTTGAGGAGTGGGGGTGCTAACTCTGTCGCCTCCCTCCTCAGAGTGCACGTTCATTGTGCTGGATGCAGAGAAGTGGCGGGCCCGGCCAGGCACCACTGAAGAGAGCTGCATGGCGGGCGATGTAAACCTCTTCCTCACCGATTCAGAGGACCCCTCCTTGGGGGAGATCGAGGTCATGATTGCAGGTTTGTTCCACCTGGCCCTGCCTTCCCTCCCTTCTGGCCCTTGATCTGCTGAACTTTGAGCCAGCTGGGGCTTCATGGGGTCCTCCACTCAATGGAAGGTTCCACATTGGTGAGCCTGCCATTGCCACCTGGCACTCCATTAGCCTGGTGGCTCACCCGTGGAGGTTTACTTCCCATGTTATACTCAGATGTGAATTTAACCTTTGGTTTTGGGGTCTTCAAACTTCATGGTGCTCCATCCCTGCTGGGGATGTGTGGAGCTGGGCACTGAGGACCCTCCCACAAGAAATGACCTCATTTGGAGCATCTTCCCATGCTGTGGGAGGAGCCCCGCTACTGTGTCCTCCGTGGTCCACAGACTTCCCCCAAAACTGTCCTCCTGAGGCAGCACCCTGAGGTTAAGGGGTCAGCTTTGGGGTCTCAAAGCTGTGAGCCCTTGTGCAAGTCATTTTAATTTCTGTGTCTGTTGCCCTATCTGCACAGTGGTAATAATAGTACTGACTGTGTAGGACTCTGAGGGATGAAATGGGGTTTTAGCTGTCCAGGACCTGCAGCGGAGCCTGGCACACAGCATCAGTGACCATCATTGTTTTCTTAGAGCCCAGCTGCAGGGGCAAAGGCTTTGGCACCGAGGCTGTTCTTATGATGATGTCTTATGGTAAGGAAGTCTGAGCAGACGAGGGGAGAAGCAACCAGGCCCGGGTGAGGGTGAGGGCACATGAGGGCATGTTGGGAGTGGGCCTTCTTCAGGCCTGAGGGTGGGGGAGCAGGAGACAGGTGCCTCCAATGCAAACTGGGACAGGAAGAGCAGGGGTGTATGTGTGGGAGGGGAGGGGGGCTTCATCCTGTGACCTGTCCCTCTCTTTTGCTCTCTGGGAGGAGTGACCAAGCTAGGTCTGACCAAGTTTGAGGCTAAAATTGGGCAAGGAAATGAACCAAGTATCCGGATGTTCCGGAAGCTTCACTTTGAGCAGGTAAGGATGTCACTGGTGGGGGCGCGAGGCCAGGGTCTGGGCAGTGGGGCCAGCGGTGCTGGAGCTCGTGACTAACTTAGCTGGCTCTGCCCTTTCTGGCTCACATAGGTGGCTGTGAGTAGCGTGTTCCAAGAGGTGACGCTCAGACTGACAGTGACCGAGCATGAGCGGCAGTGGCTTCTGGAGCAGACCAGCCACGTGGAGGAGAAGCGCTATCGAGATGGGTTGTTGGAGTCCTGTTGACAGCTGGCCCTGTGGGCAGCCGCCCTGTGTGAATGGGGGTGGTGGGACCACGCAGTCCAGAAGAGCAGAGCCCTGAATCAGTTGGGGGCCTTTGGGGCAGAGTGCTCCTGACTCCACTCCAGCCTGGGGGCCTCTTTTGGGGCCCTTCAAATTCTGGGCCGGACTTGCCTTGGCCTCCTTCAGGCTGGCGGTGAGTGTGGATGAGCAGCTCCAGGGCAGGCCAGCAGAAGCCTGGAGTGGACTTTCAGACCTGGAGTGGACAGCACGAATCCACAGGAGGCAGGGTGGAGGTGGGAACAGAGGTGAATGGGGGCCTGGTGAGGGCCTGGAGGGGCCGCCCTTGCCTGGAGTAAAGTGTCCTGCTCAGCACTTTCCCCTGCTTTCTCCTTGGGCCTCTGTGGTGAGTCACCAGAAGGCCCAGCCTGCAGCATCTAGTCCAGCGTGGTGCGATCAGGACAGGAGGAGTTAGTCTGCTTCTGTTCTGCAGAAGTTTGGAAATGAATGATCTAGGCCCTGAACGACAGGAGGGTTGGAAAGTGAGCTAGTGTCCTCTGTCCTTGCTCCTTCTCTTTGGACCCAGGAGTGAGTTTTGGATACAGCTCCTCGTGGCTGAATCACCCCTCTGTTGGTGAAGCCTGGAGCCTCTGCTCATTTGCAAGGGCTGCAGGAGGAAGCAGAAGCCGCTCCGCAGTACCTTCCTGAAGGTGCTTATGATCTCTTACTCTCTGCCCCTCACTTCTCTGCCCTGGGGAGTGGCTGTGCCTGACAAAGCCACAAGGGGGCGCCAGGGGCACAGGTTCGGGATGGCCAGGCTGCCTGGTGCTTTGAAAGGCAGAGCTGGGCCAAATCTTCCCCGCTTAGAGTGAGGGGGGACGCCCCTGGATTCCTAACCCTCCAGTCATGATCTGCGGTGGCGATCAAGGCCAGACAGGTTTCAAAACAGTCACGGAAGAGACCCTGGAGGGCAGCTAGGGTATGTCCGAGCACTTGATGTCAGAGCCAGAACCACTGCTGAGGCCCTCAGTTCCCAGTCCTCTATCCTGGGGAATTCCACCACTGCCTCGCAGGTAAAGAAAACTACAATCTGCCTGCTTTTGGAAACTTTTTGTACTGTGTCCGGCCCTTCAGTGATAGGGAGAGGGTGGGAGTTCTGGCCTCCTGCTTAGTCAGAGGCCCCCAGGGCTTCCCTACTCCACAGGTGAGGTAGGGAGGGGTCTCTGCCCTGTGGTGCAGTCTTCAGGCCTTGCTTACCGAAGTGGCCTCCCTCAGGGGCCAAAGGGGAGAGGCCAGGTGGAGAGGGGGCGGGCCAGCCCCCAGGCCATCGGTGCTGTGAAAGGGTTTTCAATGGCGTCTCTTAACACTGGTGGGAATCTAGGCCCTAACTGGAGGCCAAGATGTCCAGATAGCGACCCATTCTTCGCTCTCTGGGTCCTCTCTTTGACTGCCTCCTTCAGCAGCAACTTCCCTTTCTTCTCTCCAAGCACCTACCCAGACAGAGCCTCTTAGCCTGGCAGCCTCAGCCCTTGCGGGCCACTTTGGCAGATTTCCGGGATGTGGCCTCAGGTGCCACAGGTACAAGAGACCTGGATCTTTTTGAAGAGGAGCAGGGCATTTTGCCCTTGGAAAGTCCCTTCCACCCCACCTGACACAGAGCATGTCCTGGGCCTCCGTGGGCTGGGTTTGTTTTCCCCTAGCCCTGCGCAGCTGCCCTCCAATCCTGTCCACGGCCAGATAAGATAGAAAATCTGGTGCTAGCTCAGGCCTCTCCAGGGGATCCTGCACCCACTGGCTGCCAGTCAAAGCTCAAAGCCAAGTCTTTGTATTCCAAATGCAGCTCCTTTTGGGATTCACAATTTCAGCGCTCTTGAATTAGAACTGCATAAAGCCTTCTAGCTATGTCGATCTTACCTCCCACATCCTACCTCTGGGACAGCCCCTGTAGACACTTGGGAGCTGGGCAGGTTCCCCTCCCACAGGACTTGGGCAAAGCTCAGGCAGCTCCAGGTGCCCAGGGCCCTCTGATGTACAGCTGTCCACATTCTGTCGCCAGGCCTGGAGTCAGAAAGCCCTGGCCTGTCTTCCCCTCCAGCTGTACCCCCACCCTGTCAGCCAGAGGCTACCCAGGGCTCTAAAGGAAGACACAGAGACTGAGGCGGTTTGGATGCCAGTTGAATTTCTGATGGAAGTTTCTTTACAATGGGGTGGCTGGGCAGGAGGTGGGCAGACCCTGCGCACCTTGCCCAGGGCTCCTGGGGGAGGTAGGAGCAGAAACAAAGTTTAAGGCTAAGGCTGCCGCTGTGTCCTGGATGCAGCAACCTTGAAAATCATGTTAATCAAGGAAACAAAAATCCCTCTAAACTCTGTGGTACTGCATTAAAAAAAGAAGAAAAGCCACAGCTCTGAGAACGACGGGCCCCTGCCTGTTCCGCAGTGTTGCTGTACTCAGCAGTCCTTGATCAACCTTGGAATCATCACTTGGGGTCATGAAAGAACAGGACCCCTTGCCTGTTCCCCGATCCTTGCTTGGTGTGGGTACCAGTGAGGTCCCAGGGGTGTGGCAAGGGCACCCGAAGCGCTCAGGAGAAGCAGGACAGAGTCCACTTGCTGACTGGGACAGGATGGAAACAGTCACCTTCCCTGAGGTAAGGGAAGAGCACCGTTCTCTAGAAAAATTAGAAAAATCAGATTCACCGATAGAGGAGGGATGCAGGTACTGATTTGTGTGTCGATTAGGGAGGGCAGTGAGTGGGGGGGGAGGGGCGGGGGCGGAGCGAGGGGGCTGGCCCAGTCCCGCCAGCTTTTCTGGGCGCCCACAGGACACTCAGAAGTTGCTGAAGAGTTCATTTTTCTTGCTCCAGTCCATCTGTGGAGCCCGCCTGTTGCCGCGTTTCTGGTGAGCCCGCTCTTTGGCCACGGCCAGGGAGATGTTGAAGTCCAGGATGGGGTCGGAGGAGGAAGAGGTAGATGAGGGTGCCGTGGAGTCCTGTTTCCTGGGGCTGTCTTGGGAATTCAGCTGCAAAGAGGAGGCAGTGGCAGAGAGCCGGGAGTCAGTGCCTGGCGGGGCGTCCTGGTCCTCAGCCTCCGCAAGGTGGCTGGCTCCCTTGGGGCAGTGCCCAGGGAAGCCAGGTCACAAGAACAGAACGTGGCATAGCATGTGACCTCCAAGGCAGGCTAGCGTGCCAGGAACGAGTGTGGCCTGGGAATGGGTTTCCCGTAACTCAGTGCCACCCTCTGCCCGCCCGGCCAGCCAGCCTACCTCCTCACTGGTATCACTGGAGGTGGATCTTGCCAGGGCTGATCTGGGGCTCTCAGAGGCGACCTCAGGCAGCGCTTCCTGGCTGTTCTCCTGAAACGGAAGAGGGGTGGGGGTTAGCAAGGGATGGGGTGGGGGAGTCCTGAATAAGAAAGGAGCCCCCAGGGGAGAAGCTCCACTTAAGCCTTTAACATCCACCCGGAAGCCCCAGTGCCTGAGTCTGAGCCTGGCGGGTTCCCTTGGGGACTGACAGTTTTACATTCCTCTAAGGATCAGAGGGCAGCCTGGTTCCACCACCCAGGTGGGAGGGACCATCGTGGGATTAGCTGAACTGCTCACACAGAACCCCCTCCCCAGCCCTCCCAAAGTAGCCTTCAGGGTTGACTAGCCTTTGAGGCCAGTGACCATGGAGGGGCTTCGTGGAGTGTGGGGATATAGAGAGCCTCTGCTTGGCACAGGGAACCCATGTGATACTCCCTGAATTCCTGCAGCCTACCTGTTTACTTGGACTCGACCCTAGGAATCTTGAAACTTTCCCCCAAAGCAACCAAGAAGGGCTTTGAAGGAATAAGGCAAATGAGAGAGTTCTAGGTCCACAGATGGGGTGACAGAAAGTTCAGGTGGCCTCTGGGAGGAGCCCTTGGGGAGGGGAGACCTCCTTAGTAGACCCCGCAGAGAGCTCGAGCTCCGTGGTCTGACTCTGAGTCAGCTGTCTCAGAGTGAAGGTCTTGGCCAAGGCTTCGACTTGGTGCTCAGCCTCTGCCTGGGTCCCTCTGTGGCCTCAGCTGGCACCAGGCCCCACCATCTCTTCCCCAGCCTCCACTGCCTTCTCTTCCTCTTCTGCCCAGGGAGGAGGGGTGGAGGGGCTTTGTTCTTCCAACCCAGACTGGAAGCAGCAGGGCCCAGGCAGCGTGCGTCCAGACACTGAAGCTCTGTTCTTGGGGGGAAGAATGGCCTCTTCTGTACGGTGGGGAGTTGGAGGCGGGGTTTGTCACCAGGATGGCGGGCTGCAGAGGGGCCCGGCCAGGCCAATCTCTCCCAACTGCCTTGGCGCGAGGCAGGGGTTTGAGGGGTGCACTGGCAGTTCTAGAGCTTGGAGCTCAGAGGGGAGCAGCTTGGAAACGGGGGTTTCAGCCTGAGCCAGATAGCTGTCCCTATCCCAACCATGCCACCTTCCACCCTTCTGCAGCCCCACTTGAGAGCCAGAGAAGCGTTAGAGGGCCTGCCTTTACCTTCCGGATCTCCCCATTGGTAAAGGGCTCGGGCAAGGGACCTACGGGAAGGAAAAAACAGCAGAGGTGAGTCCAGAAGCTCTGGGGAATGCGGACGGAGTGGTGCCCGGAGAGGAGGGAGAGCTTCGGGGTTTAGGCCATAATTAGACCTTGTTCTCTATGTCAGTGTTTAAGTATCTTGACTGCAACCCTGTAAAATTGTGGGTCTGACTTTCTGGTGACCCAGCATACACACGTGTGTAACCAAAGTTTCATGAAGCAATGTTTCCCCTTAATACCTCGTCAATGCTCTCCCATGTTTTCGAGTCAAAGAAGAACACTAGTCTCTGCTAAGTTGATCTTATGAACCACTGATGGGTAATGAGCTGTTTGGAAAAACCACTGTCTTCGATGGGGATGAAATTCCAGGCTGGCTGCCTAAGACCTGGGAATCTTGTTAGAAATGCAGATTCCCAGGCCTTGGCACCAGGGCCTGATTCAGTGGGTCTGGAGTGGGCCTAGGAATCACAGTTTTTCAGATGGCTCCTAGGTGGTGATGCTGTCACCAGAATTGGAACCCCACCCCAGATTATGGTTAGTACCTGCCCTGGCTGAAAGAGAAAATAATCCCAACTGGTGCCTGCCACCGTGAGGGTGAGGGGATGAGGGGGGCTCAGGGCAGTGTCCTGAGTGGGCCCCCGCCCCGCCATGGGAAAACTGGTGGTGGCAGGGGGGGGTCAGGAGACACTGTCCTGGGGTCCCGGTTCCACTTATGGGGACTGGTCAGCCTGAATGGGTTTCTTCTGAACTCTTTAACATCAATGTGTATCTGTTCTTGCCGGGCTGGACGGCAGGCACGCCTGACTCTCACCATTTCCTCCCTGTTGCTACCCAGCCTTCCCGCAGTGGCCAGGCGGGGGATTGCTGGGACACGGGGACACTCACTCTCCCACTCCCCCCATGCTGGCCCCGTCCCCACGAGGGCCAGGCTGTCTCATGTGGTCAGGGGACAGCTGCTGGGAGGAGGAGGGCAGCCTGGAGACCCCAGGAGGACACCTGCCCCCGGGCCTCTCCCAGGGCGGCTTCTCTGGCTCGTGGCTGCGCTCCCGGTGGTTCTCAGGGCCCATTCCACCCAGCCAGAGAGATAAAAGGAAGGAATGTCTGAGGGCTGATTTCTTAGGGGACGGTGGGGGGAAGGATTCTGGGGAAGGCAGGGGGAGGTACTGGAGGAGCAGCGTGGAATCCAGATTCCAGCTGGCTTCCCATACCACACTACCAAGAACAAGGCTGGGGCTTCTGGGGGCCTCAGTTTCCCCCTCACTGACGAAAGGAACTATCCGGGTTATCTGGTTTATGTGAACTTGGGACACAGGGTAAGGCAGTGCCCTCCCGCCCATGCCTAGAGTCTGCTAGGGACTTCCACCTGACCCATCCCTGCTTCTAGGACCCACTGGCCCCTCCACCTGGGGATCGAGGTCTGTGGCAGGACCTTTGAGTGGACCACCCCCCTACAAATAAAATCCTGATACCCTAAGAGAGGCCCCACCCACTGCAAAGTCCAAAGAGGTCCCATCTACCCTCCCCCTCCCCCAGGGGCCATTTTCCTAGGGAGAAAGTCCAGACCAGGGAGTGAGGGTTGCTTAACTCCTCACTGCCCTTGGGCGGCAGTGTTGCCGGCTTGGGCTTGGGCAGGGGGAGGTGCCAGGCTTGGCAGTGTAATATGGGGAGTGGGGGAGGGCAGGGGCCCAGGGACCAAGGAGGGACCCACTGCTCTCTAGAGCCAGTGAGCCTGGGTTTCCAAGACAACCTGAGAGAAAGGAGGGGAGGCACTGGGCCCCTGTCACTGGACTCTGATCTGACCAAGTGGAGCTGGAGTTAACCCTTCCCTTGCGTCAGCACTGCCTGGAGAACCTCCTGGGGGCTGAGGCCTCCCCCTGGTGCTGCTGCTTTGGCCTGGGAATGAGTGCCTCTGTCCCTTGTGCCAGCCTAACCCTGTCATATGCCATCCTCAGAAAGCTACTGCCATCTCCGCTTCCTCTCCTGACACCAGAGTCCTCTTTCCCAACCTACACCTCTGGCCCCCCACCCCACCGAAGGAGAGGGAGGAGCCTGAGGCAGGAAGCTGCCCACCCCTCCCCTGGGACACAGTAAAATCTAGAACACTGGCCCACATCCTTGATTCGGGGACCCCCGGCTGTCCCACCCAGCTCACCATTCAGGTGCTCCTGAGACGGGACCACTTTGCATTTCTTGAAGAACTCATCGGTTTCCTTGTCTACCACCAGCAGCTTGGTCTCGTCCCCACCAGCCTTGATGGCAGATACCACATCCGCGTGCTGCTTGCCCTCCATACAGACCCCGTTCACCTGTGGGGTGGGTTACCGGCACAGTTTTGGAGGGATAGGTGGAGGGAGGCACAAATGGTCCTCTTCGTCCTCGGCCAGGTGGCAGTCTAGGGACACTGGGCACCTCCCTGCCCCCGCCTCTGTTGCTTGTGGAGTCTTCAAAATAAACCAAGTGGTCCTCCCACTTGACAGTCAAATGAGGAGGCAGGACACTTGAGAAAAGCCAAAGAAAATATGGAGGAAAGACTAAACAAACACAGCTGGGGCAGGAAAGATCAGGGAGGCCTGGGCTGGGCCCTCGCATTTCTATGTACTTGCATTCGACTTCCCGCTCTGGGCGGCGGTTTGCTCACGTGTAAAACGAGAAGTCTTGGGAGAGCTGATCTTCCAGCTCTAAGGTTCTAAGACTGAGATTCTGGGGCCTGCCCAAGGCACAAGGTTCACGTTTCCTTTTCTCCTGAGCACTGCACAAGTGTCTGACTGCACCTGCCAGTACGGAGGTCTCCAGCAGCGGGGAGCTCTGCAGGTGGTCCCATACAGCCACTGGGATGGGTAGGTGAATCCTGGGCTGCTGGCTGTCTTGTGGTGAAGAACCCAGAGGAGGTGAGGGCAGGAAAGAAGTCTGTCCATCACCCGCCACCATCCATCCACCCACCCACCCACCCACCCACCCATCTTCTCTCTCCCTCCCCTCCTGCCTACCCACTCACCATTCTTCCTTCCTCTCTGCCTCCCTCCCTCCACCTACCTGGCATCTATGGGCTATCTGGACCCCATGGGCTAACCAAGGAGCAGACAGGGTGATGGCTCCCCCAGGAATTGCCTATCTGTGGGGACGCAGTCAGGAAGGGCCTGGGAAGAGGGTAAGAAGCACTACCTCCACGATGCGGTCCTGAGCCCGGAGCCCCGAGGCCTCGGCAGGTGAGTCTGGGTCCACAGCCCGGATGAACTGGCCTGGCTTGGACTTGTCGCTGTGCAAGTTGAAGCCGTAGCCATTGGCACCCTTCTTCATGGTGCAGAGCCGAGGCCGAAGCTCATGCTGTGGGGATAAAGGAGGGTCTGTGACCATTCTCCATCATCTGAGGTCCCGCTCTCCCTGCCCTGTGCCTGACCCACCAACCCTCCCTCAAAGAAACACTTGGGAATAAGGCAAGTTTGCTGAGCTCCCACACAACAATTCGAGAGAATGCCGGGCTGGGCCCCAGAAGACCTGTGCAGAGATCTGGCATTGCAGCAAACAGCTCAGGTGCCTGTCCAAGCCAGCTGTCGCTTCTGGTAAAAGGGAGGCGGGACCACATTAGCTCAAGTCTCTCCCCTTGTGGCATTCTAAGGTTAATAGTGTTACTTTGATTGCTACTTTCTCCCTCCCCTCTAAAAGTTCAGCCTGGCTAGGTGAGTGGGGGTCCTGGCCCTTTTCTTTTGTACCCAGTTCTCTGCAGCCGGGGAAGCAAGACATGTTTACTGAAAGCTGGTCAGCATGTTTACAGTAAAGTCTTTCCCCATCCAAAAGGAAGCAGGTGGCCAGATGACCACAGACTGTGAGAAGCACAGCCAGGGGTCCTGGACAGGACACGGACCCCCATCAGTAGAACCAAGGCTGAGGGCAAAAGGCAGCACCAGAACTCCAAAGAACCTGTTGATCCCCAAGGAGACTGAACGGGGAAGGGGCCATGAAAAGCAGGGCTGGGCTGAAGGGATCCTGACGTGGCTGCGGCCCAGAGCGGGGACCTACTGAAAGGGCTCAGGCAGGTTTCTCTCAAGCACTCAGACACTGCTGAAAATGGTTTTCACCATCCTTGGTTCAACTTAAGCAGCTTAGCTCAGAAGCTGCAGCCCTAGGGATGCATTTACATGATGGAGGGAATCCGGGTGTGCACAGGCCAAGCAACTGAAACCTTGGCCAGAAGAGCCTGAACCCAAGACCCGGCTTGGGGGTCCCTCTCCCCAGCCTCCCAGGCCTGGCTGGGCAGGGCTGCAGCCGCCAGTCTGCTAGCTTTGGGTGATCACACCCCCACACGCCATCGGGCAATGAGCAATGGCAGGAGTCAAGGCCCTGGCCCAGGGGCCAGCTTCCCCACTTTAGTGGCTATGTGACCTGGGGCAAGTTATTTCCTTTTTAGCACCTTAGGTTCCTCATTTATAGACCATTCTTCGTGCCACCTGCCTCCTAAGGTCCCAGAGTTGCTGTGAGGCCAAATGAGATCATTAGCATAGGTGGAAACACTTTAACTCCAAAAATCCCTGTGCACACGTAGACTTTCTCGGTGTTGGGAACACTAATGAATAGTCCCCTGAAGCTGAGAAGGGAGATTTTGGGGGTGAGGGTGGGGGCCAGGCTGCTCTGAAACACCAGTCCCCAGCTGGGAGTAGAGCTGGCAAGGGAGGGCAGGGAAGGAGAGGAGGGCTTACAGGCCTCCTGCCCGAACTTGCCAGCCCCGGGAGGCAGCTGCCATCTGGGGCTCCCACCCCTCCACGCTCAGGGGGTGGCTGAAGGGTGACTTTGCCTCCCTTCAACTGCCCAGGCAGGTCTTTCCCTGTGCTTCAGGATGTTGGTGGGGGCTGTGGAGAGGAAGTCAGGAAGGAGGGCTGATGGTTGGGCCCTAATCTGGGCCAGAGGCCCCGGGGCCCTTCCCTAGTTTCTCCTCCAACAGACTCCGCTCAACCCAGAACAATAGCAAAGACAAAGATGTGAGCATAAAAAAGTGCGTGTGGAGGAGCAGAGACACCCTCTCCCCATAGGCCGTGAAGCATCCCCTTCTCTCAAACTCCTCTGGCTCCTCACTGCAGGGCACCGCCCCAGGAGTCCCCCTGCCACCACCTGCCTCATTCATCTCCCCCTCCCCCCAGCCCTCCCAGCCCCCCCAGCCCCCAGGGGATCTTCCTCCGGAGTTAGTGAGGCTCTTCTCCCCTCCAGCTAATCCCTCCACAAAGCTGACAGCACAGCCCTCCCCCAGGCTGGGCAGAGGTGAGCAGGAACAGGTCTGACCAGTGCCACCGGGCAGGCTCGGCTCGGCTTTCCACAGCCTGGCTGAGCTCACAATCACCCTGAGAAAGTGGGGAGGAGAAGCAAGGTTGTGGGGGGGGGGGGTTTGGAAGGGGGCAGCGCTGACATCGCTGCTCCTCCCCACCTTCTCTCAATTCCTAAGAGCCTTGCCATAGCAACCTGGCTGGGGCTGGTCACCCCCATTTGCAAGATGGGGAAACTGAGACTACTCCAGGTGTTAAGCCCACTGCCTGATGTCATACAGCTTTACATGGAGGAGCCAGAGCTCCAATCAGGTCGCTGACTTGGACCCTGAGTTCCTTCCACCACTTGTGGGCTGGTCCTGAAGGGACCCAAGTCCAGACTGGGAGGAGGCCCCGCTGGAGCCGGGGCCTCTGCTGGAGTCAGTCATAAACATGGGTTGCCCTCCCGGCCGGCCGCAGTCTTCGCTGGGAGGCAGCTGGTCGCTGATGAAACCACAGCCTGCCTTCCTTCCGGGTGCTCAACGTCTTAAGGCTACTTGAGGCCAGGGCTCCAGCCTGAGCTGGAGGAGCCTAGTGGCTCCGGGAGCGTTCCCGGCCGGCAGCGCGATCAATTGGCCTGGGTCTCTGCAAGAGGCTTCCCTTACTGATCTCTGCATATCTGTCTGGTGATCCGTCATTAAAGTCGGAGGACCTGCTTTGAACCTCACTCCCCTTCTGCCAGTACCAAGCTATGAGGATTAGAGGAGATGGGGCTCAGCTATCCCATTGCTCCCTTTCCCCTGCACCGGGCCCTGCCCCACCGCCCTCTGGGGGTAGCTGAGCAGGGAGATAAGAAGCCCCAGGGGGTTTTCTGAAGTCTTCAGACACCTCCAAGGGCCCCGACTGGCTCCCTCCTTCCCAAGTCCCTGGAGAGGCTCCCTCCCTTCCCACAGGAGGGGTGGGGGCTTCGACTCCTCCAGGGAGACCAGCCTGTTTCTGTCCACCCCTCCCCCAGCTGTCTCCAGGAGGCGTCACTGCCAGCTGCTGAGTCAGCCCATCAAGGGAGCCCATCCTAGCCAGGGTGGAGGCTGGTGCCGGCAGGAGTCCGTCCCTGGGGGCAGCCTCCCTGGGGATCTGGCCGGGAGGGCTGGTCTAGCACCCCAAAGAGAAGATGGGGAGGGGGACAGGTACCTGGCCAGAGCCTGGCCACCACTGCTCCTGGGCTTGCACCCCCAGACCTGAAGTAGGACCTGGGTTCTGCCTCTGGGCAAAAGGGGGTAGATGGAAAGTCCAGGCCATCCTGGTCCTGCTCTGTGGGGCCCCCAGGAGGGGACCACAGTGTCAGCTCCAGAGGCATCAAGAGCTGGAGGTGCGGGGCGGGGGGGGCAGCTTCAAGGGGAACATGGCCTCAAGAGTGTTCGGGGTACTGGGGGAGGGGGGACTCCCAGTAACGATGACAGCTCAGAAGCAGAAATCAAAATCTGCTCAGTGAGGAACCTGGCGGAGATCAGGAAGCAAGGGGAAGGAACAAGGGGCAATGGTGGCCAAAGGGCAGTGCAAATGGGCTGGGGGGGGGGGCGGTGGTGCCAGGGGCTGGATGGGTCTGACTCTCACTTCCAGGCAACACCGGACAAGCTTGCCAGAAAAGAGCCTGTCAGGAGAACTGCCTCCAGACTCTTCTCCCGCCCCCAGGTCGTCAGGCTGTACCAAATCCCGTCACAGGCTGTGTGACCCTCCCCTCCATTCTCTCTTCTCTCCCAGGGAGCCCAGCCCAGCCCCAAGTGGCCGCCCAGTCACCTCCACCTACGCAGCCCAGGGAGCGGACTTCGGGCACACGTTATTCAATAGGCGCCACCAGCAGCCACCTGGAAAGCTGAGGAAAGTCGATACCCTAATCCCAGTGCCCGTCTCTGGGGAGCAGGCCCAGGGCCGCTCCCTGCTGCTTCTCAGGGGAGGGCTGCTGGGGGCCAACGCCCCACTGAGCCGAGCCCCTCCCTGATGGGTGTCATGGTGATGGCCATATAGACAACAGCCAACTTGCTTCCAGAAGGCCGGCCAGCTCGGAGTCCCAGAAGAAATGGGTTGGATGAGCAGGAAGACCACCGGGGTGGCTAGGGGAACAATAGGTGACCCTCACCTCCCAAGCCTGGCCTCCCCCCAACCCAACCCAGACACGGGCTTCTTGTTTATGCAGATAAGATTGAGGCCGGCTGCTCCACACAGGGAGATCAGCCCCAACAATGGGGTGGGCAAGAGTCGGGGGAGGGGAAGAAGGGGTCGGGTGGGGGTGGGATACGGGGTATGCTGGGCAGAAGGCACCGTGGCTGCTCCGGGAGGCAGCACAGTTTTTCCACGGAACTCTGGAGGCAGAAGCTGGAGTCTGGTGCCAGCTCTTCAAGGAAGCCACGATAGATGGCGAGAGCTGGCCTGGCCTGAGGGCAGGTTGCGAAGTGACCAGGAGCTCAGGGCAGAGCTCTAGGCTGAAGGTATCCTCTCCTCACCCAAGGTACAAAGGGCTTGGGTGCCACTGACCCGTGCCCCAGGGCCCTGATATGGCTTCATTTCACCCTAGAGGGCCTTTCCCGCCCAGTTCTGTACGGACTGAGGGATGTTGGACACATTTGCAAAAAAGGAGCCATTCTAGCCCTTGATCTTGTTTTTCCTGTTTCTCAGTGGGAAGGCCCCTCTTGGGAGCCCAGCTGGGGTGGGATCTGGGAAGCAAACATATGCTAAAGTGGGGGCTGCTTTTCTAACATGCAGGGGCCCTGAGCCAGCTTCTCCCTCTGCTTCTTCTCTCCTGGTGCTGGCCAGAGACCCACCCAAAGGAGCTTGGCTCAGGTCTCCCCAGGGCTGGGCAAGCCTGGGACGGGGCAGGCTGGTACGTGGGCTGCTGCCTGGCTGGCCGCCCCATGCCTGCTTGCCCCACGGGCACTGCATTCTCATCCCTCCTCATCCCTCACCCTCCTCCCAGAAGTCACTGGATTTAACTCCTGCGGACTGTCCCAGGACGAAGACCTTCAGGGAGCCTGTATACTTGGGGCTCTATTGAAATAACAAATCGCAGCTACCGTTTAATGAGCGTTTACTATGTGCTAAGGACTGTACTAGGATTTTACGTGCACTTTCTCATTAAAACCCAATTATAGTCCTGCGAGGAAGGTGTCATTACCCTCATTTCCCAGAGAAGGAAACTCAGGCTCAAAGAAATCACCTAAATGGTTCAAGTACCCAGCTGAGGTGAGAAGGCAGACTCTGAACTCAGCACTGTCCAACCGAAACGCAACATCAGGAGGGCAGGTAATTTAAAATTACATTAAAGTAAAAACCAACGAGAAATTAAGACAATTATCTTATTTAACATAATATACCCCGAACTGTTATCATTTCCACATGTAACCCGCAGAAAAATTACAAACAGCATTTTTACATCTTTTGTTTGTACTACGTCTTCCAAATCTGGTGTACATTTTACACTTCCAGCGCATCTCAAGTGCTAAGAGCCACATGTGGCCAGGGGCCACCACAATGGCCCACTGATATTTCTAGAGACCTCACTCTGACCATTATGCTGTCAGCCCCAAACGCTTTTCTAGATCAGCCCCCAACGTTTGAATTGGGCACCATGACCTTATAAAGAACCCTTATAATGGACATCAATGAGCCAGTAGCACCTGAATCCCATTTTTAGGAAACCCATGCCACTCGCCCTTTCCTAGGACACAGGAAACTAAATATTGCCCAGAGGGCTAGGGACATGGTGAGTTGTTCTAGTCCAGGGGTGAAGGAAGGAAGGCCAAGGTTAACAGTCAAGGTTGGCCTTCAGGAGGGGCCCTTTGTGCTACAGGGAAGCCCCAGGGCCAGCAAGGGTGGGTTCTTAGGACCCAGGGGGTTGAGGGTGGGGTAAAGACTTGGTGGCCAGACTCCTAGCCCCAGAAGAAGGGTGAGGCCACTTCTGGGCGGAGGCCTTCCATTGGGGCTGATACATTTTCCTGATAGTGCTGAAGGCCATCCCTTAGGGACATAGGCGACCTGGACCCTTCCTTGCAAGAAGCTGGTGCAAGCAGCCTGAATTTATGTCACAGTAATGGCTCTCATGTGGCCCAGAATGTGATGGGCAGGGACACCCAGCGAGACACTCGGGCCCTCAAGGACGACCCAACTGTATGGCCCAATGGATGTATGGCAATGGAGTCAGAGAGACGTGGGTTCCAAGATACAGCCCAGCTGTGTGGTAGGGGCTCACTAGCTGAGCCCTGGGGCCGCCCACCTGAAGTGACCAAGCTTCAGTTTCCACATGTAGACCATGGGGGCTAAGACCTGCCTCGTGGGCGGTCGTGTAGATTAAAAGACACGAGGCATGTTTAGTGCACAGCACATTGCTAGACACAAATAATACCTATCGCTTAATGAACACTTACTACCAACTCACAAGACGGAGAAAATAATACCTAATTTGCAGGGTTGTCATAGGGGAATCCATGCAATGAATGTCGGTTATCTTTATGGCACAAGGCTGGACACTAGAAATTTTGAATCTCCTTACCCCAGTAGGGCTACTCTAGCTCAGAGCAGCAAAAAGCATAGGTACACCTACTATCTAATATCGGGATGGAGAACTCTGGCTTCTCTTTGTAAAAGGGCTGCAGCACTGATGAAACCCTGGTGGTGTCCCTTCCTCCCCTAATTCCTAAGTGCTTCCCCACTGCCACAGAGCCCCTTGGGATGGGAAGTGTGGACAGGAAGAGACAGGCCCCTATCTAGACATACAGAGAAGGACGCCCCATTCTCTCTCTCCAGAATGACTGATTTAACTTTACAGGAACCTAGTAAGAAGCAGTGGAGAAGGAGATCCCAAGTGTGTGGCTTAAGAGAAGGAACTAACACACAAACTATCACACACCCTGTCTAAAATCCAGACTCCCTGCAGTTCAAAGCCTGTTCTGCCCTCCCAAACTCTAACTTGGTCGGTGTGAAATGGCCTGCCTGTCCTGGGAAAGAAGTTGGTGGGCTTCTAGGTAATTGCGCCCACGCACCCACCTTGCCTGGGGTGCCTGCACTCTTTCTTTCTTTCTTTTTTATTTTAATTTAAATTTTATTTATTTTTTAAGTAGGCTCCATGCCCAACATGGGGAATCAAACTCACAATCTCAGGACCAAGAGTCAGACGCTCCACTGACTATGCTAGCCAGGTGCCCTGGGCTGCACTGTTTCTTCCTCTGGGATCAGGGCCTGGTCTGGCAGGAACCCACCCCAAGCTGGGCACTGACACACACACACACACACACACACACACACACACACACACACCTCATCAAATCTCCCCCAAAACCTGCAAGGTAGAGTGTTGGTGTTTCCATTTCACAGAAGTAGAATCTGAGGCTTACAGGCAACAATGGACAGTTAGGGTACCAAAGCCAGTAGACGCGGAAGCCCAGAATTTTAGCCTTCCAGTCTTAAAATGGAAGCTGCTAGCAGGCAAGAGAAAGGAGTGGGTAGGTACTGCCTGGAATTCCGATCTCTGGGTGTGCCTGAGGCGCAAACAGGCCCAGGTATGCTGGGACTGACATGAATTAGGATAAAGGTCCCTGATGGCTATCATGCATTCATTCATTCAAAAATTATTTGAGCTCCTCCCTCCTCTGTGCCAGGCACAGGACTGGGGATATAAACACAAAGAAGACACAGTTGTTGCCCTCCTGACCATTGCAGCAGTGGTCAAGATCATGAAAATGATTCAAAACGGCATGTTCAGGGACGCCTGGGTGGCTCAGTAGGTTGAGCGTCCAATTTCGGCTCAGGTCATGATCACGCAATTCGTGGGTTTGAGCCCCTGCGTCAGTCTCCGTGCTGACAGCTCAGAGCCTGGAGCCTGCTTTGGATTCTGTGTCTCCCATTCTCTCTCTGCCTCTTCCCTGCTCGTGCTCTGTCGCTCTCGCTCTCAAAAATAAGTAACAACATAAAAAAAAAAAGCAAAAAAAAAAACCCCCAAACCAAACCCTGTGTGTTCAGAGCAATAAAAGATGTAGGAAAGGGAGGAGGAGGTAAGCAAAGCAAAGGCCCATTCTGGGGGTACCTGGGTGGCTTAGTCGGTTAAGCGTCCAACTCGGATTTCAGCTCAGATCATGATCTCACGGTTCATGGGTTTAAGCCCCACATCAGGCTTGGCTCTGACAACGCGGAGCCTGCTTGGAATCTTTCTCCTCCCCTCTCTCTAAGCCTCCTTGGCTCAATCTCATGCTCACTCTCAAAAAGAACAAACTTTGTAGGAAAAAAATGGTCATTCTGCCTGCAGAGTGAAGGAAAGGCTCCACGGGGCTGTGAGTGGTTTTCGGAGAGTGTGCCTCTGGAGAAGGGGACTGACAAGTCCCCAGGCTGAAGGGTATCCTCAGGCTGCTGTAGTGGGATGGGCTGTGGAACACCTTTTGATTTCTTCGAGAACAGTGGCCTCTCACTGAGCATTAGGCTGGGACACAGATGCACTTGCCCAAGCAGAGGCAGATCCAGGGCTGGCTGCCCCATGGGTGGGTATGCAACAATCACTGGGGGAATACTTATTGATTCAAATACCAACAGTGACGTTTGCTGAGCACTTACTTAGTGCCAGGCTTTCCAGACCTCCCCATGGAATCCCAACCCCAGGTAGAAGCTGTTATGCTCCCACCTTACACAAGAAGAAACAGAGGCCTAGAAAGGTCTTAAGTACATGGGTCAAGGTGGCCCTTTAGTACAGCTGAGGTGGCCCAGGCCTGCCCATCCACCGCTGTGACTGTGGGGGCTGTGAGCAGGGGCTTGCTGGGCCTCTCTCCGAGGGGGTGGGGAAAGCCATCAACAAAGCAGGCGGGCAGAGATGCACGTCCCCTCCCCCTCCCCCTAGAACAGCACTACAGGTACCCTGCACCCTCTGCCCTGTATGGTTCTCGACCCAGCCTGGTCTTCCCAGTGAGAGGTCACCTGCTCTCTGCACAGCACTTTCCCATATAACACTTTTTTGCTTGTGAGAGCCAACGAAGGTACCCTAACAGCCCCCACTCTGCAAACAAATTCAGGTTAAAACTAATTAGTAAAACTCAAAATCTTTATATGAAATGTCTTTTAGGGAAAAAAAATAACTCTTACTATGTTTATTAACTTTTTTCCTTTTTTTTTTTTTTTTTTTTGCAAGGACAAGGGTGGGTCACTTGCATGGCCACGGTACCAGAGGTTCATGGGAATTTCTTACCAGAGGCACGGGCTATGCAGGAAGATGAGAGTCCTTGCACAAACGCCTGGGCAGAAAGAAAGGTGCTCAATTCAGCATCCACTCGGGGCCAGAGTATACTTCCCATTATTTGTAAAATTCTAGAGAAGGCAGGTGTCACTGTTACAATGCACCCCATTTTACAGATGGGAGAACCAAGGCTCAGACAAGTTCTGTGACTTGCCTATTGACCTGAAACCCCAAGAGGCCTGGTGATGGTATCCCCAGGACTGGCTGGAGTCTCCTGGCCGAATAGAGCATGCACACATGCGATGTCACATGACCATCTGGGGGAATCGGATTCTGTGGTCACCTAGAAAGCAGGAAGTTAAGCTCCGCTGCTTTTTCAGATGGCGTGGTGGGAGTGAATGTGCTAGGTCAAGTCTCCATGTCCCTGGCATCATCCACCTCCCCACCCAGCAGCAAATAAGAAAAAAAAAAAAACACTGAAAGGGCAATGGGAGGAGCTGAACATAACTGCATCTTGGCGGGGGATGGGGGGTGGGGAGGTGGTTACTTGTGCCAGTGCCAAAGTCCAAAAAAAAAGGAGGGGGGATGGCAAATTGATGCACTCAGCTCAGCACAAAGTTCAAACTGGATTTCTGCCTGGGACCAGAGGTCATGGGTTCCAACTCCGTGGTGTCAAGCCCCTGTCAGGGATGCTCCCACCCCTCCCCCACCCTTGCCAATGCCAGCTTGGCAGTGGCAGGAAGTGGGAGCCTGGCGGCCCTGGTATTCCCAGCACCCAGCTCTGGCTGGATGGGGCTCCTGGTGACCTCACTTCCACCAAACCAGCTGGTCCTCTCCGGCTCCACCTTCTACCTTTAGGCTGAACGGTGCCCTTTCTCTGTCCAGGGAGGCTTCTGCTGGCACCATGGATACTCCTGCCACAGGCTGCCACCAGGTGGAGAGCTGGTGCAAGCCAAAGGGGCCCTGAGAGGCCCAGCTCCCCACAATCTGCACCCCAAGGCCTCCCCCTTCACTCCCTGGGGACAGGAGGCTCTCATCACAACTTCTGTTTTGCTACTGCCCTTCCTGCAGCTGACCCAAACTGGGATCGTTTGGGGAAACCCCAAACAAGGGCAAAAAGTAATGAGTCTGTTTCGTGTCCGAAACTGGAGAGAGACAAGATGATGACAGGGCAAGACCACTTACCCCTGGTGAGTGCTGCTGGACTCAGCATGGCCCAGGGACACCGGACCACTCTCCCCCCCTCCCCCCAGCCCTTTCCCTTCCTCCAAAGTCCTCCCCTCCCATTCCCAGATACAAGCCAGAGCTTACTCCTCACATTCCTGAGACTCATAAATCCTCCTGGGTGGCAGAGCCGCCACCACCTCCGAGACGCCTCTGCACCTCCTCCCCGCACCCCACCCCCACACTTCGCCCTGAGATGGCTGGGCTTCCTCTCTTCTTAAAAGTCACACTGTACTTCAGGAGCATGAAGTCCACCAGGCTGAGGTTAATGATACACACCAGCCGGTGGGGGTGGGGGGAGGTGCGGGGAGAAGCCTGTGGGCGACCCCTCCCCTCCTTGTGCCGGGGTTCGGCACAGGAAAGGGGCTGTTACTCCTCTTGCTTTTTGAAATCGGGGAGGCGGTCCCTTCACCCACAGGGACCTTGGAGGAAGCTGGCAGTCGTGTGGGAGTCGGGTGGCCGAGGTGGGGAGGGATTGGGGGGTTCCAAAGAACGGAACAGACACCGCCAACAGAACCGAGAAAGGGGGACTGGACCCCCCCTGAGCCGCCCTCCTTCACCCCCACTCCCAAAAGCCAAGGGACAAGAAGTGCAGGTGGCAAGGCGCTCAGGGTCCCAGCCCAGTCTGGGGAGGGAGGGGCGTGGGGGTGGCGGGACGCAGCCCCAATTCTGCAACTGCCAGTTTGACCTGTCGGTGGGCGGGCGGAAGCAGTCTCCTGCTCGAGGATCTAGTTTCAGAAAGACAAGGCAGGCGCGGGGTTGGGCGTCCGAGGGGCGCCTGGGTCTCTCCCTATCCCCTCCTCCCACACCCCTTTCCAGTCGCCGCCGGGTCCCGGCCCGCACTTACTGGCTCCGGGTGGCTCTTCTCCGCCTCGTGCGGCTCCGGCGCGGCCGCCTGCGTTTCATTTTCGCTGCCAGCCTCCTGCGCCTCGGTGGCGGCCGGCGGCTCGGCCTGCCCGGGCCCGTCTTGGGCTCGCAGCAGCTCCTCCCGGATCTGGACACCCAGCTTCTGGAACCGCTCGTCTGTCTCGGGGTCAACCACCAGCAGGCGCACGGCGTTGAGCGCGGCGCGGATGCGGCTCACCACCTGCTGGTGGGTGTCTTTCTCTACGTTCTCGCCGTTCACTTCCACCAGCCGGTCTCCGGCCAGCAGCCCCGCCTTCTCGGCTGGCGAACCGGGCTCCACCAGCCGGATGAACTGGCCCACCTTGCCCTTCTCCCCGTGCAGGTGGAAGCCGTAGCCGTTCGGACCCTTCTCCAGGCAGCAGAGCCGGGGTAGGGGCGCCCCGGCCGCCGCGTCCGCGCTCATCTCGCCCGGCTCAGTGGTGCGACGCGGGGTCCCGTTGGGGGCTGGGGGCTGGACGGTCCAGCCCTTCTTTCCGCCCCGTGGACCGGCAGGCGGGAGGGAGCGCAGGAGGGAATCCCCGCGCCGTCAGACCGGCTGA
The DNA here is from genome assembly GCF_003009895.1 of Hyaena hyaena. Classification (NCBI taxonomy): domain Eukaryota; kingdom Metazoa; phylum Chordata; class Mammalia; order Carnivora; family Hyaenidae; genus Hyaena; species Hyaena hyaena. The sequence goes on along the minus strand of NW_024080653.1, from coordinate 222,856 downwards.
ACCAGCAGGTGTGCGGCGAGTCGCGGCCGCGAACTGCTAGAAGTTGAGGCCGGAGCGCGCGGACCAATCCCCACCCCGCGCGGCGTCTGAGCGCTCCCGAAGCTGCTCCAGCCCCTTATTCCGGGGGCGGGGTCGCGCCGAGGGTGTGGACACCGAGGCCCAATCAGAAGCCACGGACAAGGGCGCTCGGGCCGGGTGAATAACGCTGACCAATTGGAACGCTCAGGGGCGGGGCCCCGTGCTCGGCGCGGCGCCCCGCGGCGCAAGAAGAAAGAAGGCTCAGGAAGTGGAAGTGTTTGTTACTAAGTGGACGGAGTTGAGGCGGGAGGGCGGGGCGAGTTCCTGGTACTGGGCGGAGGGGCCCTTAGGCTCAGTTCTGGTTTTCCTACCTTTGGCGGGGATTGAGGGGAGCCAACCTCTGGGTAAAGGACTCTTAACGTTTTAACAGCCTTTAGCTAAAACCTTGTGTGCTCTCCAATGGGGGGTTGGGAGGGACTGTTGCTGGGGAAACCGCTCCAGCTCTGGGGCTGCGGGGTCCCAGAAGTCTTTTTTTTTTTTTAATTTTTTTTTTTTTCTAGGAGACAGAGAGAGAGACAGCGCGAGCAGGGGAGGGTCAGAGAGAGAGGGAGTCACAGACTGAAACAGGCTCCAGGCTCTGAGCTGGCAGTCAGCTCAGAGCCCGATGCGGGGCTCGAACCTATGAACTTTGAGATCATGACCTTAGTGAAAGTCGGACGCTTAACCGACTAAGCCACCCAGGCGCCCCCGGGGTCCCAGGAGTCTTAACGAACAGGACGAGGTGCACCTCCGACCCAACAAAGTTGTTGGAACAACGACATTTTCCCGTTCGTGGAGTCACTTTGCGTTGTCCAAGGACACGCTTACAGGGGGTGCGGGCTCATCCTCGCTGGGCCTGTGTGAGGGCTCAGCAGGGACCCCAGGCTTCTCCGGGTCTGCCCACTGAGGACAGGCCACCTAGGACAAGGGTATGAACACTGGCGTCGGCGTTTGGCTAGGGAAGTGGGGGAAGAGAGGCAGAACAGAGTCAGGTATCCAATCTCTGAGTCGAGCGTGCGGAGGGTAAGCAGCCCTGGCTTTTTTTTTCAAAAGAAAAAAAAAAAACCTGAATGGGACCGTAAGATAAACCTTTCCTTTCAGCTCTAAGCCGAGGAGAGGCTGGGGAGCCAGTCAGTTAAGGGTGAGGTGAGCAGTTGGGGGCATTGGAGGATGAGGATCAAATGATTTGGGCAGTGACAGTTCCCCCAACATGCATCATTTCAACATGTCCCCTCCCCATGCACACCTCAAAGAAGCAGTGGACAGGGTATACTCCAAATTCGGCAATTTACTTCTGAAAACACAAGTGCAGCCCATGTGATTCGGTCGCCTGTGACCTGTCTTGGGCCCCAGAAGAGCCCAGCAAGGTCAGGCTCCTCTCTGCTTCTCTTGGGAGAAGCCTCGGAGAGTTACCTTATCGCACCCAAGTTGGAGCCACTGACTCTGCTCAGAAAGCAAGATTTCTGCCTTGAAAGCAGATACAGTAGCCTTAGAAATGTGACGTGTGTACTTCCTCTCTCCTCTCCCTTGTCCCCTGGCCTGGAGAACTAGAGTAAAGGTGCCTCCAGGTCAAGACCTGCACGTCTCCTGTCCACCTCCGATTGCTGCAGTCAGGTCGCTGGGAGAAGTCTGGTGACCTTGGCCCCACATAAACTCCTTGCTACCTCTCTCCTCGGCCCAGTCTTACCCAAATGACCTTGTTTTGCACACTGTGTTGGTTTACCCAGAAATGGGTGACTTCTCACTCCCTAACTTGGCTCAGTGGGAGGGGAGATGGAGCAGTTTTGGCCTTGGTGTCTGGAAGAGAAAAGGCATGAGTGGTCAGGGAGGCGACAGCGCTTGGGTTTGGGGGGCTATGTGGGGTGGGATGAGGTTTGCTCAGGTCTGCCTCCCATCTGCTCCAGGAGATATCTCCTTATCTGACTCTTAACCCAGTAGAAGCACTGTAGCTGCTGGAAGTAGCCTGTGGGGCTGCATACCTGCTTATCCTGTTTGGGATAGGAGAGAAACCTTTCCCTGGCTGTGACCTCAGGTGTCTAGGTGCACAAGCAAAAGGGTAGAGAAGACAGAGATTCCGGGAGGTGGGGCTCCCTCAGGACCCGAGGTCCAGGGAACAGGAACGAAACATTTTTAGCTTGTAGGCTCAAGGAAAAGGGGCACACGTCCCAGAGGGGGACTAGGAAAGCCAGAGGCAGCCACATGGAGAGACCTAGTCTGGGCCACTCCTCCCTCCTGCACCCACAGAGCCCGGTCACTGCCCGATCTCCACATCTCTTCCCTGAGCTTTGGTCTGGCTCCTGGCACACGGGCCCATCTTACTGGGGAAGACTGTTCCCGGGGAGCTGGAGGAAATGAAAGTTGGGGTCTGCTTAACCTCTCAAGTTGAGGTGAGGGTGACGATGGGGTCACTTCCTGGCGTCAAGCTGCAGAAGTGCATCACTGCCCTCTGGTGCTGAGCTGGAGCAACACCACCCTTGTCAAGGCTAGGAGGGAGCCTCCCACCCCTGAGTCCAAGTACCAGAAGGCAAAGGGCCACCAGGTCCCTGCCTTGGTTTTCTGGGGCCCCGCCTCCCCCCTCCCTCCGTCTTTGTATTACATTATGTATCATTAGGATGAAATAAATATTTTACCCTCCCCCAGGATGCAGGGAAGCTACAGGAACTAGAGCAGAGGTGGGAGTACAGCTCCCACTTGGGAAGGGGCTGTCCACTGGGTCCCCCCAACCCCCAGCCTCTCAGAATAAACCAGATCTGGGGGAGAAGGCTGCATTCATGGGGGCCTCCGGAGCCCCCTTACTGCCCCTTGGGATTCACAAGACGGAGCAGCAGCTGGGCCGTTTCTTCTGGGACTCCACAAAGTCTCGGATCTGGAAGCTGGGCCCATCCGGCCGCCACAGGGCTCTGTATTTCAGTTCCCTTGAAGAGGAAGAAGCAGTGGGCTGGGCAGGGAGTGAACTGCTGCACCCTCCCCACTCCCACGGCCTGGGGCTACTGAACGTAGCATGCACAATGTGCTTGGGCCAGGGGCCAGGCCCTACTGGATTCCCAGATGGTGCCACCCTGCCCTGCACGGTTCTCTTCCTTGCTCAGCTCTTACTTGGCAATGGCCAGAAATGCTAACTCCACATTCATGCCCGTCTTGGCGCTGGTCTCCATGAAGGGGACGCCGTACTCCTGCCAGGAAGAGAATGTCCTCAGGGCCAGCCTCTGGCCACCCCCACCTCTTCACCCTGCCCAATGGCAGTCACTTACCCTGGCCAGTGTCTCTCCGTCCTCTGAACGGATCACCCTTTCACTGCTCACATCTGCCTGTCAAGTCCAGGTGGGTCACTCTGGGGAAGAAAACCTCCACCCCAGATGGCCCCTCTCCTGCCCAGGCTGGCCCTTCTTTTGCCCAAGGAGCAGCCACTGACTGCCCTCTGCTGGTAGCCTGTGGGACTGCAGGTGGTGAGGATTGGCCCCCAGGCAGGGTTCAGGCTGAGTTACCCAGCTCCCAGCCAGAGGATCTCCCTGCCACTTGGTAAGATGGGAAACTCTTCTTTGCAGGGGTGTGGTGACCAGCCTCAGAAGGGTGACAGTAGTTGGGACTAACCCTTGCTAGTTTTAGCTCCTTGTGTGTGACCCTGCTTACTATGATCTTTGGAGGCTGAGCAGCTGGGCATCCCTGGATCTCTCAGACAGCACCTGGACTTTCCCTGGAGGGGGCCATTTCCAAAGCTTTAAGAGGTGGGCTGAAGCTGCCAATAAGTCTGACCTTTGCTGGGGAGTCTGGAAAGAAACCTGTGCTGGAAGGATGTCCACCTAACCCTCTGGGGCAGCTATGGGGCTGGGTGGAGCGAGCGGTGGGCAGTGGGGCAGGCGGTGCGGGGATGGGCTCGCTCACCTTGTTGCCAAGCAGCATGATCACCACATCCTTCTGGGCATACTCATGAATCTCAGTGAGCCAGGCCTGTGGGAGACCATGAGCCGAGCCAGGCCATGTCTGAGACCCAGCCCTTCTCTCCTCCCTCTCCCCTGCCCTTCTTCTGTCCTGTTGGTTTTCCTGGGCTACTCACTGTCCTCCCTGAACTCTCTTATTTGCATATTTGTTCTGGCCTCTCCAGCCTTGATCAGTCTTTCCCAGCCAACCCCAAACACTGCAACTCCCCATTCTATAGTAGATGGAGATGGCAGAGTTTATCTCATAAATCAGCTGGGAGTCACCAGCGATTTCCTGGAGTGCCCCATTGAGGATTCGAAGGACGCATCAGCGCTCAGTGATCAAAAATACTGTGATCCATTAGTGATGTCTACCAGGAGCATGAAGTCAGAGGTGGCAATGGGTGCCACAGATTTCCATCCTCTTTACAAGCTGCTTTATATCCATATGTTCTGGTTCCTCCCCCTACCTCACCCCTGTTTGCCCAGCAACCCCTTGAGGTCAGGCAGCTGTGAAAACTTTATGGTGCTGTGCACACAGTCAGTGCTTGTACTTGTTGAATTTTTATCCCTACTCTCTTAATAGTTTGGTGGGGACAGAACTGCTCACTGCCTGAATCACTTTCTTGCAGCCTGGGCTGGATGTATGGATAGACTTTCCTGTGTGGGTTCTTCCCTTGGCCTCTGTGGGTAATTGTCCAGGGTGGAGCTGGGTACTTTCTGAACACTTTGTCATGAAATGCACTCATGAATCATGGGCAGGGCTAAGCAGGTGGCACTGGCACCCAACATGTCCACGTGCTGCCCAGGAGCAGTTTATTACTTCTGAGTCACAGCTCAGGTGTTTTTCAAAAGGCAGCGGTGTTTCGTGCTCCACCCCCTCCCTATAAAGCAGGAAGTAGCCCCCGGCCCGCAGAGGCCCTGCCCGGGCTGTTTCTGGGTGGCCTGTGGAGGAGACCTACCCGGATGTTGTCGAAGGAGGACTTGTTGGTGATGTCGTACAGCAGGAGCAAGGCTGCAGGTGGAAAGAGAGATCACACAGGGGATGTGGGACAGAAGGCTGGGCATTGCGAGTGGGCCGGGGAAGGACTCACCCTGGGCATCTCGGTAATAGGCGTGGGTAACGCTGCGGAACCGCTCTTGCCCGGCGGTATCCCAGATCTAGGAAAGGACGGGCAAATGGTCAGAAGGAGGCAGTGTGCAGGGGCTCCAGACCCACTCTGGAGTGTAAGAGATGTGTGAGGAGGTGGGCTGTTTCCTGCTGTAGGTGCTCAGCGGCTTCTGAACATCCGACGGTGTCCTGGCCGGGGGCATTATTAAGTTCTCAAGCTCAGTCAGGCTATAGCCCCTTCCCTAGCCCAGGATTTGGGGGGCATCCTGTCTCGAGCATATGAGGCCTGGGAAACTGGTGGTGGTGGGGAGCTGAAGCAAGCAGAAGCTTGTCTGAAGGCACGTTGAGCTGCCTAGGATAGAAGAGAGGGTGCCTGGGAACCGCTTTTTCAACAGACATCAAACAAACAAAAGCCGTTTCCTCTGGGCCCCACAGGAAATTGCCCCAGGCGGAGGGCAGGGCTGCGGGCCTTTTGTGGTTTGGGTGAGGAGCAGGGGCGGGCCCCACCATCACCCCCCTTCCCCTCCAGTCTCTTCTCACCTGCAGCTTCACCCTGACACCATCCACGGTCACCACCTTGTTCTGAAAGAGAAAAGGGCAGAGGGTGGATTTGGAAAGCAAGGGAGGCTGGGATCCTAGGCATCCTACTGAGCAGCAGACATCCTGCCGGTCGCTCCCCAGGGCTAAAGGGGGTACGGTGAGCCCCAGAGACATCTCCAGCCAGATCACCCCTTCAGGGCAGCAGGATCCTGCTGAAGAGATACCCCCATTACAGAGTTCTCCCTTCTGGGGACTCGTCTGCTAACGTGCCAGGGCCAGAGTCCACGAACCTGCCTGGCTCTCCCCAGACCTCAGCAGGCAGCACAGGGCTGGGCACAGGGGGAGCCCTCCCTCTTCCCCACCCCTACCCTCCTGGAGCTCCGCCCCATCCCTCCCAGGCGAGCCCTTAGAGGTAAGATGCCCCCAGCATCCTGAGCACTGTGGAGGCTGGATCCACAGGGTCGGCTTTCCTCTAGCTGCTCACTAGTTCTCCAGAGTGAAGCTTCCGTTCTCTTCCCTTCGGAAGGGAGGGACCCAGCGTCTGCATAGTCTCCCTCCCCCCACCCTCCAGCCTGGGTTAGACCTTACTCCCTGGAACTAGAAGCTTTGTGCTGCGTCCCTGCTGCAGATCTGTAAAGATGGGTTCCTCAAGATGAGAGGGAGGGACACTGGTGAGCTGCTCTCTCCCCACAGGGCCAACCTGGCCCTTCAACCTAGTGTAGTGCTGTGCTTCTGGGAACTCCAGAAAGGCAGGGAGACCTCTGAGGACTTGCCAGAGGGGCCCAGCTCAGGGGGCAAAGAGCAAGGGGACCGAAGGCCAGGAAACTCAGCTCACATCCTGGGATGTGTCTGCCCTGCTCTAGGGACAGAATTGTAAGACTTATCCCGTAGGTTGGCCAAGGGCCCACCATGCTCAGACTCCTTGAACCTGGCCACTTCTGTGGTCCCTAGGGGAGCACCCCTGGTGCCCTCTGGACAGAGAGCCACAGCAGCTCTGAGCAGCCAGGGCAGGCAAGGAGAGGACAGCACCCTGGGCCTGAGCTGTGGCCCCCTTGGCTTGCTGCTGGCAGCAGGAGCCTACAGCCACCTCACCCTGAAGTCTATGCCGACGGTGGCTATGAAGGTCCCGGACAGGAAGGCCCCATCTTTGAATTGGATCAGGAAACAGGTTTTGCCAACGCCTGAGTCTCCCAGAAGCATCACCTAGGAGATGGGGGCAGAGGCAGTTAATGGGCAGTCGGGGCAAATTTCTGGGCATCCAGGGAAAGAGGGCCTGGAAAGAGGGACAGAGAGCCAGGGGAAGATGCTGTCAGCACGGAGGGGCACCTGCTTCTGGAAAGCCGCTGCCTTCTCCCTGCCTCTCCTCTCCACTCCTTGGCTCGGCTCATTTCTCAGGCCCTCCCTCTGACTCTCCTGTTCTCACTCAATTTCCTGGAAGCCTGTGTTGAGACCTCAGCACTAACAGGTGAGCAAATGTGCTTGGGGGCTCCATTTATCTGGTCTAGACCCTGGCCACATTCTCCCCTTGCCACACACTAAGCTGGGATTCCTCTCTGTCAGTGTGAATTCTACACGTGTGCGCCTGGGTGGACGGGGCTATAGTGCCCAGAAGGGAAGTATTAATACCTTGGACAGGGATTCCCACCCACTGTCCTTTGCAAGGGCATATTCTAAAATTATGACTGCTGGGTTTTTTTGGGTCACATTTACCTGGAAGTTCTAATGACGTTTAATGTTTATAAATGGGTTGCATCCACTAGGGAGGGTTGAAATTGATACCGAAATGGGGAGACAATGAATTTGAAGTTCCTTCTGCAGAAACGTCCCAAGTGGGACAAATAGGTGCAAACTGGCCTCTCCTGGTCCCTGTAGGGAAGGGAGTGTGTGGGGGTGGGTGTGTCCCTCCCCTTTATTGTCTGGCCAGTCACTGCTTATCTATCTTCTTTTGAGGACAAGTCGGGGCAGGGGAAGGGAGCCCTCTGCTCAGTCATTCCTCAATCTTGGATAATGGAGGTCTGGACCTAATGCTGGAATTTTCCCAATTGGTTGGTTACATACTTAAAGGATTGAGCATGGACTAGGCTTGAGTTATTTTCCTGCTGTGGGCATGATGCACTGGGGTTGGCTAACTTTGGTGGGAAGGTAAAGGGCCTGAGCAAAAGGTATGCCGAGGCTGGGGTCCTAGCTTATAAATGGCCTACTGATGGACTTTTGGAAGATTTCTTAACCCTTCTGTGGCATGGTCTCCATGCCTCCATGACTAGCGGGGAGGACGGGTAATTTCACTGAGATGTCTTTAGAGTCTGTTAATGCCTAGGACCAATAAACTGCCCAAGACTCGGGGAAGAGTGGCCCAGGGCTGGGTACTGCCTGCCTGTGGCCCCCATTCCCTCTAACCGGGCCCAAGGAGCTCCAGCCAGGCCCTTCCCAGGCTGGCCTGCACTCAGTCTCCTGGGGCAAGCCTGGGGGGAAGACCGGCTGCTGGAGGCCAGGGGTCAACTCGCCACAGATGCTGCTTGGCCCAGGGGAGACAGAGGGCTGTGGCTGGGGAGCCCTCTGGAGCCCGCACTCTTCCCTGGCTCCTGGGTCCTAGCCCTTGAGGGGGAAGGCGGGAGGGAGGGTGATACTTTACAGACCGAGGCTGCCTTAGCAAAAGGTGCCCACCACCCACCCAGCCTGGCTATTCTACCAAACACAAACAACTGCCCAGCCTTGCCACCTCCTAGGCAAACAGCCCAGCTGGATCATCAGGTCAGGAGGTCAGGCGGTCTCCTCCAGCCTAGGGGCTGGCCCTTAGCAGCTCCCCCTCCCCTGAAGGCAGAGGAGCCCATTTCCTGCCACCAGCCCACACAGGACGCGCCTATCTAAACGGCTCTGGGTGAGTGACTTGCAAAGTGGCTTCCCTTGAAACAAGGGGTGAGGGGTAGTTGGAGGCCTCAGCTTCTAGTGAGAGTGAGCCTGGGGTGGGGGTGGGGGAGGAAACCAAGGCACAGAAAGAAGCAGGTCTCCTTCAAGGCCCCACAGCATTAGGCAGAGCAGCCTCTCACTCATCCCCAAACTTACAGAGGAAGATTGGAAGCTCTGTGCTCCCTCAGCACCTCTTTCAGAGTTCTGGGTACCTGCCTCCACCACGTGCCCCTCGGGGTGGGGTGGGGAGGACAGATAGACCAGTCTGTCCTCCACCCTCGCCTGCTTCTGTAACAGGGCAGCCCTGCAGAGGGAACGGGCCCCAGAGAGCAGACTTCAGCTCTCCACAGCGGACTTGTGATTAACCAACAAAATCTTTCTCGGGTTCTACAAATTCCCAGGTGGGCCTGCATTTTGATTAGCAACATCCTCCTGGAGGAAGGTGGGAGGAGTGGTTGCAGGAGTGGAAAGGGAAAGGGTAGGGCTTGGGGGCAGCTGGGGACCTAAAGAGATTCAGGCCTAAGGCCTTGAAACTGGAAGTGAAGTCTCAGCTGAGAGCTTAGCTGGGAGAAGGGCATATACGACAACTGCTCCGCCGCCAGGGGGCGTCCTCTCTATTTCCCAGCGTTTGGGATGCCTGTGCCAGGACCGTTGGGCGCTTAACCTTTACGGAGAAGCATGGAGTTCCCGGGAGATCACAGCGACGAGGGTGCGGCAGGAGAAACCTGGGGTGCGGTCCGCTGGGGGTGCGGGGGGGGGTCAATCACTCCTTCCGATCTCCGTCTTCCCACCCTCGCTGAGCCAGCCCAGGCCTTGGCAGTCTCCACCCTTCCTCTCTGCTCCGGGAAACCCGGCTCCCTGGGGGAAGGGCTAAAGGCAACGCAGACGCAGCGAGCAAGGGGCTTGGGCCAGGGTCTCAGGGCAGAGGGCGCAGGAAGGGGTGGCCCTCAGAGCCGGCTGGGGAGTCCCCAGTACTGGGCACAGTGCCCACCCACCTTGCCCGTGACATCGTAGCTCGGACTGCAGGGCGGGGAGTGCTCGGGCCCCTCTCCATCCCGGGTGGCAGCGGCGCCAGACATGCCCGTCACGTCCCCTCGACGAGAGGTGAGCTAGAGCTGGTGGCGGGCGGGGGACAGCGCAGGGACCGCCCCGCCTTAGGCTCCGCCCAATCCTCCCACCCTCCACCGCCGCAGCCCGGACCCCCGCAGGCTCCTCCCTCCGTCCCGCCACCCAGAAGACACCTGCCTGGAGCAGGCTGTGTCTCGAGGGCGCGGACGACCGCAGGGTCAGCGCCAGAGGGGCAGGCGAGCCCCGAGCAAATTGGCCCGGTTTCGTGCTCTGAGGACGTGGGCCGAATCCAGCCCGAGGACCAGTCCCCAAAGGTCGCCAGCGGCCCGGGTTAGGTTCCCACGGGGAGCGGTCCCCGGAAACCCTTGCGCCTGTAGCGCAAGGCCAGACTGCGCTGGGACCTGGGGTCGCTCGCCCGGGCTGCCGCTGCCGCTGCCCAGCGCGGCCTGCAGGCGGCGCCCGAGCTCCGGCCAGCTGGGGGCCAACGGGCGTCCCCGGGTCGCGGTTGGGGGAGGGGGTGGGTTGGGGTTGTGGGCTGGGGACGCCCCGGGGGCAGCGGGGCGCGACTTTTGAGAGGCGGCGTGCATTCTGAGGACAGCGCTCCGGCAGTTTTGCTTTTGCTAATGCACCCGAGCCCGAGCTCCTCTGAATGTAATTTTTATTTACCCACCGAAATTCACCTTGCAGCACATTTACATTGTGGGGTTTCGCGGCCCCTTGGTGGGTGTTAGGACTTTGACCCTTTAGTGCAGATCACCTCTCATTTCTCCCTGACCTGTTGGGCTGTGTCCTGAAGGTCCCATTATAGGAGAGCCTCCCCCTCACCCCAAACCTCCCAATCTAGGGCACCCCTGAAGGCAGGGCTGGCCCTATTCACTGCGTGATTCTCAGCCCCTGGCCCTGAGCAGGCCTTAAATATTGAGTATTAAATGAATTCATGGAGCCATGGGTCATTTTGAGCAGAGTCTCAAGGACATCCCGGGAATCTTGCAGCTCCTGGTGGCAGACAGTGGGAGCGTGCCCTGGGCTGCCCACGGTGGGCCTCAGGGGCTAATCTTAATTATTCCTGTGCCAACATTCTGCACAAGCACACATAGCTTACCATGGAACGGGGTGGGTGCATTATAGCGGGACTGACCCATGACTGTTGGGGGGGGGCAGAGAGGGGCCTCTGTACCTTTTGACTTAGGTGTGGGAGTGGGGGTGGGGTAAAGGACAAGGGGCAGGTGGGGCTTAGGAGTGATTATAGGTCTGATGGGGACTGTGTGTACACCTGCCTCTAGCCCTCTGAGTGTTGGCATTGGCTGGAGCTATTTTCTGGAGCTGGGCTTGCCATAACCTCTTGTATACATAGGGTGGGACTCAGCCCTATATGGGAGCGGAGAAAGGCCCAGAACTCTGCAGAGGTGCGTTTATCGCCTGCTCTTTGGAGGCAAGAGTCTCTTGCTGCAGATACCGCCCCAGTACATTCAGTGTGTCAGGCTCTGAGCTCCGGAATGCTCACACGGGAACCCTGCAGCTATGAACACATTCAGAGCCAGAGGGTAATGGCCGAGGAGAAATGAGAGAGAGGAAGTGGCATGGCCCTTGCTCACCTTCCACTGCAAACCACAGTGTTACAGGTGTCCTTCAAAGCCTCTGTTGAGGTCCCAGCCTCTAGTCCCTGAGAATGTGACCTTATTTGGAAATGGGGTGGTTGCAGGTGTGATTAGTTAAGGTGAAGTCATACAGGAATAGGGTAGGTCCTTGATCCAATAGGACAGATGTCCTTGTAGGAAGAGGAGTGGACACGCAGGGAGAAGCTGGTCGTGTGAACACAGACACAGAGATCGGAGTGGTGCATCGACAAGCCAACCAATGGCAAACATCGCCGGGAGCCATCAGAAGCTGGAGGAGGCAAGGAAGGACCCCCCCCCCCCATCCCCTGCCCCCAGAGCCTTCAGGGGGAAATGTGGGCTTCTAACTTCCAGCTGTGTTGTTGGTTTAACCAAGACCCTCCTTTGTCCTGTGGTAGGTTTGGGAGAGCCAGCTCTGTCCTGTCTCAGCCTCCTTCAGGCTCGCAGTGTGATCACACACTTTCTTCCTTCTTAAGGGCCAGATGCCTTGCTTTTCTTACCAGGAGAGTGGCAAATTTGGAGGTCCCGCCCCTCTGCTTCTGTGGAGTGTGAGTCACAGTCTTCATGCCCACATCCACACCCACATTCACCCCACTGTCCACCCTCTGAGTCTGACAGGCTGAAGGATGGGCGTGGAGTCGGGGAGAAGGCTTGTAGCTGTGAGGGCTCCCCGTGACCTTGTGTGCTGAGGGGCAGACTGGGCACGGGCCCAAGGTGGGGGATGCCTGGTGTGGCAGCCTGGTCCAGGGCCCCAGGAATTGCCTGGGCAGCCTTGCTCTCCTGGGACTCAGCCCTGCCCTTCCCAGCACTCCGGAGCCCGGGTGTGGGCGGACCCTGGGCACTGGTGTCTCAAGCTGGAGTCTAGGCTCTGGCACACTCACTGGCCAGGCTCCCATTTCGGCTTTGCTCTGAATCCCTGGCCATCATGAGTCCTTGCTCTGGCCCAGCCAACAAGCCCAGTTTCTGGGGCTCCCCTTCTTGCTTCCTGTCAGCGTGACCATCCCAGTCACACTGGGAGTGTGGTCCTTCAGGCCCTGTGCCCTGCTCTGTCCTGATCCTGAGGAGATCCTGGAAGAGCCAGAGTGCTAAAAATAGAACTTTGACCCTTGGCCTGCCAGCTCCGTAGAACCTATGTGATAATGTTGCCAGTGTTAAATTTGGACTGTGCTTAAAATTTTAAGCCATCCCTTTGCCTTTCCATCTTCTTCTTGCCCTAGAAGGTAGACCTGAGCAATCTGTGTCAAGATATCCTTTCAAGGGGCACCTGGGTGGCTCAGCTGGTTAAGCATCTGACTCTTGATTTTAGCTCATGTCATGATCCCACAGTTCATGAGTTCGAGCCCTGCGTTGGGCTCCATGCTGACTGTGCAGAGCCTGCGTGGGATTCTCTCTCTCCCTCTTTCTCTCCTCAAAATAAATAAATAAACTTAAAAAAAGAAGAAGTTTTCAGGGGCTTCTGGGTGGCTCAGTTGGTTAAACATCCAACTTTGGCTCAGGTCATGATCTCACGGTTCGTGGGTTGGAGCCCCGGGTCAGGCTCTGTGCTGACCACTCAGAGTCTGGACCCCGCTTCAGATTTTGCGTCTGCCTCTCCCCTGCTCACGCTCTGTCTCCCTCTCAAAAATAAATAAAGATTTAAAAAATTTTTTTTAAATAAAAGAGGTATTCTTTCTAGTTTCCAGTTGTGTTCAGCTAATGGGGAGCCCCAGGAAATGTGGGGGCAGGAGGAGAGCAATTAGGAGGGAGCTGACCTGCATCCCAGACTAGCTCCCAGGAGGGTTGCCATGAGTTGCTGTGTTCCTCCACTGAAGGTCACAGCTCCCGCCAGCTAGCTCTATCCATGAAGACTTTTGTCCCCAGGCTCTGGCGGTGGTGCTCCCTCCTCATGTTTTTAGGCTAGGGCTGGAGTGGAGGCCCTGTGCTATGCACCGCCAGTGCATGATACCTCCTTGTTCCGCAATATCCTGCTTCCGCCTTGGTAAGTAGTCTTCTTAAACCTCCCTGGGGACGTTGGCTGGCTCAGTCGGTTAAGCATCCGACTTTGGCTCAGGTCATTCACGATCTTGCGGTTCATGGGTTTGAGCCCTGCCTCGGACTCTGCTGACAGCTCGGAGCCTGGAGCCTGCTTTGGATTCTGTGTCTCCCTCTCTCTCTGCCCCTCCCCCACTCACAGTCTGTCACTCTCTGTCTCAAAAATAAATAAAACATTAAAAAAAAACACCTCCCTGAATGATCCAATGTGAATGTCCACCTGTTTCCTGCTGGGACCCTCACAGAGACACACCAGGGCCCCAGAGTCTCGAAGGGCTTACTGTGAATCCGATGCCCACGGTGGCCGAGAAGGAGCCGGGGATGAACTTGCCCTGGTCGAACTGAACCAGCAGAGATGTCTTTCCCACGCCACTGTCACCCACCAGGATGGTCTGAAAGGGAGCAAGAGACGGGTGAAGGTCTGCGGTGTGCTTCTGAGATGCCACGGTGGCTGTGGAAGCGGGCTCTTTCTAACGCACACACACACAGAAGTGCACATGTGCGCGCATGTACACACACACACACACACACACACACACACACCCCAAACTCTTGATTTCCTATCACGGCCACTGAAGAAGCATGAAAGCATAGGAGGAACCTTGTCGCCCCATGTTGATGGACATCTGAAGTGACCCTGAGAACTTGCCTCTCAGACTTCCGACCAAGAGGGCATACTGACCGAGGGCCCACCGTGGACTCTGTGGTCCCCCACAGCGTGCTTGCACCGAGGCCATGCGTCTTACGGGCAGGTCTGTTTCTGGGAGACACAGGATTCCCCTAATGGCTGAATTTGGCTTGAGGATTCCCTCACAGTTTTATAGATCCTTCCAGAGACTACATGGTGGTCTTGGACATTTTCACACAACCTTCCTGCCCTTGGGGTCATACCTGCATCATGATCTGCGGGCTCTCCCTGCCTCTCCCAGCTTTCTATCCTATTTCTTTCATAAGTATTTCACTTAATAAAATCCTGCACTTGTAATTCCCTTTGGCACCAGCTTCTTGGAAGAGAATGTCTGGAGATGTGCCTTGGGAAGAGTTTGTACTTGGCCCTGAAGCAAGGCATTGGAGATACAATATTTCAAGGGGAGCAGAGTTTCAGAAAGAAGGGCACGGCTACTTCTGTACATGGAGGAAGTAGCAGGGAGAATTAGCCTGGGGGCCACCTGGGTGGCTCAGTCGGTTGAGCATCCGACTTCAGCTCAGGTCATGATCTCACAGTTCGTGGGTTCGAGCCCCGCATCGGGCTCTGTGCTGACTGCCAGCTCAGAGCCCGGAGCCTGCTTCGGATTCTGTGTCTCCCTCCCTCTCTTACCCTCCCCGCTCACGCTGTCTCTCTCTCTCTCTCAGAAATAAATAAAACATTAAAAAATTAAAAAAAAGAATTAGCCTGGAAGGTCAGGTGCTATATTTGGAAGAAAATCATAACAACAGACAGGAAATATACTTTCACCTGGAGGTTGGTACTCAAGAGGCTCTCAAAGAATGAATGAATGAATGAGTGGGTAAATGCCTTAGTTTCAAAATGGATCAGAGCTACTTTCCAAAGACAACCCTTCAAGATCATTGGAAAGGTTTAAGAGGTGCCAACTCTAGCTGGACTTGTAAAACCATAAAGATGTAAAAAACCAAAAATGTAAAAGCATAATGATTGACAGCTTCTCCTGGGATTGAACCCATGGCCCCAACTCTGTTTGGTTCTGACAGTGGCACTGACTCGGCAGCGGGGCAAACATGGGATTTTTTGTGATGTAGACTTTGAATGTCCCTTGACTGGTCTCCCACACCCACTTCCCAAACCAAATTCGATTCAGCTTTTATTTCCTATTGAGCTAAAGGGCTCCATTTGTTTGTTGTCTTCAGTGGCTTTAATAATTTACATCTCAGGGACGCCTGGGTGGCTCAGTCAGTTAAGCGTCTGACTTCAGCTTAGGACATGATCTCACAGCTCATGGGTTTGAGCCCCACATCTGGCTTTGTGCTGACAGCGTGGAGCCTACTTGGGATTCTCTCTCTTTCCCTTGCTCCTTGCCCCTCCCTCACTCGCATTTTCTCTCTCTCTCTCAAAAATAAATAAATAAACTAAAAAAACCAATTTACATCTCAAATCCAACTTCCTCAGGCTTGAAGAAGGGCTTCCTAGAGAGACTATTCCAGAATGTGAAGGCTCAGTCCACTCATGTCCACCTTTTTCATTTACTAAAGGATATAACACACTGACATTCTATTACCCTTTATCTTTTTCCTTTTCTTTTTCAGGGGGAAGGATTCCCTTTCTTCTATCCTCATATGAAAACATTTCCATCTTCTTGAGACTTTCTCTGGTTTAGTGGGAACACAGTCCGGGATGACAAGGTTCAGCGTTTTAGGTCCTGCTGAATCCTGTCCGGGGGTATGGGCAGGATGTTGCTGCTGTGTTTTGGTGCAGAACTTATAAGAATCCTACATTCAAACCTGGCTTCCAGGTTGGGAGGAAGATATATTTGTCAAGGTAGGAAGTAGGAAGATAGGACACACTTGATTCAATCATCAAAATTTTTTAATATTTATTTTTGAGAGAGAGAGAAATAGAGACAGAGCATGAGCGGGGGAGGGGCAGAGAGAAAGAGTGACACAAAATATGAAGCAGGCTCCAGGCTCTGAGCTGTCAGCACAGAGCCTGACGCGGGGCTTGAACTCACGAACCATGAGATCATGACCTGAGCTGAGGCCGGACGCTTAACTGAACGAGCCACTCAGGCGCCCCTTGTTTTGATCATTTTTAAGGTTGACTTAGACATATGGTCTATGAATGTCCATTTGTATTCTAAACATTGCGGATGAGTCTGCCTAAATCCGTTACCTTAGATACACAATGGAGTTATTCTCTCCACTCAACAGTTGCCAGGATTTTCCTGAAGTTTCTCCAGGTTAGCCCCAAATTTCACTGCTTGGAGAAGCTGAATGTCAACTTTGGATCCAGAATTTCCAGTGCACTTTCCCTCCTCTGGAGCATTTGTGAAAATGTTAATTAATCATGGTTCTAACAGAGACCTCTGTGCCAACTTTGCCACCAAGTGTTTATGTTCTGGCTTAAGTCATTTGGTTTATGTTTATATTTGGCTCCATCCATTTCATAAATAATTTGAGGTGGTTAACAACAAAACTGCCTATGCCAGAGGGCAGATAAAGGTACCGCTTGAGCAATCTTCCACCCCAGAGTGACCTGGCTTGTTCCTATAGCTGAGCATTACATTTGCTTCTAGATTTCCTGGCAGCCGCAATAAAATGGGAAACAAGATGAGGTGTGTAGTACTTATTGCCTGAGTCTTTTCAGTCAGTGAATATTTTCTGCTGGCCTGCGATGTGGAGAGGAATCTCTTATGTGGCTTCTAATACAAGGGGTCTCAAGTGACAAAACAGGCAGTTGTGATTTTGCAGGAAATGTGAAGCTTCTCCTATAGCTTTTCTATTGACTCTTGCAAAAAGCCAGGGCCTGACATTAAATCACACTTCAGCTCAATGGGAGCTGGGCAAATGTTGCCTAAGCACCCTGCTTTCCTGTGACTTCCTGATTTGGGGGAACATGTAGGGGAATGGGGTGACTGCCCTGGCTCCTAACGGGCTCTGAGTAACCTTCTTAACAAGACAGGAAATTCAGATTCCATAAATAAAAAGATTGATAGATTGAACCACACAGACATAAAAATTTCCTAGCTGACAGAAGACACCAAAATGAAGCGAGAAATGATCAAGAGGAAATATTTGCAAGATGTATGACAGACAAAGGGTTAATATACATAGTGATGTAAAGCGCTCTCAGAAGAAAATCTCAGTAGGAAAGTGAACAAAGAATATGATCAGGTAGGTTTTGTGTGTGTGTGTAAATGTGTGTAAATTTGTCAACTTGGCCAGGCTATAGCACCTCATTATTCAATTCAACACAAATCTATATGATGCTGTAAAGGTATGTTATAGATGTACAGATGATATATTACAGATATACAATCAGTTGACTTGTAAGTCTTCAATAATTGGGAGGGGGCTCATCCAATTAATTGAAAGAACTTAGAGCAAAACTGAGGTTTCCCCGAGGAAGAAGAAATTCTGTTCAAAATTGCAGCATCAGCTTCTGCCTGAGAATTGTCAGCCTGCCAGCCTCCCGTAGTCACATAAGCCAATTCCTTGAGCTAAATATCTCTGAATATATTTCATCCTGGCATGTTTCTCTGAACCAGTATAACACATAATGCTTTGGTAAAAGTATGGTAATGGTCAATATTGGCTGAGAACTGGGGAAACAGACACTCACACATACACTATTGGTGGGAGCATACGTGGGGGCGTTTTGAAGAGCAATTTACAATATCTATCGAAGTTACAAATGCTAATTCCTTTGACTCAACAGTTCTATGGCTTTATTGGACCAGTTCACCAAGAGATGTGTGCAAGGATGTTCACCGTAGCATTTCTAAGAGCAAATAATCCGGCACCTCGGGCTGCTTAAATAAACTGTAGAATATTCGTGCAATGCAACACTGTGAAGCCGATAAAGAATGAGGTAGGGGCTCCTGGCTGGCTGGCTCTGTTGGTAAAGCATGTGATTCTTGATCTCAGGTTCATGAGTTTAAGCCCTAATTTGGGTGTAGGGATTACTTTAAGAAAAAACAAATGAATGAGGTAGATCTATATGTGCTGTTTGGGAAAAATGATATTATGGGATAAAAGAAGAAGGGGCAAGAAGATATGCTTGTGTGCGGACTTATGTTGACTTCACTTAGATAAATAATGCAATTATATGGGTGTATATGCTTTTCTACGGGGAGGGAGCAAAGACTGACAGTGACTACGGGACAGGAAATGGAGAGAAGAGTTTTACTTTTTGCTTTATCTCTTTCTACCCTGTTTATTTATTCACTTATTTTAATGCTTATATATTTATTTTTGAGAGAGAGCGAGTGAGCAAGAGAGCATGGGCAAGTTGGGGAGGGGAAGAGAGAGAGAAGGAGACAGAGAATCTAAAGCATGTTCCAGGCTTGGAGCTGTCAGCACAGAGCCTGACACGGGGTTCCATCCCACAAACCGTGATATCATGACCTGAGCCGATGTAGGACACTTAACCAACTGAACCACCTAGGTGCCCCATATCCTTCTAAAAAATGTTTATTTACTTTTGAGAGAACACAAGTGGGGGAGGGACAGAGAGAGGGGGGGACAGAGGATCCGAAGTGGATCTGCACTGACAGCAGAGAGCATGACTCAGGGCTTGAACTCATGAACTGCAAAATCATGACCTGAGCTGAAGTTGGATGCTCAACCCACTGAGTCACCAAGGCACCCCAGCTTGCATTATATTTTAATGTTTTTTTTTTTTTTAATTATTTCTGAGAGAGAGAGACAGTGTGAGCAGGGGAGGGTCAGAGAGAGAGAGAGACACAGAGTCTAAAGCAGGATCCAGGCTCTGAGCTAGCTGTCAACACAGAGCCCGAAGCGGGGCCCAAACCCATGAACCATGAGATCATGACCTGAGCTGAAGTCGGACGCTTAACCGACTGAGTCACCCAGGCGCCCCCCACATATCTTTTAAAAAGAAGTGTTAACTGGGAGTATTTCAGAGTGGGCATTATCAGCCATGTTTTCTTTTTGTACTTTTCTGTATTAAAAATCCCTAATAAGTGTAATAAACTGGTTAATGGAATAAATTCATACATGAGTAATCCTTTACTTATCCTGGAATAAATTGCTTTTCCACAGAAAAGAGTAAAATGTTGGTTTTGGATATTATATATATATATAAAATGCCCAGCACAGAGCCCAATGAAGGGCTTGAACTCACAACCCTGAGATCAAGACCTGAGCTGAGATCAAGAGTCTGACACTTGACTAATTGAGCCACCCAGGCACCCCCACATACATATATTTACCACCAGTTGTCTTTGCATGGGAGGATCAGGATGATTTAAAAAGTTTTCTTTAGGGGCGCCTGGGTGGCTTAGTCGGTTAAGCGTCCGACTTTCGCTTAGGTCATGATCTCGCGGTTCGTGGGTTCGAGCCCTGCGTCGGGCTCTGTGCTGACTGCCAGCTCAGAGCCTGGAGGCTGTTTCACAGTCTGTGACTCCCTCTCTCTCTGACCCTCCCCTGCTCACACTGTCTCTCTCTCCTAAAAATAAATAAAACATTTAAAAAAAAATAAAAAGTTTTCTTTATGTTCATTTATATTCCATTCTCCTTCTGTAATGAACATACATTCCTTTGTAATTCAGTAGTATGTCTATATGTGTTGGAGGCAGTCTGTGGTGAGTAACGCAAATGAAAGCAAACAGGAATGCCAATGTCTAGCCTAACTGATGCTTGGTTTCATTTTTTCCAAATAAATCTAGCCCACTACTTGGCGCTTAAAAAAAGATCAAGTTCTCTGGGCAGAGGGAGCCTGAATGGTAGCAATTTCACTTTGTCGATTTCAGTGAGACCCTGAGGGGGTGGGTGGTAAAGCAGCCTACGTTCTGTCTTCAAAGATCTCATGGAGCTCCTTCACCTCGTACTTGCAGAGGTTAACCCACTCTTTGGAGATCTGTGTTTTTCTCAGAAAGAATCTTTGCCTCTGTTGGAGTGCCTGGAGAAGAACTTGGTGGAGACTCAGTTTCCCATTCCATAGCCTGCAAAAAAAGGGCATTAGATCTGGAAAATGTGGAGGTCAGTACTATCAGTGACTGGCTTTGCTAGATCAATTTCCAGTTCTTGATAATACATTCTTTCATTTTGGGGGAACCTATTTTAGAAATAGCCACAGAGTGGATACCCTGCTGACAACCAGCTCAAGGATGTGCTGTCTTATTAACTCTTGGATGTCAGATTCCCTCTTCATTGTGAGCACTGAGCAGGATCGAAGGGCAGCTAGCTTCTCTCTCAACTCCTCCAGCAGGAGGCAGGATGGCATGCTTTACAAGCCAGACCTTGAATCCTGGCTTTGCTAATTACTAGCATGTGATCTTGGACAGTTACTTGCTCTCTGAGCCTAGATCTCTTTATCTGAAAAATGAGAATAACATCACCTTTCCTCTATATTTGTAGTGACGATCTGATGTGATAACTATATAAAATATGGAGCATAGCACATAGCGGGTAGAAGAGATGAAGTGTGGTTGGGTCCCAGGTGAACTGAAAAAGTTCAGAATGGTGGTTGAGAATGGTTATGGTTTATGACAGTCCACGGTTCCTCAGCAGACCTTACAGGGCCAGGGGGTAAGGATGACAACGTGCTGAAAATAGTTCATTTGTTTATTCATTTTCCAGAAATTATTTATTGAGCATCTATCATGTGCCAAATGTGCTTTCAGCCACTGAGGATACAGCCCTCATGCATCTTCTAATCCAGAGTGGGAGAGACCCAACGGAACCAGTTCTTTCAGTCGAGGACTTCCTCCACCAATGAATAGTTTGGGTTCTGAAACTATTGCAGTCAGCAAGTCCAAGGTGACCAAGAGAAATAGCTTGAGCAACTCTCTGTTCCTTAAAACCAGGAGAACCCAATAAATGCATCCACATACACATGCAATACACATACATACACATGCATACATGTGTTCACACAAATTACCATGGCACATACAGTGTATGTACACATTAATAACATACATGTGTGCACACACAGCACTAACAGGCCAATACATGTATGTATATATAGCTCCCACACATGCCTACATATAAACATGGATGCACCACACATGTATGTGTGTGCATACACACACGCACACACACACAGGTACTTTAGGAAAAGGGAACCTCAGATGATCCACCTAATCCTTTCTTTCATAGATGGGAACATGAGAACCCATGGAGGGAACTGTCTCATGCAGAAGTCAATGGCCAAGCTGGGACTAAGGCCCCCAGTAGGTCGTTGAGGATTCAGGGTCCCCAGAACAGCCTGACTTTCCTTTAGTCTCCAGAGGCATTTGTTTCCACTCAGACAATTCTCTCTTTTTGATGCAAAAGGGAATCCTCCTTGGGTAAGCTGGGCCCAGGAGTGAGGGCAGGGCCACAGGCAGTACCTCAGATGCTGGTCACTCCTTACCAAATACGCCCAAGAAAGGAAAGGTTACCTGCAACTCTCAAAACATCTGCTCCCCTGTTTTTTAGGACCGCCCCAACATGCTTAATTCCAGTCATTTCCCCTGGAAGAGAAATAGTGTTTCTGTTTGTAGAGGCCAATGTCTCTCAGCCTAACTGTACAGTGCGCTGGGCAGAGGATGGGCTGGTCAAGCAGTGGGGACAGAGGGCTGACCTGAGCCCTCCCTCGGGATTGTTGATCTTAGTTTGTGGTCTGGAACTATGTAAAATGAAAGGCTGTCTCTGGCTACATCCTGGAACAGCTAGGCTTATCAGCTGTTGTATTTTTCTATGTAAACAAGCCTCCTGCACACCTGCTCTTTCCTGATCACGGTGAGAGGGGCTTATGTCCCTCCTTGGGACTCACTCGCTTCTCAAGATGTCACAGCCTATGTATGACACACAGTAAAAGTGGCTCCAGGAGCAGGGTATGAGAAAGGGCCCTATCTGTTCTTAGCTTCTGTGCTCCACCCCAGGGCCTGCTGGGATCCTGATGGGGAGGATCGGGGACGGGCATAAAATCAGAAAGAAGAGTAAAGCACACAAAGCTGGTGGTGCCCTTATTATTGTAAGGTGGGGGTGTGGTCATTATTGTAAGGTGGGGGTGTGGAGCGAGGAATAAATAGCCATGAGCAATGAGCCGCTTTCTTCAGGAAGGAGCCCCTGGAAGAACCGACAAGTATCTGGAAGATTCAGGCTGGTATCAATATCCACAAGCCTTCACTTGGTGGTCTGGAGCACAGCAATGAGGGTTTCCAGTATGTTCTGAGGACAGAGGCCCCTCTTGCCCATCAGACTGTAGGTTCCCTGCTCACATCTCTCTACTCTTTTAACCCTCTTCTTTGAAGTCTGGGGTTTGATACCCTCCACCCTCTCATTCCAGTCTCTGGTCTAGAATTTCTCCTCTGCCTTTCCGGCTTTGGCCCAACCTCCCCCACAGCTGAGCTCCTGACCTTCTGGGCTCCAAAGGCTGCACCTGAAATTCATGTTTCTGGCATTGTGTCCCTCAGTCTTGGCTCTCCAAGCCCTCTGGGATGGAGCTGGGCTCCCTCCACCCAGTCTTCCCACCAGAGGAGAAGAATTGGGTAAGAGCCAGCCCGACCCATTGGGTCTGAGTCTGCAAATTTCCACAAGGCCTCGGAGAGGCGGAGTCCTCTTTTTAGAGAATCCATCATGGCTGCAGACAGGAAGGTATTTCTCAAAAGCTTATTCATGATCCCTGTGACTTGTTTCATTGCTTGTTGCCTTGAGATTTCACCCGTTCTACCTCCTTCCTCTTTTTGCTTATTCACTGGTGGGAAGTGGCCAAAGGAGGAAGTGCAAGAATGAGAGAAAGCAGAAGGGCTGGAAGATGCAGGAGCTGAGACGGAGCTGACTGGCTCTGCCAATGGGGGGCCTGGGTGAAAACAAAATGCACTTGTTCCTGCTCTTCTTCCTTTTCCATCTTGCAGGTGAGCTGGGCCTGGGTTTGTCCTAGAGAAGGGCTTCTGGGGCAGGAAGAAAGGGCTGGCGGAGGAAAAAGGGGGCCCAGCAAGCGGTCCTGCTGAGCAGGAGCCTCCATTTCTAAGTAGTTTCTCCAAATAGTGAGTCTGTGTGTGTCATCTACTCTGTTCCTCTCCCGGGGTTTCAGTGCCCACCATTGCCCGTGTGAAAATATCAAGGGTGCCTTCCTAAAGGAGCCCCACACAAGGCATAAAAGGCATAATTCCTGGGGCGCCTGGGTGGCTTAGTCGGTTAAGCGTCCGACTTTCACTTAGGTCATGATCTCGCGGCTCGTGGGTTCGAGCCCCATGTCGGGCTCTGTGCTGACTGCCAGCTCGGAGCCTGGAGCCTGTTTCAGTCTGTGACTCCCTCTCTCTCTGACCCTCCCCTGCTCACGCTGTCTTTCTCTCTCTCCTAGAAATAAATAAAAATATTAAAAAAAAAAAAAAGGCATAATTCCTGACCACCCAGGGGCTGATAATTCCAAATGGACAGACTTGTGGGTCCCTCTGATCTAAGAGAAGCAGAGGAGCCGTGATTGGTCAGGAGAGCTGGTGAAGGCTTGCTCCTGCACTCTCACCTTTGAGAATGCGTTATGTGGGAGGAAAGAAGTAAGAGTGGAGGGGGCTTCGGAGGAAGGAAAGCGGGAGGTTTGCCACACTGGGAAGGAGAGGTGGTTCTAGGCATTTCAGGTAGAAGGAAACGGTAGAAGTTACCGAGGGGCTGAGACAGAGGGTGGAAGGAAACTATAGGTTGATGGATACAATTTTGATTGAAAATTAAGTGGAGGTGGCGCCTGGGTGGCTCAGTCAGTTAAGTGTCCAACTTTGGCTCAGGTCATGATCTCACGGTTCCTGAGTTCAAGCCCTGCATTGGGTTCTGTGCTGACAGCTCAGAGCCGGGAGCCTGCTTCCGATTCTAGGTTTCCCTCTCTCTCTGCCCCTCCTCCACTCAAGCTCTGTCTCTCCCTCTCAAAAATAAGTAAATATTAAAAAAAAAAAAGAAAGAAAATTAAGGGGGTTTTCTTGACATTGAAATGCTGGAGGCCATAGGGCTTGGTTTTGAGTTTCTTTCTCTGGAGCCTCTCCCTCGTTGATCTCTCCTCTCCTCTTGTGGCTTAAATGCCACCTCTACATGGATGATGCCTGATTTTGTACTGCTAGCATATATCACCCTGGACCCCAGAATCTTTGAATCAACTGCCCATTCAACATCTTCACTAAGATGTTGACATTTCAAAGGTGACCTGAGCATAGGTCCCCCCCTTGAATTCCCTTCTCTCCCATCTTTGTGTTTGACAACTCCATCTTTTCTAGGTGCTCGGGCAAAATCTGGGGTCACTCATCTCCTCTCTCATATTCCATAATGATCCTTGGAAAATGCAAGCCAGATTTCTTGCTGTCTTTCCTCTGGTCGAGACCCTACAATGACCTCCTATCTTACTTAGAGTAAAAATACAGAGTTCTTTCAGAAGCTAAATGGTGCAGCATCTGGTTCTCTCACCTCCCCACCTCCGCACTCTCCTCTTCTGCTCTGCTCCCTCAGCTCAACCCATTGCAGCTGTCCCGGCCTCTTATGTTCTTTGAACATGCTAGATACGCTCCTGCCTCAAGGCCTTTGCACTTGCTGTTCTCTCTGTCCAGAATGCTCTTCCTCAGATAGCCACAAGCTCCAATCCCTCACATCCTACATGTCTTTGATTCTCACTGAAGCCTTCATTGATAATAAACCTCATTACAATTGCAATTCCCTTGCATAATCTTTCCCTACTGTCTGACTCTTCCTTTCCCCATCTTGAGAAAACTTAAGCTTCAGGAAGACAGATTTTTGCACTTGCAATGCTACCAGCTACAAATTAGACAAGTAATATTAGCTGAGCGACTGAATGTATCTCATGGAGAGGGGAAAATATGATTGCTGTACCTCACCCCCCATATTTCTTTTTCATAACACTGAACATTCAAGACTCTTTACATTAATTGGAGAGCACATACATTGCTCATGAGGATGTAAAATGGTGTAGCTACTTTGGAAAACAATTTGATATTCCTCAAAATGTTAAACGTGTGGTTGCCACATGATCTAGTAATTCTGTCCTGGGTGTATACAAATGCAAATGTTCATGGCAACATTATTCATAATCGTTAAAAGCTGGAAACAACCTAAATGTACACCAACTGATGGCTGAATAAATCAAACGTGTCATGCCCACACAATGGAACATTATTCAGCCATAAAAACAAATGAATATTGATACACGCTATAACACAGATGAACCTTGAAAACATTATGCTGGGATGCCTGGGTGGCTCAGTTGGTTGAGTGTCCAACTCTTTTTTTTTTTTTTAATGTTTTATTTATTTCTAGGAGAGAGAGAGAGAGAGACAGTGTGAGCAGGGGAGGGTCAGAGAGAGAGGGAGTCACAGACTGAAACAGGCTCCAGGCTTTGAGCTGGCAGTCAGCACAGAGCCTGACGCGGGGCTCGAACCCACGAACCGTGAGATCATGACCTAAGCGAAAGTCAGACCCTTAACCGCTTAACCGACTAAGCCACCCACGCGCCCTGGTTGAGTGTCCAACTCTTGATTTCAGCTCAGGTAATGATCTCATGGTTCCTGAGTTCGAGCCCCACATCAGGCTTCATGTTGAGTGTGGGGCCTGCTTGGGATTCTCTCTCCCTCTCTCTGTCCCTCCTCTGTTCTCTCTCCCTCTCTCTAAAGTAAATAAAATGGAAAAAAGTTTTGAAAAAGGAAAACATGTTAAGTGAAAGAATCCAGATGCAAAACGCCATGGATTATATGATTCCATTCCTATGAAATCTCCAAAATACCTAGATTCATAGAGACAGAAAGTAGATTAGTGGCTGCCGTGGGCTGGGGGGAAGGAGGAAGGGAGGGTGAGTGCCAGAAGTAAAGGGTTTCCTTTTGGGGTGATAAAAATGTTCTGGACTTAGATGGGGCAAAGGTTGCACAGCTTTGTGAATACCCTAAGAACCACTGAGTTGTACCCTTGAAAAGAGTGAATTGTATGGTATGTGAATCATCTGTTAAGGAGCAGAGGGCAGGAATCAGGACTAGATCTCCTGAGAAAAGTCTCCAGGTACCATGTGGCATTATGTGGCTCGGAGGTTCTGGAAGAACCGCAAGCGGACAGCCCTTTGTGACCTGTGATTCTTTTACATGGTTGAATTCGATCATCCACTACAGCCGTCGGAGAAATGAAAACGATGTCTCCAAGAAGTGGTATGTGCGGAGAGGAGAGCCAAGCTAGGTGACCCGACACAGAGAGACTCAGTGAGGGGGGAGGTGGTGCTGTAGATGGGAGGGTCAAGGAGCCTCTGGGAGGAGATAACTGAGCAGAGGCCTGGAGGATGAGAAGGAGTCGGCACTTCGGATTGGGGCCAGCTTTTCAGGCACAGAGAACAGCAAGCTGGAAGTCTGTGATAGGGACATGAGCCTGGCCTGGGCAAGTATGAGGAATAGATGGCGCATGTGGCTTCATCGTGTGCTTCCCAACAGCCTCGTGGGGCAGATTGGGAGGTTAGCATTATGTCTGGTGGAAGAATCCTAGGGGAGGAAATTGACGCATCGAGGACCAGGAGGCTGGTAAAGGCAAAGCTGGGGGTGGGTCGTAGGAATGGAGAAGGCAGCCTTTGGGTGCACCCTTAGGAGGCAAATCAGCTGGGCAGTGAATGAGCATAAAACACTGCTGCTTTCTCTCCCTGACATCGGGAAACGGGAGGTTGGTGAGCAGATGTGAGAGTGGGGCCGGTGCGTGTGTGTGCATGCACGCATGTGAACGCGCTGGGGTGTATGTGACCAAGGCAGAGTGGGAACATCAGTTGGAAGCCAGCAGGCACAGCTGTGTGCTAAGCAGGAACCTGGTGGGCACTGTGAAGTTTTGTCACTCCCCACCCCCCAGACTCTCCCACAGAACTTGCCAGAACAGGCAACCGTTTTACCCCTCACCTTTCCCCATTTCTAAAGAGTTCATTGTTCAGGTGCCTGAGTGGCTCAGTCGGTTAAGCATCCGACTTCTGCTCAGGACATGATCTCACGATTCATGAGTTTGAGCCCTGCATCTGGCTCTGCCCTGACAGAGTGGAACCTGCTTGGGATTCTCTGTTTTCCTCTCTCTGCCCCTCCTCTGCTTGCTCTCTATTTCTCTCTCAAAAATAAACATTAAAAAATAGTTTGTTGAGGGCACCTGGGTGGCTCAGTCGGTTGAGCGTCTGACTTCATCTCAGGTCATGATCTCATGGTTTGTGGGTTCGAGCCCAGCGTCGGGCTCTGTGGTGACAGCCCAGAGCCTGGAGCCTGCTTCAGATTCTGTGTCTCTCTCTTTCTCTGCCCCTTCCCTGCTCATGCTCTGTCTCTCAAAAATAAATAAACATTAAAAAATAGTTTATTGTTTTAAAGGCATACAAGAAACAAATACCAAATGTTTTAAAAGCATACAAGAAACAAATACCAAAGCAGAGTTCCCACCGGACTTTCCAGACTTTATTTTCTGTGAGAAAGGAAGGGATTTTAAATTACCCTCTATTTTCAGAGAAAAATTAGCTGCCTCGTCCCACTTCAGCCTCACCATAAATGGTGGCAGACAATGGACAGGACTCAGGTGTGCCGGCCCAGAGCGGAGACTGGCTGATGTCTTGTGCTGTGCTGGCTTTGGGGTCCAGTCCAGTCACTCACTGATGGTGAGCTCATCACTTCCCCCTGGGGCCTGGCTTCTTCCTCATCTAGGACTACTCCAGATCAGCTAGTATGTGAGTAAACATGCCTGCTGCGGATGCTGCTTCCTGGGCCTCAGGGGTGCCTTCTGTGTGGGAAGGGTTCAGACAGCAGCGTGGGTGCTTTGCCAAGGTTGGTGAGGAGGGAGGGGCCTGGACAGATGGTTCCAAGAAGTGAGCGGAGCACACAGTTCAAGAGTCAGGTCCAGCACCAGTGCTCAGGTGAGATGGGCTAATGTCAACTTATTAGTTTCCTAAGGCTGCTGGACAAATTACCATAAGCTTAGTGGCTTAAAACAACACAAATTTATTTATTATTATAAAAAAATTTTTAATGTTTATTTATATTTGAGAGAGAGACAGAGTGTGAGCAAGGGAGGGGCAGAGAGAGGGAGATACAGAATCTGAAGCAGGATCCAGGCTCTGAGTTGGCTGTCAGCACAGAGCCCAACGTGGGGCTCAAACCCATGAACCATGCAATCATGACCTCAGCTGAAGTCGGACACTTGAGGTGCGTGGATGGCTCAGTTGCTTAAGCATCTGACTTCCCCTCAAGTCATGATCTCACGGTTCGTTGGTTGGAGCCCCACGTTGGGCTCTGTGCTGACAGCTAACTCAGAGCCTGGAGTCTGTTTCGGATTCTGTGTCTCCCTCTCTCTCTGACCCTCCCCTGCTCATGCTGTCTCTCTTTCTCTCAGAAGTAAATAAAACATTTAGAAAAATAAAAAAAAAATGAAGTTGGACGCTTAACTGACTGAGCCATCCAGGCGCCCAAACAACACAAATTTATGTTATAGTCCGGGAGTCAGAGTCTACAAAGATCAACGGGGCTGCATTCCTTAGGATGCCTTTGAGGGAGAATCAGATTCCTTGACTTTTCCAGAGGCTGCTGCATCCTTGGTGTATGGCCCCACATCGGTCTTCAATGTCCCTTCTTTTCTGGCCCTGACCCTCCTACCTCCCTCTGATAAGGATCTTAAAAAAAATTTTTTTTTTTGCTGTTTATTTTTGAGAGAGACAGAGAGACAGCATGAGTGGGGGAGGGCAGAGAGAGACAAAGAGAGAGACAGAGAGAGGGAGGGAGACAGAGAATCCGCAGCAGGCACCAGGCTTCAAGCTGTCAGCAGAGAGCCTGAGGCGGCAAGGGGCTCCAACCCACAAACCATGAGATCATGACCTGAGCCCGAGCTGGACCCTTAACTGACTGAGCCACCCAGGTGCCCACTCTGATATGAATCTTTGTGATGACATTGGGCCCACTCAGATACTCCAGGATAATCTCTCCATCAAAGATCGTTTATTTAATCACATCTACAAAGTCCCTTTTTGCCACGTGAGATTTAACATATTTTACAGGCTCTGGGGATTAGGATGTAGACATTCTTAGGGAGCCATTATTCTGCTCACCATGCCATGAAACAGCCCTGTCCAGGCATTATTTTTACCCCTGGTCATTTTGAAAGTAATAAATGCTCATTGTTGATACTTAGGAAGTATAGAAAAAGATGAAGAATTAGGAAAAATTAAAAAAACCTACGTCCCTGATCTTAATGCCCAAGGCAACCCAATGTTAATTTTTAAAAAATATTATTATATTTTTTGAGAGAGATACAGAGTGCAAGCAAGGGAGGGGCAGAGAGATGGAGACAGAGTTTGAAGCAGGCTCCAGGCTCTGAACTGTTAGCACAGAGCCTCATGTGGGGCTGGGACCCATGAACCATGAGATCATGACCTGAGTCAAAGTCAGACGCTTAACTTACTGAGCCACCCAGGCGCCCCAACCCAATGTTAATTTAGTATTTTAAAGTATTTCCCTTCAACCTTTTTCTCTGGGCACATTTTAAAAGTTAGTTGAGATTATACTGTATGTGATATTTAAAAATCCATTTTCATTTCATATGAGGAATTTTTACACAGTTAACAGTATTTCTAAGCAAATTATCAGTGTCTGGATTACATTTGATTGAATATTTATTTTCCTAATTGTTAGATGTTAACCTTGTTTCCTTTATTTTTGCTATTTAAATAATTATGTAATGAATCTTGGTGCATAAATAAAAATTTTTTTAAGTTTATTTATTTATTTTGAGAGAGAGAGGGACAGAGAGTGGAGGAGGGACTGATAGTGGAGGAGGGACAGAGAGAAAGAGAGAGAGAGAGAGAGAGAGAATTCCAAGTAGGTTCCACACTGTCAGCACAGAGCTGGACATGGAGCTCCAACTCACAAACCATGAGTTCATGACCGAGCTGAAACTAAGAGTCGGATGCTTAGCTGACTGAACCATCCATGTACCCCCCAAATTTTAAAATTTAATATTAGAGAGAAAGCAAGCAGAGAAGATGGGCAGAGGAAGAGAGAGAGAGAGAGAATCTTAAACAGGCTTCAAGGCTGATGTGGGGTTCAATTCCATGACCCTGGGATCATGACCTAAGCTGAAATCAAGAGTTGGATGCTCAACTGACTGAGCCATCCAGGCATTCCCTGGTGCATATATTTTTGTTAGCTTCTCTGTTTCCTGAGGACCAAATCCTAGACATATAATCACTGGAGCAAAGGGCATGATTATTTTGCTACATAATTGCCGTATTACTTTCTGTAATGGTTGAACTGGTTACATCCCTACCAGCAGCTTCTCTGAGTGTCTGAGTCTCCATTCCACATCAGTCGTGTCAGCAATATAGTGTTCACAAAAACTTGGTTGGTTTTATATGTGAAAATGATATCACTTTAAAATGTTTTCATTTGCAAAAAAAAAAGTTTTCATTTTCTAGATTATTTAAATTGAACATTTTCAATTTTACTACCCACCTGAATTACTTCTTTGTGACTTGCCTTTTCTTGCCCCTTATCAGTTTTGTAAATAAGGTTTACTTATTTTTGAGAGAGAGAGAGGGGGACAGAGGACCCGAAGTGGGCTCTGTGCTAGCAGCAGACAGCCTGGTGTGGGGCTCAAACTCATGAACTGTGAGATCATGACATGAACCGAAGTCAGATGCTTAACTGACTAAGCCACCCGGGCCCTCCCCCACTTATCAATTTTCTAAATGGAGTCTTAATGTTTATCTTTCATACGTTCTTTTACTTATTTTATTTTTATTGTAGAGAGAAAGAGAGCACGGAATCAGGGGACAGGGGCCGAGGAAATGGGAGAGAGAATCTTAAGCAGGTTCCATGCTCAGTGTGAAGCCTGATGAGGGGCTTGATCCCATGATCCTGGGATCGTGACCCAAGTTGAAATCAAGAGTTGGATGCTCTACTGAGTGAGCCACCCAAGAGCCCTTATATATTCTTTTTTTTTTTAATTTTTTTAATATTTTATTTATTTCTAGGAGAGAGAGAGAGAGAGACAGCATGAGCAGGGGAGGGTCAGAGAGAGAGGGAGTCACAGACTCTGAAACAGGCTCCAGGCTCTGAGCTGGCAGTCAGCACAGAGCCTGACGCGGGGCTCAAACCCACGAACTGCGAGATCATGACCTAAGCAAAAGTCAGACGCTTAACCGACTAAGCCACCCAGGCGCCCCAAGCCCTTATATATTCTTTAAAAAAATGACTATTAATCCTTTTCTACATTATTTGTTCTAAATATATCTTACAGTCTGTTCTTTGCCTCCATTCAGTCTTTCTTGTGGTATGTCCAGTGTTACATTTATATATGTCAAATTTACTGACTCTGTGATGAAAATTTAATTTTTAAATTTAGAAAGTGCTCCCTTTCATTCAGAGATTTTTACATTTTTTAAAACACTTATTTATTTTTGAGGGACAGAGTATGAGCAGGGGAGGGTCAGAGAGAGAGGGAGACACAGAATCCGAAGCAGGCTCCAGGCTCTGAGCTGTCAGCACAGAGCTTGATGCAGGGCTGAACCCACAAGCAGTGAGATCATGACCTGAGCCAAAGTCAGATGCCCAACTGATTGAGCCACCCAGAGGCTCCTTTTCATTCAGAGATTTTATAAAGACTTCTAATTTCTTCTAGTTTAAGAAGTGATTTGCTATTTTGTGTTGACCTTAATCTCCCTGCCTTTACCTAAGTGGAACATGTGTAGAGGTAACAAGATCCAGCAACACTTGTGCAAAACCCTTCCCTTCCCTACTTCTGAAAAGTCTCCTATGGTTTATTATACTCCAGAGAACTGAAAACCTATCTCTATGCAAATACCAGTAGTACAATAATGTTCATAGCAGCATTATTCATAATAGCTGAAAGTGAAAACAACCCAAGTATCATTGATTGATGCACAGAGAAACAATGTCCATTGTGGTCTCTCCCTACCATGGAATGAAGTGCCCGCATACACTACAACATGGACGAACCTTAAAAACATTACACTAAGTGAAAGGAGCCAGACACAACAGGCCATACATTGTGTGACTATATTTATATGAAATGTAGATTTCATTTTTTAATTTTTATTTTTTAATGTTTTATTTCTTTCTGAGAGAGAAAGAGAGGCAGGGTGAGGGGAAGGGTCAGAGAGAGAGGGAGACACAGAATCTGAAGCAGGCTCCAGGCTCTGAGCTAGCTGTCAGCACAGAACCCGACGCGGGGCTTGAATCCACGAACTGTGAGATCATGACCTGAGCCGAAGTCGGACACTTCACCAACTGAGCCACCCAGGAGCCCCATGAAATGTGGATTTCAGAACGTAGACTAATGAGGAGCAAATGCTGGGTATAGTGTTTCTTCTGAAGTGATGAAAATGTTTTGGAGTTAGGGGTGATGGTTGTACAGCTTTGTGAATATCCTAAAAACACCAGAGTATATGCTTTCAAATTAAGAGTAAAGGATGCCTGGGTGGCTCAGTCTGTTAAGCATCTGACTTCGGCTTAGGTCATGATCTCATGGTTTGTGAGATTGATCTCCGTGTTGGATGCACCCTGCTTCTCTCTCTCTCTGCCCTTCATTAAATATTTTCTCTCCCTCTCTCTCTCTCCCCTCTCACTCACTTGTGTCCTCTCTCTAAAAAGAAATTAAGAGCAAAACTTATGATATATGGATTAAGTCTCAATTTTTATTTAAAAATTTTTTAATGTTTGTTTTTGAGAGACAGAGACAGAGTGTGAGTGGGAGAGGGACAGAAAGAGAGAGAGACAGGCTGAAGCAGACTCTAGGGTCTGAGCTGTCAGCACAGAGCCTGACACGAGGCTTGAACTCGTGAACTGTGAGATCATGACCTGAGCCGAAATCAAGAGTTGGATGCTTAACTGACTGAGCCACCCAGATGCCTCAAGCCAGTGTTTTAAAATGGAGATGTTCCATATAAAATCCAGATTCCTGGTTATTCTAGAAAAATGAAAAGGTCTGAAATCACAGAGCCCACATTTTGCATGAGGACTGTGGGCTGAAGTGGACTGGGGTCTTGCCTTCCTTTGGGTCATTTGCTCTCCAGATGACTTTGGCCACGGGACTATAGAAAGCTGTCATTGCTCAGTGTCGGCATTTTTGATTCTTTGAGATCTGTAGTTGTGCTCTTAGGTGACTTCTATGACGGATTTGAACCAGTGGAGTTCTGAAGGACAAAGGTCTGTGTTGTGAAAGGTCTATTCCTTCTTTGACTGTTACTCAACTCATCGGGTACTTGGGTTTATTGGAATTATTTGTGATGCAGGAGGCTGTGGCTCTTCTTCAGGGGGTGGGGTGGGGTGATGACAGGCACATGGATTTGTGTTTTCCAGGCTCATCTGAAATCTCGGGTCCAGGGGTAGTCAGCGGCCTGGTGGGGGGCTCACTGACCGTGCAGTGTCGCTATGTACAAAAGTGGCAATCCCACAAGAAGTGGTGGTGTCGAGGAGCCGAGTGGAATAGCTGCCGTATCCTTGTTAAAACCAATGGGTCAGAGCAGGAGGCACAGTGGAAAAATGTGTCCATCAAAGACAATCAGAAAAACTACACATTCACTGTGACTATGGTGAAGCTCACAAAAAGTGATGCAGATACTTACTGGTGTGGGATCGAGAAATATGGAACTGACCATGGGGCCAAAGTCAAAGTGACTATCAACCCAGGTAAGAGTATAATAACTATGGCGGTGTGTCTTCAGGGCCTGTTCTGTTCTGGGCCCTGAAGTTCCTCTCCAGTGACTTCAGTGTCACTCAGTGAACTGTCACACAGGGTGGTTGAGTCTTGAGTTCTTCTAGAACCTGACTGACCCCTTGGGTTTGGGAGGGACAGGGCTTCTCTTAGATGCTCTCATGGTACCCAGCACCTCCTCCAGGTTGGGATCAAGCCTTTCTGGGCATGTGTTTCTCTGCACAGCTCAGTGTCTGAGTCTGTTGCCCACAGAGATCAAGGTGATGGTCCCAGTTTCAGCCCATGGGCCAAAAGGACCTTCTCCCATGGGACCCAGAGACCCCAATTCCTGCCAGTGCTTTCCTGACTTCTGGTGCCTTGTGTCCCTGCTCTTTCCAGAGGTTGGGGCCGGGACTTCATAGTGGCTGTTCCCACCCTCTGTTCCATATCCAGTGTCAGAGGGAAGGGGCCCAGCACAGTCATGGTGGTATAGTTGATTCCTGAGGTTCAGAATGGCCTCCACAATGAAAAAGCTGCCTGCCTCCGAGGCTGAGTATCCTAGTTGCCAGGGAGATATAAGCAGTCTAGGCTATAGGCCCTTCTCTTCTCACGGCCTAGCTCCAGGCTCCCCCTGGGCTCAGAGCCATGTGCAGGGCTGTGGGCAGGTTAGCAGGCTGAATAGTGTATAATCTGGTCTATGCCTAGCACCAACTACAGTGTCAACCACCACCTCAAACGCCCACATGTCCACAGCGCCAGCAGAGACCAAAGCCCCCCCAACTATGACCAGCCATCACTCCAATGCCAGGTAAGCCAGTTCCAATGTGCTGTTTCCTCTGGTCTACCTGGTCCAAACTCCTCCAATGGGGGGTACCCTTTGCAGTCCCAGGTGCTAGCCAGAGTTTGTCCCCCAGACCTTTAGGCTCCTTTGGGAAGGCAAGGATGCCAGGGGCTCTTCCCACTTGCTATCAGCCCCCGTCCCTGGTCCTTGGAGCCCCCCAGATCCTTCATCCTGGAACTCAGTACAGTTTGTAGATGTGTTGGTGCATCTATTCATCTATTTCATTTTTTTTTAATATTTTTATTTATTTCTAGGAGAGAGAGAGATACAGCGTGAGCAGGGGAGGGTCAGAGAGAGAGGGAGATACAGACTCTGAAACAGGCTCCAGGCTCTGAGCCGGCAGTCAGCACAGAGCCCGATGCGGGGCTCGAACCCACGAACCGTGAGATCATGACTTAAGCAAAAGTCGGACGCTTAACTGACTAAGCCACCCAGGTGCCCCTCATCTATTTCATTTTTACTGAGTTAACTTCTACATGACCAGCCCCTTGTTGAGCTCTGAGTGCAAAGATGTGGAGCTTCCCCTGAGGACCTCAGAGTGCAGACTGGGAGATTGATGAGCAGGCAGTCAGTGCACATGGCATGGCCAGTGTGCATGTAGGCATGGGCATTGTGGGCCACAGGGATGCCTCTTGGTCCAAATGCTGGAAGGACAGTGAGGGCTTGGGAACATCCGTTTTCCCCTAATTACCGTTATGGCAAGAATAGTGATATTGATGATTTGTCCCATCTCAAGAGCACCTGACAGCTCACAGAGGGCTTTCCTATCCATTGTCTCTTAATTCTTTGACCCTACTTCATGAGGAGGAGGAGGCAGATACAAATGTTCACATTTTATAGAGGAAGAAACAGTCTCTCTCATGCTTCTTAGTGCCCTGCTTGGCCAATGCAGCCAAAGTGGCTTTCTAGAAGTTGAGAGATCTTTTTCCATTTCCTTCCATGCCCTCTTCACTGTGTTTCTAGATCTGCTGTGATTTCCTTTTGCTGGGGCTTCCCGTAGAATCCCAATGGGAGATCTCCAATCTGTCTACTCCCACCTGGAATCCCTTTTCTTTCTCTCTCCCGTCTGCCTTCTGTTTCAAAAGTTTCTTTCTACTAACCTGCTTTTAATAAGTAATAGTTAACAGGGCACCTGGTGGTTAAGCGTCCGATTCTTGGTTTCCACCTCAGGTCATGATCCTGTATTCGTGAGATCAAGCCCTATGTGGGGCTCTGAGCTGACAGCATGGGATCTGCTTGGGATTCTCTCTCTCTGCCTCTCCCCCACTCATTCTCTCTCTCTCCAAAAGTAAATAAATAAATAAACTTTAAAAAAAAGCATTAGCTAAGGAGTTTCCTCATTTTATGAATCAAAGCTCTATATAAGTACCAATTAGGGTCTTTGATAAGAAAGAGATGGGTTCACTCATTCATTCATTTATTCAACAAATAATTATTGAGCCCCTGCTCATGCCTATTAGTATTTTGGGGGATACAAGAAGATACTAGGATGAACAAAATAAATAAGGTGTCTGCCCCTCCAGGTACTTACAGTCAGGAGATAATTAATGTGCCACATAGAGTTCATCAACTAACTGGTTGATGGATTCATTCTACAAATTCTGTGACTAGTGACGA
Organism: Hyaena hyaena; assembly: GCF_003009895.1. Lineage (NCBI taxonomy): Eukaryota > Metazoa > Chordata > Mammalia > Carnivora > Hyaenidae > Hyaena > Hyaena hyaena. The sequence continues at coordinate 186,838 of NW_024080653.1, read as the reverse complement.
ATAAGAGATAGTCTTTGTATGACTTGGTTCAGGGAGCCATGACAAAGTACCATATCCCAGGCCACTGAAACAATACACATTTACTTTCATACTGTTCTGGAGGCCAGAAGGATGAGATCAAGGTGTCTAAGGGTTGACCTCTTCTTGGGGCTCAAAGAGAGAAGCAGTCCCATGCCAATCTCCCAGCTTCTGGTGTTTGCCAGCCAGCTGGGGAGGTTCCTTGGCTTGTGGCAGCATTACCCCAATTCCCGCCTCTGTTTTTACAGGGCCTTCCAGTGCGTACTTGTGTGTGGCTAGATTTTCCATTTGTAAGGACACCAGCCATTGGATGAGGGCCCGTCCTGATTCCATATGACCTCATCTTGACTTGCTTACATCTGCAAAGATCTTATTTCCAAATAGATCACCTTCACAGGTTGTGAATGAACATGAATTGTGGGGAATGGGGGACACTATTTAATCTAGTACAGCAGGACAAGTGTAAGAGCAGGGAGAACTTTCCAGGGGTTCCAGAGAACTTTCCATTAGGTGTCTGGACCCACCGAAAAAAAATTTTTTTTTTTTTTACCATCTCTGAGGGCACTTAGGAGTGGGATTTCCTGGCTATAAACCATAGGCTTCCAGGTCAAAAGGTGTGCGGCCCTCTTGGCTTCTAGGTGGCTGAAGCAAGGCCCAGAGGAGGGCTGGGGTGCATGGCGCCTTTCTGTTGTTTCCAGGGCTGACTCCATTAACCTCAGCATCCTGCTTCCCCTCATCTTTGGCGTCTTGCTGCTTCTCCTGGTGGCCGCCTCACTCTTGGCTTTGAGAATGATGAAGCAACAGAAGAAAGGTGACCAGATACAGCCGCTAGTGCTGAGCTGGGGCTGGGCTGGGGGGCTGGGAAGGGGGAGCTGATGCCTGGCTCTGCCTCCACATTCTCAGGGTAAATGCATCCCTCCCCTTTCTGAACCCACTAGGAGCCAAACTCTCCCAGGGTGCTCTCCAGTCCCCCCTCTACCATCACAGCCTGGAGACTCTTGTAGTCAAGGGGGAGGGAGGCCCCACTGCTCTTCTCCCAGATGTATGTCTGGGGCCTAGGTTCTAAGTACTTTCTGTGCTCCTCAGTATCTAGGCTTTTGAAACTAAGAACCAAGAGAAAAGAACTTTTTGTTTCTTTGTTGCCTCTAATGGGGCTGGAGTGGGGGGAAGGGGGAGATAAGGGGTAGAGGCCAAAGGGCAGAGAGAAATAGGAAACAGGACCACTGAAAGCTGGTCCATAAGGTTCTGACCTAGCTCCTGCACCCCACTCGGAAGGCAGCCTGCATGGGGCACCTGTATACCAGGCACAGCCAAGCAACCAGAAATGCAAGGAAGGGATGGGCCCAGCTGCCCAGCAACCCCCAGCCCACCCAAAGACTAACTGGAATTGGGTGGGACACAGGAGACAAGACAGACCTAAATTAAGGGCCATGGAGCTGGGGAGGGAGAGATTCGGCACCCTGGGTAGCTGGGAAGGCAGGTGTGACTTTGAGTTGACTCTCAAATGATGAATCAGGTGGAGACATGGGGGCATTTCGGGCTGGACTCCTGGCAGAGGTTACATGTGCCTGCAATTGCCCAGCAGGAAACTTGATCACAGGGGCGCCGAGGGCTGGCAGGGCCGCTGGATCAGCTGCTGGCCGTTCCTCGATGTGGGGAAGATGGGCAAGTCTCCTTGTTTCTCCGGTGGAGAAGTGGCAGCTCAGAGAGGTGAAGTGACCAATGTTACAGAGTGTGTCATCTGAGGAGTCAGAATCAGAACCCGGTCTCATGTCTCTGAGTCTGGAGCCTAATCCACCTCTTTCCTTCCAGACTTCTCTTCCCCAGAAGGGGGCCCTGTGAGTCTATGGATGGGCTTTCTAATTTTGATTGTTTTTGTCTTTTAGCTGCTGGGCTATCCCCAGAGCAGGTAAGAGAGTTTCCGAGGTCAGACCAGAGACACCAGATAGCGCCTTCCTCTCTTTCCTCGTTTTCCCGGGAGCACCGAGCTGCAAACCTTTCAGACAAGCCGTGTCTGTGTGCTCACAGCCCAGCTGCAGAGCCTGGGGGGATGGGAGGTGGATGCTGGAAACAGCCAGAAGGGGGTAGGGCAGGAAGGGGCGGGAGAGGGGTTGCATAGGAAGTTGGGAGAGGGGGGCCCAGGGAGGCATAGGCCCCATATTCCTGTGTGAAAGAAGACCTGTGCATCCTTTCCCAGGTGCTCCAGCCCCCAGTAGGGGACCTCTGCTATGCAAACCTGACCCTACAGCAAACCGGAACCTCTCACGGCTCCTCCCAGAAGAAGGCCTGCACAAAGCCCTCCTCCTCTGACCTGGAAAAACAGCAGGAAGTGGATTATGTCACCATGGTGTGTACATAGGGCTGCTGTGGGCCTTGAAGCCAGATAGGTTCTCTCCTGCCCATGTGGGCACAGAGGAGGAAGAGTGGGTGCTGGGCAAAGCCACAGCCATTGGAAGACTTGCCTGTGGAGCTCCCCCACCCCCACATCTCCCTCCCCACTCCCCAGGCATTCGGCCATTGGAAGTGTCTCCTCAGCACTAGAGGACTCAGAGTCCCATCAGACATGGCCCTCGTGCTGGGCGGCGGAGGCCCAGACAGGCTGAGCGACCTGGGATTCCATGTGAAGTGTGCTGCCCTCATTCGGAGTGGAGGGAGGTCTTCTGCTGTGGTTGGCGTTCAGGGAGCTGGCAGAGGGAAGGCAGGGACTGGAGGGTCTGGGAGGAACTTTCAGAAGCCCCGAAGGCCCTGTTCCCCCACCTCCATCCGCGGGCATAACCCCCTGCCTGCTTCTCTGACCCCTCCCTCGGGCATGTTTATTACAGGCCCCCCTTCCGAAGGAGAACATTTCCTATGCAGCTCTGACTTGGGAGTTTCTGGATCAGGAGCCAACCTACAGCAACACAGACGTGCTCGTCACCCGTATTCCCAGCAGGAACCACGAGGAGTCCATAGGATACAGCACCGTCAGGAGGCCTTAGCCTGAGTCCCCGTCCCCAGAACCTGGGAACTTGGCAAAGGAGCTATATGGATGTGTGAAGTTGAGGATTTTGAGATAGGGGGAATATTCTGGATTATCCAAATGGGTCCTAAATAGAATCACAAGTCTCCTTGTAAAAGGGAGGCAAGAAGGTCACAAGAGGAGAAGGCAGCAGATGATGGGAGCAGAAGTTGGAGAGACATGGTCAGCAGCCTCCAGGAGCCAGAAAGGGCAAGCAATGGATTCTCCCCTGGAGTCTCTAGAAAGAACCAGCCTGCCAACACCCTGACTTTATAGTCCACTGAAACAGACTTTGTGTTTCTGGCCTCCAGAAGTGTAGGAGAATAAATTGGTATTGTGTTAACGAAGCCAGTACATGTGTGGTAATTTTTTCCGGCAGTAAGAGGAAATGAACATATTCTGTGGCAGGCGCCTTCCCTAAATGCTTTATCTCGGTAACTAGTTTTGAGTCCTCGCAACAACCCTATGAGGGCTTTATTATTGCCTCCATTTTGCAGATGAGGAATCGAGGTTCAGTGATTTACCAGGTTTGAGCGCTAGCAAGTGGATGAGTTGAAATGTGAACTTGGGCATTTTGGCTCCAGGGTCTGGAGTCTGGGCCACTACCTTCACTGTGTTTAAGAGGGAGAGTGTGTGTGAACTACTCACACAGGGACAGTTAGTGAGTATTTACGGGTGATGGACTTCCCATCTCTAATTAGAGTTCTGGCACCCCTCCCGCTAGACTATGTCCTGAATCCCAGCGTGGCTCCTTGTCTCCATGGTTACCAGCTACGTCCAAGCAACCATCCAGTCCCTTGCCTGCCATTCTTCTTTCCTTCTCAGCCCCAGAGTCCGTTCTCCTCGCAGTAGCCAGAGTGATCTTTTTATTTTATTTATTTATTTTAAAATAGTGGTTGAGCTCATTTATTTATTTAAAAAAACTTTAATGTTTATTTATTAAAATTTTTAAAAATGTTTATTTATTTATATTTCAAAAAATTTTCTTAAATACTTTGTTGTCAAGTTGGTTTCCATTTAACACCCAGTGCTCATCCCAACAAATGCCCTCCCCCGTGCCCATCACCCCCCTTCCCCTCTCCCCTACCCCCCTCAGCCCTCAGTTTGTTCTCAGCATTCAAGAGTCTCTCATGGTTTGCTTCCCTCCCTCTCCCCAACTATTTTTACCCTTCTTCTCCCTTATGGTCCTCTGTTAGCTTCTTCCTAATCCACCTATATGTGCAAACATATGATATCTGTCCTTCTCTGCCTGACTTATTTCGCTCAGCATAACACCCTCAAGTTCCAACCATGTTACTATTATTTTTGAGAGACACAGAGAGACAGAGCGCGAACAGGTGAGGGGCAGAGAGAGAGGGAGACACTGAATCCGAAGCAGGCTCCAAGTTCTGAGCTCTCAGCACAGAGCCTGACGTGGCACTTGAACCCACGAACTGAGAGATTATGACCTGAGCTAAAGTCGGATGCTTAACTGACTGAGCCAGCCAGGTGCCCCAATGTGTATTTATTTTTGACAGAGAGTGCAAGTCAAGGAGGGGCAGAGAGAGAGGGAGATAGAGGATCTGAAGTAGGCTCCACGCTGTCAGCAGAGAGCCTGATTTGAGGCTCAAACTCATGAACCATGAGATCATGACCTGAGCCAAAGTCAGATGCTTAACCGGCTAAGCCTCCCAGGTGCCCCCAGGTGATCTTTTTAAACCTCGGACTCGGTCACTCACTGCTTTTCGGGTGGCTTCTTCTGCCGCCCAGGAGGTCCCGGGGATGCACGGGTCCCTGCCTACCTCTATGACCCCCTTTCTAGCCACCGTCTTTCTGACAAAATGAAGCTTGCTCTTTTCTCAGGGCATTGACACTTGCTGTATCTTCTTTCTGGAAAGTTCTTCCCACAGATGTGTGACTAGTTAGCTTCTTCTTTCTTTTTTTAAAATGTTTATTTTGAGAGAGAGAGAAAGAGAGAGAGAGAGAGAGCGAGAGAGAGCACCCAAAAATGCACAGGCGGTGGGTGGGGGGGGGGGAGGGTAGAGAGAGAGAGTGAGATGGAGAGAGAGAATCCCAACCAGGCTCTGTGCTGGGTCTTGATCCCATGAACCATGAGATCATGACCTGAGCTGAAATCATGAGTCGGGTGCTTAAACGACTGAGCTACCAAGGCTCCCCAGACTAGTTAGCTTCATTGTACCATCACATCTTAGCTCACATTGTCCCCTCACCAGAGCAACCTTCTCTGACTATCCTAAAGGCCACTATCCCTGCCACCACCTTCAATTTCTCCCTGTTGCCCTGTTTTACCTCCTTCATTATCGGCATGTGGGTTTATTGTTTCTCCCTCTCGGCTAGGCTGTAGGCTGCTTGTAGGTGAGAATTTTGTCTCATCCACTGCTGTATCCCCTGTGCATAGTTTTCGGGTCTCGTACACGGTGGGCTCTTGAATGTTTCTGTGTTGCCTTAAATGAATAAATAATGTGGTGATCTAGACATGGGAACATAGGGCAAGCTTTCAGGGGCAGGGACACATGTATCTGTCATTCTAGGAAGGGGGTGCTAGACCCCCTGGGCAACTCAAGGAATTTCAGGATGAAACTCCCTGAAGCATGAAGTGGAGAGATTTCTTTCATCCTCCTGAAGTGAGGGGAAAGAGGATCCCCCATGATTCCTCCTGATTGGAGGACAAAGGTCTATTACTTCACTTAGGTCTCTTTTGTTGGAGGCTAGGGTAAAGTCCAGAGAAAGGAGTCACGGCTTGGGAAGAAATGATGAGCTATGCCTGGGGCTACAGGAAGGTGCCCCAAAAGGTACAGGGGCCATAGAAGTGTTTAGGGGCCACTATTAATATGACCTGGGGTTGCCTGACTTCCCACAACCACGGATGCCCCAGATGGTGAGGGGGAAGTGGACTTGGTGGATGCCCATACCAGCATGTGTGGCTCTCTGCTCCAGTTCCCACTCCCTGAAAGATGATTGGATTCCTTGCACCCTCAACAGCTGAACCATCCTGGGGAAATTTGCAGAGGCTGAGCAAACTTAAATATTACTGAGCATGTCATTGAAGCTCATTGGGTCAGTGAGACTGTTTTTGACCCAGTCTATTTTAATGTCTTTATTTATTTATTTATTTATTTATTTATTTATTTATTTAGAAACAGTGCAAGTGGGAGAGGGGCAGAGAGAGAGAGGGAGACAGAATCCGAAGCAGACTCCAGGCTCTGAGCTGTCAGCACAGAACCCAACGCGGGGCTTAAACTCATGATCCATGAGATCATGACCTAAGCCGAAGTTAAACGCTTAACCAACTAAGCCACCCAGGCGCCTCTGACCCAGCCTATTTTGAGATTTACAGAGCAAGAAGTGGCTCCAGAGTGAAAGAGTTCAAAGCAGAGCAAATACAGAGTGAGTCAAAGTATAAGAATAACAGAGAGCCTTGGGCCAGTACATCACTGTGCCATTTTAGCATTTTAGCAATTGTGTATAACATGGTTTTATTGCTGAGTTTTTAAGTAGTCAGCACTCAACAGAACTTATAAGTACATTCTTATTCTGGATAGTGAGGCATTTATCTTTTCTGGTAATATATCACAGACACCAGTTAGTGAGCTCACACTTCTGACACAAATCTAGAAATGCAGGAAGGTTAGAATTCAGCTCAATTTGTTTTGGCTGGAGGAGTCTGGTTCCTTCTGCCTTTATCTCGGTGGTAGATATGGGCTGAAGATGGAAAGTTCTGGCAGCCTAGCTGAACTGAGGAAAGGTAAATCCACTTAGAAAGACAGATCCACTCTGATCACTTTTAATTGCCTTATTCAAGCTTCCAAAAAGGTGTCTGTTGGATATATTGCTGGAGATAATGTTTTCAAAAAAATATTTTTTAATATTTTTTATTTATTTCTCAGAGAGAGAGAGAGAGAGCATGAAAAGGAGAGGGTCAGAGAGAGAGGGAGATACAGAATCTGAAACAGGCTCCAGGCTCTGAGTTGTCAGCACAGAGCCCGACGCGGGGCTCGAACCCACGAACTGTGAGGTCATGACCTGAGCCGAAGTCGGACACTTAACTGACTGAGCCACCCAGGCGCCCCTGGAGATAATGTTTTTATCTGAAATTCCAGTCACCTGGGTTGGTGGCTGTCTGAAAAGGGACCTTCTCATGTCCTGAGAGATGGGGTTGGCTAGCTCATGACATCTGTCAAAGCCGTCCTGTCTAGTCTACATTCTGCAGCTGACTGGTGGTCCTCATGGGAAACATTTGGGTTCTTGGGCTTTGGGTCATGACTGCAGGGATCTGCCCTGCCTGCAGCCCAATTTGTTCAAGCTTGAACTGACTTTTGGAGGAAATACTTGGGGTGGGGGAAAGGGGAGGCAAACACATGCAAGAGGCTTGAAAGGAAACTTTCATAATGTTTATAGACTGGTATCTTGGTGTTGTCTCAGTCATATCCGGCTGTTCCTTAAAGATTTTGCTAAGGCAGATTTTGGGTGTTTGACTAGCGCCTTTACTGTAAGAGTGAGGAAGTTCAGATATAGTTCCTCTGGTTTGAGTGAGAATGACATTTGCCATTTTTGCTGTATGGTTTCCAGGAAAGCACATTCTGTTAAGACAAATTCCAAGATATTTAACCACTCAGCTTTGACCGAATGCCTAATTATTTATAGCCTGTTCTAAAGTTGCTGGGGTTTCTCTCTTTTGGTTTTTAAAGTACTAATGTTTAAAGATTCTACAGATTATAGGGTTTGGACAGTCTCCTTTTGAGAACTGTATGCATGTTACTGACTTTCAGAAGATGCAGCCTTTTTGAGAGTCGACTGAGGAGGAAAAATATACTCTGCTGATAACTTTCAAAGTACATGATTGGGGTGTGTGTGGGAGGCTCTGTGGTTAAGCATGTGACTTTGGCTCAAGTTATGATCTCATGGTTCATGGGTTTGAGCCCCACGTAGGGCTCTGTGCTGACAGCTCGGAGCCTGGAGCCTGCTTTGGATTCTGTGTCTTCCTCTCTCTGTCCCTCCCATGCTCATGCTCTTTCTCTCTCTCAAAAATAAATAAACATTAAAAAAACAACCCCCCACCAAATACATTATTAGGATAAGTGTTGGATTGAAGTGAGGCTGAAACCTACCTTTGCTTGACACCTTGAAAGTAGAATTCATAGCCACTTAGCCTTGGAAAGGCCAGACTGCTGGAATCTGTTGGTACCATGTACCAATAATTTTTTCAGATTGGGAGGGACTGTTATTGGGTCAGCCTTTTATTTACTGAGTAGGTACAGTCTTTTCCAATGCAAATGGAATTGATAATTCGTTGGATCATTGAAACTGTTGGTTAAGACAGACAATTGTAAAAGAAATATATGGTTTCTTTAAGGGACTTTTTTTCTACTCTAGATACCTAAATGTGTAGTAATTTGCTAGTGTTCTGATGTAAACCTAAGCCTTTTCTTTGTTTACTTATGGGTCTCCTGAAAGAAGGGTTCTTTGCTGTTTCTGTACAGTGTGTTTCTGCCCACATTGTATGTTCCTGGAACCCTTATTCCAGTTTCTCTGACAGGGGGCAAGACATTCCAGACACTTATGAAGCAATCGGATTGTGAAACCTTTCTTCGTTTTTATATTTTTCCTCCCAATATTTTATAATTCTGTCACTCATTCCTAATTTGGTGGCATTTTTTTGATAGCATTTTTTTTTTTTACTGACATGCTTTTATTGAGTCTTTCCAAAACATTCAATCTAGTTTTTGTAGAAATAGCCGTGTTTCTTCCTGCTCATACTCATTTCACTGGTCAGTATCTTTTATGTTTACACTTTAATTGATTAGTTTATAAATGGATTAACTAGTTGAAATAATTATAACTAATGTGTATGATTGACCAAGAGACTGAAGGGTTTTGACTAATCTAGTTCATTGGTTAAGAGAGTTTGGTGAAGAAAGTTTCTACTAAACTATCTGTTATGACTTTAATTTCATAAAAGAAAGAACATTTGAGCACCCCCAAGCCAGAATAGTAGGTAGGTTTCCCAAGAAAGGACAACTGATAGCTTTCTGCCAATATGGTTTAGGCTATGTGTGTGTGATTGCCTACAAACTGACTGGTACTTTGTCCAGGGTAGTACTCACATGTGGACTAAGGACTGGCAGCCACTGATCTCATTCACACCGTTCTCTGGACATGAACTCTCTCTGCTACATTCAAGGAGGTGTGGCCTAGGGTTCCCCCAAAGCTCCTAGTAATCCCAGTCGTCTGGATGTTGACTAAATTTGTTGTTTATGAGGGTCCCATGGCCCTGTATCAGTTGGGAAGAGGGCCCCTTGACTCAGTCAGACTCCCCCTACTCAGCACGACCCCTCTCCCCAAGTAGCCCACTCACTGTGACCACAAACTCACATGGCCCTGTCTTGAAGGTGTGTGGTTCTTGCAACAAGAAAGGGTGATTGACTTGGTTCTGCTGGAGGAATCACTGAGGATAGGTTCAGAATTATGGAAGGGATTAAGACTTTGTTCCTAAGGGTCACAAATAGAGAAGAGACACTCTAAACCTTTGTGTCATAGAAAATCTATTTCAGCAGAGAGGAGGTGTTTACTACAGGCTCCAGAATAAAAATTCCATCCTGGGGGGTTTCTCCTACATCCTTCCCCATCACCTTCCTGTCTTCCATGATACAAACCTAAATGTCCTCAATACTTTTATTACCTTATTATTTCATTTTAAGTTATAAAGTATTCGATGCATCTATATAACGTGTGTATGTGTTATAAAGGATAATGAAACAAAGACCCATGTGCCTGCCCTCCCCTCCCCCCACTGAAGAAATAGTAGCTCATTATTTGCCTTCTTCTTTTTCTTCCAAGGAGGAAAGGAAGCATACCTTACCTTAGTCCTAAGCATTAGGTAGCATAGGGGTCCCACACAGCCCTTGACCCACTCTTTTGCCTTCATGTTAATTAGCAAGGCGGTTGGGTGAGCTGGTCTGAATTATGTAGTATTCTGTACTAAACTGACAAATCAATGCCACCCTTCTTATTTTAACATTATTTTTCTCTTCCAATAAAACCAATGCCCAATTGTGCCTTTGTGTTATTTAAGAATCTGTCAATTGGTTCTCTTTTCTGAGGGCAGCCACATAAAATTTCCTTCTGGCATTCCCATCCAGGACTCTGCCCTCTGTCAAGGATGGTGAGAATTTCTGTGACAAAGGAGCAAAAAGTCTTAGCCCCTGGTCTCAGCCATAGTGCCCAGTGCCAGCCCTCTGGTCGTTGGAAATTGTTGCAAAAGTTCAGACGATGACTTCATTTCAAAATTTCACATAGCCTTTGCAAGATTAATAATGAGCCAAAAAAGCAGAAAGACTAGACCCCAGAGCCATGTGATCTCCCGCAAACTCCTGGCAAGTGAAAATAGAAGCGATGGAGAAGTAAAGTGTTTTATATTAAAGCACAATGAGACCTGAGAACAGAAGAGGGAGAAATTGGAGGTAAAGTGAAGGAAAGTCTTCCCCTGAGCAGTGTTGGTGTCAGCAAGTCAAGGCTTGCTTTCCTGTGGTTGCTACCTTGCAGTTGGGTTTGGTGGAGGCAAATCCCCAGGAGGTAAAGTTGCTTGGCTCTTCTGCCCTTGAGACCCAATTAATGGTGACTCACTGCAGTAAGCCTACTTTCCAATGGCATCTGGGCAGGTCTGGAGGCAGAGGCTTGAATCTGCATTGCGAATGAATGTCCCCTACTGCCATTGACTCTGTTTTAGTGTTTGTCCTGGGCCAGGCTGAAATTGTCACCAGGGCTGCAGTAGGATGGCAGGAAGTCAGCATCAGAAGGGACAGCATCCAGTTCAAGCCTTCCTTTCCCTGAGAATCCTGAGGGTCCAGGGAGGGCCATATCAGCATGTTAATGGGGAAGAGTTCAGGGTCTGGGGTTAGACACCCTGGGGGTGGGGTTTTGTCTTTTACTTACTTGCTGAGTGGCCTTGGACAATCGTGAAATGTCTCCCAGGGTCCAATGAGTCTTCGGCAGTTTAAACGAAGTGCACACCCTATGTCTTGTGATTTCAAAATAACCAGAGTAAGCTTCTGGTTCCCAGTATAGGACCCTGGGTCCCCACTGATATCCCTGTAGCAGATCCTAGCTATCTCTGAGAGGTCTCTTGGAGCTAGCTAGCACCCACGTGACCCACAGAAGGCTCCTTCAAGGCTTTCTTAAAGTAAAATGTTAGCATTTATTTATTGAAATGTTTGTTTATTTATTTTGAGATAGAGAACATGAGTGGGGAAGGAGAGAGAGAGAGAGAGAGAGAGAGAGAATCTCAAGCAGGCTCCATGCTGTCAGTGCAGAGCCCAGCACGGGACTCAATCTCATGAAACACAAGATCATGACTTGAGCGGAAATCAAGAGTAGATGCTTAACCAACTGAGTCACCCAGATGCCCCTCAAATGTTTCCATCTAGTGAATATGAATGATGATACATGGGCATTTCCTTTTAGCTATGCTATTCTCTGTACCTTTTGATAAGCTTCAACATTTCAGAATTAACAACAGATTTTTATGTGTTCATATCATGGAATACTATGTACTTATTAAAAATAATGAGGGTGAAATATGGATGACAAAATGCTGTGAGATGGATATAAATATATGCAGTCCATCCTGAGCAATGGCAGGAGGAGATGTAATCAAAAATCTACATATAACTTTTGACTCTCCTAAAACTTAACTACTTAGTCTACTGTTGACTGGAAGTCTTACTGATAGCACAGTTGATTAACACATATTTTGTATGTTATATATATTACATACTATGTTCTTTCAATAAATAAGTCAGAGAAAAGATAATGTTATTAGGAAAATCACTAGGAAGAGGTGTGCCTTGGTGGCTTAGTTGGTTAAGTGTCTGACTTTGGCTCCGGTCATCATCTCATGGTTCATGAGTTCAAGCAATGTGTTGGACTCTGTACTGACAGCTCAGGGCCTGGAGCCTGCTTCAGATTCTGTGTCTCCCTCTCTTTCTGACCCTTCCCCACTCATGTTCTGTCTCTCAAAAATGAATAAACACTAAAAAAAAGTTTAAAAAGAAAATCACAAGGAAGAGAAATACCATACTGGACTGGATGGTATTTATTGAAAAAAATCTGCATGTAAGAGGACCTGTGTAGTTCAAACCCGTATTGTTCAAAGGTCAATTGTATATATACATATTTTAGAGAGCAATTTCATTTTAATTTAAGGTACATGTTTTGAAACAGTGACATCACAGATAATTTCTTCTTTGTTCTGTGTTTCACAGACTTTGTAATTAGACATGTATTAATAATAATGGCTCTCATTATTAACTAATAGCCACCAATAGAAGTTGACTGTCCAACACTGTGCTCAAGTCACAAACACAAGTCTCACTTACTTCTTCTCCGGCCCGATGTGGGGAAGCCACCTACCCCAAGGCTGAGGCCTTGCCTGTCCACTTTTGGGTTTTCTGATCTGTCTTCCACGCCATTCTTCTTGCTGCCCATGGCCCTTGCAGATTGCCCTGCTGATCACCACCCTTCCTTGCTAGTGAATGTCACTGGTGACACAGTGACAGCTCTTGGGGAAGTACTGATCACCCCTTTGCCATTCTGCCGAGACCATGAGGTAACCTTTCTCTGGCTCCTCATGGATCATCAGAAACCAGGCATGGAGTGAGACCAAAAGAAGGGGATGCACCCAAGACAATAGCTCAGCATCATTGCACAGACTAGGGTTCGGACCCTCCAAGGGTTCTTACTTGACAGCAGCAGTAGTTACATAATTTGGGATACAGAACAAAATGAAAATATGGGACTCCTTGTACAAAAATATTGAGATTATCTCAAGATAGTGACAGCAGGGTATTAAACTAATCACAGTGCCCTTCCAAATGTGGAGCCCTGAGTGACTTCCCAGCTGGCACACCCACAAAGCTGGCCTTGTTCGAGAGGTTTCCATCTCACTTCTCATCTGCTTTCATGTGGCCATAGACTGCTTATGCCTTAGCCTCACTGGAATAATTCAGGTATCTTCACAACAAATTACCCTGGCCCCAAAACCAGGAATAAGAACTTCCCCTCATTCTAACCTGAGCCTTGCCTCCTCTGTCCTCATCCACTGTCCCTGCATCAAACTTCTTCTGGGGTAGTTGTAAGTTGGGTCATCCATTTCCTCTATAGGACAGCTTACACCCATTCATAGGGTGAGGTCTGGCTCTACAGCCCCAATAAATCAATTGCTTTATAGGGTGACATCAGTTCATTACCTAAGTTTGATTGTTAATAACCTAAGTCTGGGTATCCAGTCTTAAAGGACACCATGTGTGCGACACAGCCCAGTTTCAGGGGGAAAGTGACAAGTTCAGCTCAGTTCTTTTTCAGTCACTTCTCATTAAAGATTTAAAAATACTGGGACCCAACCTTCCCAGAGATTACCATGGGTCCTCTGTTGTTTTTACATGACTAGTCTATAGCTAACACACCTTCATTTTCCTTGGAGACCACTCTCTTCCACTCATGGTCAATAGACCTTGGATAGGACCGATTCCTCCTCCAGAGGTGGACACGTGACCCATTTTAGTCCAATGAGCATTAGATCTAGGACTTCAGTGGAAACTAGTAGTTGTGAGGATGTAACCTGCACCTGCTGGCAGTCATGTGACCCCACAAGGAGAAGCCTACCTGTGAATAAAGCCAAGTTAGAGGGAAGAATGTTGATAGGGACAGATACCCTTGTTTGATCCAACTGAGTAGCATCCCCAGCCTTCTCAGTTACAGGAACCAATGAATTTTCTTTTCTTTTCAAGATGGTTTGCCTTGGGTTCTGTTGCTGGCCATGAAAAGGATCCTGACCACAACAGTTCTCCTTTTATAGGCAACAATGAAACTTGGGCAGCTTATGCTCAGGGCTATGGAAATCAAATGAAATAACTTACATGCAGGTGTTTTGCAAACCGTAAAAGGCAGTTTGGATGGAATGACCAAGGAAGTACAATTGGTGAGTGGCATAGTCAGGACAAAACCTAGGTGGTTTTTTGTTTGTTTGTTTGTTTTTTGTTTTATCCCAAGCCCTGTTCTACTCTTTAGCTAATGAGCTGCCTCCTGCTCTAAGCAAATCAGTGAGCAGGCAGGTGGTGAACGGGAGGGGGGGTGGACAGGGCAGGGGTGGACAGGGCAGGTGGGCAGGTCAGAGGATGGGCAGGGCAGGGGATGTAGAGAGCAGGGGATGGACAGGGCAGGGGGTGGGCCAGAAAGGCAGGTGGTGGTCAGGGACTTCTCTATGTGGCCTTCTTTGTGTTTGTGGTGCTACACTATGATGTCTGGAAGAGACTTGGCTCCTCAGGTATGGGGGAGTGAGGGTCTCTGAAGGCATGATTACAGAGCTTACCTGACCCTTTGCCTCTGTCTTTCCTAAGTCTCTCTTCATGGGCCAACCTGTCATCCCCAGGGGCCAGGGCCCTGGCATTTTTGAGTTTGACTGGATGTTTATTGGCTCAGGTGTTTGGCGATATTCAGGGAGGGGATGCCAGCTCTGCTTCTACTCATCCGACCCTGCCAAACTTGGGCCATGGATCTTTACTCCAAGCACTTCTCAGAAGTGTGCTGGGGAATCCCTCCCTGTCTTGGACATGGACTGAAAGGAATTCCTGTCTTTGGGGCCCAGGGCCATTCTGACCTTCAGCACTGGGACCGCTCCTGGAACTGTGAAATATGCAACCCTCCAGATCTGCCCCTGAGCCGGGACTCAGAACTTGGTAGCCTGAGAGAGCTGTAAGCGTTTGACCCAGTCTCCAAGGATCCACTTCCCACCATGTGAGACAAGGAAGTCCATGACCTTTAAGAAGTCTTCATAGACACTGAAGTCCATGTGTCATATTGGGCTAAGGTCAGATGTGACCTGAGTCATCTTTGTGCCAGCCCATTGGCCCGCCCCGTCTGCCACACTCAGTTCCTTGGGGGTGAAGAGCAGGCCCTGTTCCTGGGTGCTCAGTAACACATGATACCCAGCAGAAGTTTCTTGAATTAATTCTCAAGATTCTCAACCAGTGACATCCGGTTTCAAGGGGGGCATGTGGGATGCGGCAGTGGTAGGCAATAGAGAAGTGACCTCAAACACCTTTTTCTTGTTTCATGGTTCCCTCCCTTGAAGCCCAAATCCCTAAGGTCCTGACAAGGACACCAAGGAAGATGGAGGCAAAGATATAAGATGACAGCTGTTGGTGTGTCTGATGGAGGCTCTGGAGGAGGGAGCATCACTACCCTTTTGCCCCCAATCAGGTCGATTCCTGGGCATTCTCAAGTTCAAAGGCAAGTAGTTCCTAAAGGAGTGCAGGGAATGAGATCCGAGACAACAGCATGCCCCTTTCCCCCACACTAGGGATAAATGCAGCCTGGGAGGCAGGGGTCAAGGTAGAAAGGACTCAGGAAGAAGGGGTCACATAGGGGTTGCACATCCAGGCTGTGCTCATAGCATAACCAGCCATCAAACCATATCAGCCTGATTCCATTAAACATCTGAATCTTCCAAGTCTCCTTTTTTTCTGGATTTCATGCTTAGCAAACAATCCTCTGATGATAATGTGGTTTGGCATCTAGAGCAATACATCAGTCTTGTGAGTTTGAGTAACACAAGTCTGCCTGGAGAGATGGATCCACTCTTGAGTGAGTGAGCAAAAGTGGGCTCTGATCCTACAGAGCTGGGGGCTGCACACTGAACTGCTATCAATACCCTAAATGATTACAATCTGTGACCTCCCCCCACCTTGGCAAAGCTCTTTGCCCTCTCCTGACCCTGTCGCATCATTGTATCTCCAGCTGTCTGAGGTTTGAATCTGAGCTCTGCCACTTGTTAGCTGGGTGACCTCAGGTAAGTTTCTTTATGTCTCTTTGCCTTGTTTATTCATATTTATTTATTTATTATTTATTTATTTATTTAATGTTTATTTACTTTTTGAGAGAGGGAGACACATACACACACAGAGTGCAAGTGGGGGAGGGGCACAGAGAGAGGGAGACACAGAATCCGAAGTAGGAACTGAGCTGTCAGCACCGAGACTGATGTAGGACTTGAGCCCATGAACCATGAGATCATGACCTGAGCTGAAGTCAGACGCTCAACTGACTGAGCCAACCAGGCACCCCACTTTTTATTCATCTTTAAAATGAGATTAAAATGAGGTTGCTGTAGGATTGAATGATGTAAAGTGTTTATTTTATTTTATTTTTTTATACTCTTTTTTTTTTAACAAATAGTTTATTGTCAAATTAGTTTCCACATAACACTCAGTGCTCATCCCCATAAGTGTCCTCCTCTATGCCCATCCCCCCTCCCCCCCACATCCATCAGTCCTCAGTTTTTGTCAGCATTCAAGAGTCTCTCATGGTTTGCCTCTCTCCCTTTCCCCCACCATTTCCCCCCTTCTTCTCCTTGGTCCTCCGTGTTATGCTGAGCGAAATAAGTCAGGCAGAGAAGGACAAATATATGTTTGCACGTATAGGAGGATTAGGAGGAACTTGACGAAAGTGTTTATTTTTTAAAAAATTTTCTATGTTCATTTATTTTTTGAGAGAGAGAGAGACAGAGTGTGAGCAGGGGAAGGGCAGAGAGAGAGGGAGACACAGAATCTGAAGCAGGCTCCAGGCTCTGAGCTGTCAGCACAGAGCCCAACGCGGCACTCGAACTCACAAACTGCAAGATCATGACCTGAGCCGAAGCTGGCCACTTAACTGACTGAGCCACTCAGGTGCTCCTGATGTAAAGTGTTTAGAACAGTGCCAGGCACGTTGCTTTATAAAGGGTCTGCTGTTATTATTTAAATTTCCGCGATAACTGCCTACTATGACCTTCAGCAGTAACTTTATTTTTTTTTCCATTTGGCCTCCATTCCCCTATTTATAATATGGAATTAATAATGACATCTACTGGAAAAAATCATGCGGTAAGTATTAAGTGTCATAGCATATGTTAAAGTATTTTATAAACTACAAAATGCTCCACAGGTGAACCATGTGCTAATTTTTATCATTTATTAATAACAATTATTAGTCTCACTGGGTCCCTCCAGATTATAGGGCAGAGATGATTTTATACTTCTCAGTTCACAACCTAATGACACCTGAGAAAGGGAGCAGGAGAAGAAAGAAGAATCTCAGGGAAGACTGTCCCCCACAGAGGGAGGAGGCTCCTAAGGGGCTGGAGGGGGGCTCTGCCTCATCTGGGCTGGGTCTTTATCAGCAATACCATTTGTTCTGAAGGTTGAGGGCTTCTCAATGTGAAGTTGGGAGGGGCAGGAGGAAGCAGGGTGCTAGCAGTGTCTGACAGTCCCCTGGAGGTTGCTCTGATACATGGCAGATCTGCATCTTAGTAAGCAGACTTTCTGGGAGTGGTGTGGATGCGATATTCAAATAGTAAGGGAGGAGAGGGGTAGGAGAATGAAGGGGAAGGGAAAGGTTTGCTTTGCCTTTAAAAGGTCCTTAACAACAAAAGAGAAGGAGAGATAGAGACCAAGAACACTTTATCACTGGCCTTGCCTATACCTTGTGAAAGGGTGTGTGTGTGTGTGTGTGTGTGTGTGTGCGCGCGCGCGTGCGCGCGTATTGATGGCAGCCAGGGGCAGAGGACCAGCCATGGTTCAAGACCCTTAAGGGTATGCCATTTGCAGGGGTGCCTGGGTGGCTGTCGGTTGAGCATCTGACTTCTACTTGGGGCATGAGCCCCTGCGTCAGGCTCTGTGGTGACAGTTCAGAGCCTGAAGCCTTCTTTGGATTCTGTGTCTCCCTCTCTTTCTGCTCACCTCCCTCTCTCTCTTTCAAAAATAAATAAACATTTAAAAAAGTATACTATTGGCAGAAACACAAGGTATTCAATAACACCCTCGTGTGGATGGATCAAAACTGTCTGCTAATAAGCAGAAATACAAATAAAAAGAAAGGGAGCAGACTTTGGCATCAAGGTCAGTGAAATAGGAATCAACTGCTAGGGGATACTTGAACTCTGCCTGTTTTAACAATTATTTTCTTAAAAAAATTTTTTTTTAACATTTATTCATTTTTGGGAGACAGAGACAGAGCATGAGTGGGGGAGGGGCAGAGAGAGAGAGAAGGAGACACAGAATCTGAAGCAGGCTCCAGACTCAGGGCTCAAACTCACAAATTGTGAGATCATGACCTGAGCCAAAGTCAGATGCTTAACCAACTGAGCCACCCAGGAGCCCCTAACAATTATTTTCATAGGACCTTGCTGCCTTGAGGAGCAGGATGAGGTCTGAGGAGGTTTTGACTGGTACAGTTAGTTAAGGGTTAAGATTTCCAGATCTGTTGTTTGCTGCTGGATTGGGGCTTTTTCACTTGGCCCCAGAAAACCTCATCTGGTTGGTCAGTGGGAGGATGGTCTAGGGCTGTTCCCTTCTCCCAGGGAGAAAAACATTGCGTGAGTGCTCTGCAAGTTGGCAAAGGAGCTGTGAGCTCCATTCTCACTTGCCATCTCCAGGGACTGCTTCTCTTGCCTGAGAACGGGAGGCCAGAAGCAAGGAGCACTCTGGGATTTGTTTAGAACCACTTCGAATTTCCTGTTTAACAGTTCCCCAGCCTGGTGCTCACCTTTGTCTGTTTACTTCCAGCAAAGCTGGATTTCCTGCCCACAAAATGAAGGAAGTCCAAGCCACTCCCCAGAACAGCTTCTAGGAAAAAGTGTTAGTGGACCAATACTAGTGAGTCTCAGATATTTTCTCGTTTAAAAGACACCAGGAAGCCCAAATTAGAGGGAGGAGGACTTGGGGAGGGAGGGAGGCCTGAAGAGTTTGGAAAATGGCTTTGAGATATTGGACTGAGTCACCATCATTTCCTGCTAAGATTGTCCAAGAAAACCAGCCAGCACCACTCCCCAAGCCAGCTGCCTGCTCTGGGATCTGGGCAGGACAGACAAATCAAAGGAGTCCCAGACCGGCCAGAGATCCTCAGTGATGTAACACACACTTCATTTATTTATCTGAAAGCTGCCAGAGCAAGCAAGAGAGGAAAACAAGCAAATGGAAACAGAATTCTAACAGGGAAGAGCTAACTTTTCCTGGCTTTTTTATTTGTTCCTGAGCTGAGGATGGAAATCTGGCAGCATTGGAGCTAGCACTCTGGCTTTGGTTTTACATATTTTTTTCTTTAAAGACTCCCCCCACCCCCGCCACTATCAACACTACCCTACTGAGGTACGGTGGACTCATTTTGAAAGTGAAATCTCCTCACTTATGGGTATAGGTTTTCCTGTGGAATTGGATTCTTTTACCACAAATTTGTGTTCCATTAACATTGTTTAATTGAAAAATAAAAGAAGGATAAAGATAAAGGGTGTGGAAATTACAGGATGAACAGTAGACAAGGAAGATGAAGGAAAAGTGCAAGTGAGGAGGGGGGTACTGGACATGACCTCTTGGCTTTCTCACTCAGCTAAAAGAAGCATTAGAGCAGAGTCAAAGAGAATGGGAATCCCTTGTAGGACAGAGACCTTTTGTCCTTATCTCCCTGATAATTCCACCTTTTTTTTCTTCCAACAAAAACTAAGCCCTGAATGAATGGATGAACATTCCACATCTTTCTACCCCTGGGTCAATGGTCTTTCTGAGATGGTACAGAGGACAGTGACTTGTTTGCTCCTCCTGGAACAAGATTACATGTGGGTGTGCATCAGAGTGCTGGCGGTGGTGAATTAGGAAGTAAGTCTCTTTGCCTTGATTCACTAGCATCTGGGGCAAAGCTCTGTGCTTCATCTTCCTAGTTTTCATGGTCAGGCCCGGGCCCAGCAAGAATTCAATCTGTGGGCTGCTGCTAAGCTTCTAAGCCTCACCATTGCCCTTGCTGGCTCTCAAGACTATACTGGTAGCAAGAGAGGGCTTGGTTTCTCAGTGAAAGAAAAGCAAGGTTGTTCACATGTTTTAAATTATTTAGTTGCATCAAATATTCAGATTTGTGAGAACAATGGCAACTCTATTTAAAAACTCCAAACATGTGATGGACGAACTCAATGTTTCCAAGCAGTTCCCAGCTTCCAGCCCACACTCCAGGAATAGTCTAAGAGTTACTCAGGCTCATCTGGGCCACCCTCTAACTCTTGGGACTAGCTAAAGTGCAAGTACCATCCAAGGCTGATGATATTTGGCCTATGTTTTCCATATAAGTGAATTTTAATGAGAGGTTTTATTGTGTCCCATTTTTCACCTCCCAGAGAAAGGAAAGGAAATATTCATCTTAGAAAATCAGGGTTGGGATGTTCACATGAAAGTCTTAATGAGTGAGTGAGATGGGTGTGTGAGTTTAGTCCCATGGGATTGTGCCTATGAAGAATGTGTGTGTGTGTGTGTGTGTGTGTGTGTGTATGTGTGTGTGTGTGAGTATGTGTTTCTGTTTACAGAACTGCTGCTTTTCTCACAAAGATTCATTATTTTAGGTGACACTCCCTGTGACACCTATTGAAGTTGGTCTGGAGCCCAAGATACATGCCCTAAAGACAACCACAATTTATTAAATGCTTCCTATATGCCAGAGAAATACATGTTTACATCTACATATTTACATTATATTTAACACCTTCCCTCAAAAGACAATAAGCCAAGTATTATTATTCCCATTTTATAGATAAGAAAAGTGAGGCTCACAGATATCATTCAAAGTCATATCAAGGTCTGTCTGATTCCAAGTCCGAGGTTTCTAGCCATCATACAGCAGTGTCTCTTCTCTAGCAAGTTTTAAAAACTATACTACATGAAATCTGGCAGTACTGTCAAAACATTAAATGATACTCTCCCCTCTATAAAGGTAACCTCTGGGGAGACAAGGGGAGAGTATGTGGAAGGGTGTATGTGTGGGATTCCTGGGAAGCTGGCAAGGTTCTGTTTATTTTGGTAGTGGTTGCACAGAGGTGCTCACTTTGTTATAATCCATCAGGGTGTACACATATGATTTGAGGTTTTTTTGTGTTCCTTATACTTCAATAAAAACTTGATCTTAAAAATGATTCTTTCTGGCAGCTAATGTTGGAGGGGAACCTTGCTTCCTATAGCCGATATGTTCTAATGAATCAACAAGAATTTCTTGGACTCTATTATATAGCAAACCTAAGCGTAATACAAATATGTTTATTCCCTGCCCCTTTACATAAAGGTTCTTAGGTGAATCATATTAAAAAGTCATTCATAATAATAAAATCATATTAAGGGGAGAGGATCAGCATTATATGAAAAGGAAAACTTTCTATACACATGCTACGCTGTCGGGTACTGGAAGGTTTGAGTGCAGCTTCTGCTCTCAAGATGCTCCCAATCAAGCTGAAGAAATCAAGCATTCACCAGTAGTATGTAGACACTTGTTTTCAAATATATTGGAAGTTGTGGCAATGAGAAAGAATGAAATCTGGCCATGTGTAGCAACATGGATGGACCTTGAGGGTGTTATGCTGAGCGAAATAAGTCAGGCAGAGAAGGACAAATATCATATGTTTGCACGTATAGGAGGATTAGGAGGAACTTGACGGAGGACCAAGGGGGAGACGAAGGGGGGAAATGGTGGGGGAAAGGGAGAGAGGCAAACCATGAGAGACTCTTGAATGCTGACAAAAACTGAGGACTGATGGATGTGGGGGGGAGGGGGGGAGGGGCATGGAGGAGGGCACTTTGGGGATGAGCACTGAGTGTTATGTGGAAACTAATTTGACAATAAACTATTTGTAAAAATATATATATATATTGGAAGTTGTCAGAACAGGCTCTCTCTCAATTTGGTGGTAAAGGAAGTGAAGTTCTTGTGGGCTACATCCTATATTTCATATGTAGGTCATTGAGGTGGGAAAAGTCACACTAATCAATAATTTGAAAACTTTGACTTCCAAATCTTAAAGCACCAACATGAATATTTACATCTTTACAAGATGGTTTAAACATGGAGAGACTCATATCTAATTACCAAGATACTATCATAATTGATTTGTAATTATGTTCCTTTGCTTGAATGCACTTTCTCCTGGGGCTAAATTCACAACTTCAAAGAATTATATCTTACTCTAGTTTACTTCAAGCTGTAACTGTTTTAAAACTTCCTGGCTGGGGTAGTTGTTATAAATTTCTCTCTTTCTCTATACCTTTAGGGGTTCAGGACCTGGAGGGAGAAGTTATGTGGACTATTCAAATTTACAGATGAACTTCTGTTAGCTGATTTTCCTTCACTTGTGTCAGAAATTGCCAGTGTGGGGGCACCTGGGTGGCTCAGTTGGTTAAATGTCTGACTTTGGCTCAGGTCATGATTTAGCAGTTTGTGAGTTCAAGCCCTGCCATCAGGCTCTGCTCTGACAGCTCAGAGTCTGGGGCCTGCTTCAGATTCTGTGTCTCCCTCTCTCTCTCTCTCTCTCTCTGTCCCTCCCCTGCTCACACTCTGTCCTTCTCTCTCAAGAATAAATAAACATTAAAAAAAAAAAAGAATTAGCCAGTGTGATGTAGGCCCATTCATATGGAACTTTAATGTGCATATTTATTTTCTAAGGATCGTTTTAAAATACAAATTCAAATAGTAGGTCTTGGGTGGGGCCCGAGATTTCCCATTTTTAACAAGCTCCCAAGTAAGGCCAGTGCTGCTGGCCTGTGGACCACATGTGTACGGAGAAAAAGGTATTAGAGTTGGAGTCATAGTTCCTGGCTTTTAGTAGAGCTCTGCCATTTATTACCTTGTTTTCTTGGACAAGTCACTCTACCTTCTGGACTTTAGTTTCCTCAAATATAAACTGTGTAACAGGGGGAAAAAGTGGATCAGATTATTTCAGAGCTGGCATTCATGGAATTTTCATTGTTTATTTAAAATTTATTTATTTATTTAAGTAATCTCTACACCCAATGTAGAGCTCGAACTCATGACCTCTAGATCAAGAGTCATATGCTCTCCTGACTGAGCCAGCCGGGTGCCCCGCATTCATGGAGTGATATTTTGATTTAAATAATATCTGAGTACAGGACCAACAGCTTTTCAGGGTATTAGCAAAGTAGGAAATATAAGGGCTTAATGAGGAGGGCAGAGGAAGGGATGAGGCAATGATGACTTCTTATGGCAAATATAGGCTGTGATTCTTTCAAGGTGATGGATGTTGGGTTAAAAGACTTGCCTAGAGAGAGGCTACTTTTCCCCAGCAATCACTTCAAGAGGAAATCTACATTACTGAGGACTGAGCTGCATAAGAAATTTGAATGAGGAAAACAAGGGATGAGTTACAGCTTTGAAATAAGCAAATGCTGGGCACCTGGGTGGCTCAGTCAGTTAAGCGTCTGAGTTCAGCTCAGGTCATGATCTCACAGTTCATGGGTTCGAGCCCCGTGTTGGGCTCTGTGCTGACAGCTAGCTCAGCTCCTGGAGACTGTCTTCAGATTCTGTGTTTCCCTCTCTCTCTGACCCTCCCCTGCTCATGCTGTCTCTCTCTCTCTCTCTCTCAAAAATAAATAAAACATTTTAAAAAATTTAAGAAAAAAAAAAAGAAATAAGCAAATGCTTTCCACCGGGCTGAGAGCTAGTTGTGACTGGAGGGCAGGTTTCTAGAGCCAAGAGAGAGTCTAATTTGAAAATAACAGTTTCTGCTGTAGATCATTTCTATGTCTAATGTCACCCAAGTTGGCCAGGAATTCAGGTCTTTGACCACAACTCCCAGACCTGACAGGACCGGAGCTTGTGAAGCAAGGGTGCGAGGACAAACAGCCAACCAGAAGGGTCACGGTCGGGCAAGGGTGCTCAGGGTACACAGGAGTTCAAATGGATCAGAGGCAGGAAGCAGTGAATGAGAAAGGGACACAGGTGACTTAAATGAATAAACGGAGATCCTGACAATCTGAGCCTCTGGCGTCGGCCCCTCCCCCAGTGTTTACGCAAACCTGTTTTGAGCAGCAAACGGGATGGAACAGAAAGGGCCCCCGGGCTCACAGATATGGACTGGTTTCTCTTAAGTCCCAAAGCCAAGTCAGGGGAGTGGAGCGAACTCATTGACGGCGCCCTCTCCCAGCGTTGGGATGGGGGCAGGGGACTGCAGGAAATTCTTACCTTATGCAGGACGTGCTCATTGAAGCTAGCTCCCCACTGGTAGGAGTCCGTTCTCTGCTGGTCCATGCCCGGCTTCTCGCCCTCCAGCGTTCTGCGTCAGCGCTCCCGGGAGCTCGGTCCAGGCTCCGCTGGGTGCGGCAGGCTCGGGTCTAGCCCCGCGGGCCCGGCCGCATCCGGGTTCAGCACTGGACAGGTCTCGAGGAGGTTGCGGCGCGGTACCCGGGACGCGGTGGGGGGTGGGCGGGCAGGCTGAGGCGTTTCAGCACCAGGAACAGCGACACGGTCCTCCCGCGCCCGGGACCGGAGTTCTGAGATCCCGTCCGCTCAGAATCCCCTGTCTTGTGACTCCAAGGTGCTGGCAGAGATGCAAGATTTCAGTCTAGGTGGTGGTCCGTGCGTATCTGGTTCAGCTACCGGACTTCGGAGGCTCAGCGTCTGGCTGCGTTCCCAGGGCATTGCGGTCCCAGGAGCTCACTCTTCCTGACTCTCCGTGAACGAGCATCCCTGTCATACCACGCAGCGCAGCTCTCCTCCCGTCTTTGCAGGGGCGAAGTCCTGCGGTGCTGGCGCAGCTTCTGTTTTGGTCCCTGGACAGCTCCCTTCAGTATTATTCAGGTTCATAGATGATGGGCCTTGAAAGTCCTTGAGGTCCTCAATTATTTTGCAAAATTCTGCTTACCCGCATTTTCCCAGAGAGAGGGTCCAGAGCTTTCATTACACTCTCTAGAGTGCACGTGACCCACAAAAGGTAGGAACGACTGGCTCAGGAGAGGCAGAATGGTGGTTTATTTAAGAGTACAGGCTCCAGAGTTCAAATCTGGGCTCTGAAAATTATTAGTTGCATAACCTTGGGCAAGTTACTTAACCTTGTCTAAGTGTTCACAAAATAGAGATAATAATAGTACCTACCCTCTGGTGTTGTTCTGAGGATTTAGTAAGTTAATTCATGTAAATAGCCTAACATGGTGCCTGACATATATTAAGAACACAAAGAATGTTAACTATTATGCTCTATTCTATTATGGGAACCTCTGGCTACCTCATGTAAACACCAGGGGAGGCCTTCTGTTGGGACCTTTTATTTGCAGTTACATCACTATCTGGAAGAGGAGAGCATGGGACTGGCCACCATGGGAACTGGGGGCTGAGAATTTGGCTTTGGGGGTTATCCTCATACGATGACGCTGGTGTTCAGCAGGAGGCTATCACTAGGCACAAGTCCTATTTTCACTGCCATTGGTCAATATGGAGGGAGAGGACCAGGTCTAACGTTAAAGGGGTGTCTTTTACTCTGGGATTTCAGCTTCTTTTTGGCTAATGGCCTTAGCCAAGTAACGTTCTTTGGGATTATGTTTTCTCATAATCAATCATATTCCATAAAATAGGTATGGAAATTGTGTGCCTATCTTACTATTGGGTTTCTTTTTTTATTTTGTAAAGAGTAAATGAGAAAATGTACATGAGGATTTTTCTTTTCTTTTAAACCATAAATCAAATTTCATTTATAAAGTGTTATTATTACTGGAGTCTGTAGATACTCAATGAGTAGTGATTGAATGAACAAATCCAGGGAACCGGTGTGTTTGTGTGTGTGAGATTCTCATTAGGCTTATTATTGGGGTTCTTAACCTGAGGTGAATAGATAGACTTTAGGGAATTGTGAACCTTTGAAAACATTATCATTATCAAAAGTTTTGCTTATATGCATTCTTCTGGGTGGAAGTCCCAAAGATCTCATTATGTTCCCAAAGTTGTCTATTCAAAAAACTTAAGGACTAATAGCTTGGAGAAGGTCTCATTATAACTTTCTCTTGGGCTTCCTCACCATCCATGACTGTTGTAGATAAGAAAGTTCCAGAAGCCAGTGGTTGTTTTGCCCTGAGCCTCACATTCCTGGGAAAGTTTACCCTTCTCAGGGTCTAGTTCTGAGCTCTGAGGATTCAGAAACATGATTTCATCTGTTTGCTCAAGAGTTATGGATAGCACATATAACAGAGGATCCAAAATGATCTGGAGTTGCTGACAAGACTTCCCCGAGAAATGATATTTAAGCTAGATCTGAAGAAAAAGTGGGCATCAGTCAGACGAAATGAGTGGTAGTGTGACTCTAGGAAAAGAGGTTAGCATGCACAAAAAAGACATAGTTCAAGGAGCTGAAAAAGACCAGGTTGACTGGAGCCGGAGAAGGTGGGGAGAAGAATGAAATGTCTAGAGAGGTAAGTAAGGACCAGACCATGTGGGCTACGTTAAGGGTTTTGGACTCTATTTTAAGAATGATATGAAGCCATTGAAGAACTTTAAGTAGGGGAGTGATATGGTGAGATTTGTGATTTAAAGATACTATTCTGGTTGTTGTGTGGGCTAAGAGCCAAGAATAAGTTTGCTCATTTTTTCTTATTGATTTATAAAATATCTTTGTATATGAAGGACATTAATTTTTTCTGTCATAAATATTTTATTATTTTCTATAGATTTTTTCAATTATTAACTTTATTTATGCTTTTGTCATACTATATTAAAGTTTTTAACTTTTAAGTTTGGAAGGAGTACTGCATAGGCATTACCCAGGCAGAGCATATCAGAAAGTGTATTGTTGAGTAAATAATAAAAGTAAAGGGAAATAATCACTATTTGTGCACTTGAAACTAATATAACACTGTATGTTAACTGCAATAGAATAAAATAAAAAACTAAAAAAAAGTGAAGGAAAATAGATATTCTTTAAAGAATGTGTCCATTAAAATATAATAGGAAAAAGATCAATTTTCTTCATTCTAGGGCCATTAACGTTCAAATAACTAAAACTATTTAAAATTTTTTTAACATTTATTTCTTTTTGAGAGACTGAGAGAGACATAGCATGAGCAGGGGAGGAGCAGAGACAGAGGGAGACACAGAATCTGAAGCAGGCTCTGGGCTGTCAGCAGAGAGCCCGATGTGGGGCTCAAACTCTTGAGCCATGAGATCGTGACCTGAGCCAAAGTCGGACGCTTTAACTGACTGAGCCACCCAGGTACCCCTGAACTAGCTAATACTACTAATTTAAAATGACGTGCTTTGTGTGATTTCTGTTCTTTTAAATTTGCTAAGGTGTGTTTTATGATCTATCTTGGTCAATGTTTCAGGTGAACTTGAGAAGAATGTGTATTTTGTGGTTGGATGAAGTATTCTATAAATAACAATCAGATCAAGTTGATTGATAGTGCTCTTCCAGTCAACTATATCTTTATTGACTTTTGGCATGCTGGATGTATCAGTTAGTGACAGAGGGTTGTGAAGTCTCCAACAGTAATTGTGGGTTCATCTTTTTCTCCGTTTTGTTCTGTTTTTGCTTTGTGTATTTTGACACTGTTTTTTAGATGCATACTCAGTTTTTTTTTGAGAATTGACTCCTTTTCATTATGTAGTGCCCACTTTATTAGTGATAATTTTCTTTGTTCTAAAGTCCTCTTTGTCTGAAATTAATATAGTTACTCCAGCTTTCTTTTGATCAGTATTGGCATGGAATGACTTTCTCCATTCCTTTACTTTTAACCTGTTGGTGTCTATATTTAAAATGGGCTTTTATAAGAGACTTCTAAATACAGAGAACAAACTGTGGGTCGATGGGGGTGGGGGAGAGGGGAAAATGGGTGATGGGCATGGAGGAGGGCACTTATTGGGATGAGCACTGGGTGTTATATGGAAACCAACTTGACAATAAACTATAATAAAATAAATACATAAATAAAATGGGCTTTTGTAGACAACATGTAGTTGTCCTTTAAAAAAAAAATCCACTATGACGATCTCTGTCATTTGATTGGCTTATTAAGCCAATCATATTTATTATCATTAATCATAAGCTTATTAATCACATTTAGAGTGATTATTTATATATTTGGATTAATATCAGCTATGTTTGCAATTGCATTTTATTCATTGCCAAGTGCTTCTTCCTTCTGCATTCTCTGGTTTTAAATGAGCAATTTGTATAATTCCATTTTATCTCCTTTCTTAGCACACCAATAAAAAATTCTTCTTTAAAATCTTTTAAATGGTTATCTTAGAGTTAACTATATATATATATATATATATATATATATTTATTTATTTCTAGGGGAGAGAGAGAGACAGTGTGAGCAGGGGAGGGTCAGAGAGAGAGGGAGTCACAGACTCTGAAACAGGCTCCAGGTTCTGAGCTGTCAGTCAGCACAGAGCCCGACGCGGGGCTCGAACCCACGAACCGCGAGATCATGACCTAAGTGAAAGTCGGACGCTTAGCCGACTAAGCCACCCAGGCGCCCCAACAATATATATTTTTAACTAAACTAAATCCACCTTCAAATGATGCCATTCCTGCTTCATGCGCAGTATAGTTACCTTAAAAACAGTATTCCCAGTATTTCTCCCTCCCACCCTTTGTGACATTGCTGTCATTCACTTCATTTATCCATATGCAATAAGCATTAAATACATTGTTGCTATTGTAACTTTAAAGTTGTCCTTCAGAAAGATTAAGAAAGATAAGGTTTTATCTTACCATCATTTACTAGCACCCCATCCTTCCTTTCACTTCTTTCCCTTCTTTATCCCCCAACCTCTATCAGATATACTTTTTATTTTTTTATTTTAAAAACATTTTTAATGTTTATTTATTTTTGCAAGAGAGAGAGACAGACAGAGCATAAGCAGGGGAGAGGCAGAGAGAGAGGGAGATGCAGAATCTGAAGCAGGCTCCAGGCTCTAAGTTGTCAGCACAGAGCCCAACGTGGGCCCAAACCCACTGACCGTGAGATCATGACCTGAGCCCCAAAGCCAGACGCTCAACCGACTGAGCCACCCAGGTAACCCCAGATATACTTTTTAAAAATAAACATTTTGGGGCGCCTGGGTGGTTTAGTCGGTTAAGCGTCCGACTTTCGCTTAGGTCATGATCTCACGGTTCGTGGGTTCGAGCCCCGCGTCAGGCTCCGTGCTGACAGCCAGCTCGGAGCCTGGAGCCTGTTTCAGTCTGTGGCTCCCTCTCTCTCTGACCCTCCCCTGCTCACACTGTCTCTCTCTCTCTCCTAGAAATAAATAAAAATTAAAAAAATAAAAAAATAAAAATAAACATTTTGTTTTAGAATTATTCTGTTTACAGAGGAGTTGCATAAATAGTATAGAGAATTCTTGTATACCCAGTTTCCCCTACCATTAACATTTTTACATTTGTCACAACTATGAACCAATATTGGTATATTATTACCAACTAAAATCCATACTTTACTTGTATTTCCCTAGTTTTTACCTAATATCTCTATTCTGTGCCAGGACCCAATCCAAAATATCGCATTATATTTAAGTGTTATGTCTCCTTAGGCTTCTTAAGACTGAAAATTTCTCAAACTTTCTTTGTTTTTGATTGCCTTGATAGTTTTAAGGAGTACTGGTCAGGTATTTTGTAAAATGTCCTTCAATTTGGATTTGTCTGATGTTTTTCTCTTGGTTAGACCAAGATTATGTATTTTTTGAAAGCAAGACCATGGAGGTAAAGTTTCATTATCAACACATCATATCAAGAGGTTATAAGTATGACTTATTGCTGATGATGTTAATTAATCTGGATCACCTCACTAAGGTAGTGTTCGTTGGGTTCATCCACTGAACATTTGTCTCTCTTTGACATCCTTTGTTTTAGTTTGTTTTGTTTTGAACAATTTTTTCTTTCTAGAACTAGGGTTCTAGGGTTCTCGCTCTAGGGTTATCTTGTTGATTCCTGCACTCTTAGAATTAGTCATTTCTTCAAGGAGCCCTGGTTCCTTTCATTGGAAAGTGGTATTAGGAACCAAGATCAGGTGCTTGACATGTTCATTGCTACTGGGTGTACTTTTATTTTCAAAGTTTTCCAATAGACAGATATCACATTTTACATCTTATCATAGTTATATAGTATGTAATTATCATCTTCTGTAGTTTTTATAGATTTATTCTCAAATGCGAACACCTTCCCAACCCTCCAGTATTTAAACTGCTGTCATTAGGCAAATGCAGTTTACTTGCAGGCCAAATAGTAAGTTATGATTCTTTACTTTTCATTTTCAAAGGCTTTTATCATTGAGTTAAAATATTTTTTTTAAATAAAACCCCATTACTAAAATCAGGCATTATTCTAATCTGTACTTTGCCATTTTACATATTTGTATTTTCTTTGAAGTTTCTGATTGCCTTTCTATTTGCTTGTTGGGAGAGGAGATACATGCCTTCTCATTGTATCTTTTATATCCCCCATCTCTTCACTTTTCTTTTCCTTTGGTAACCATTTAATTCCTTTCCTGAATCTCAATCATGTCCTCTCCTGATGCATATGTGTTTTTGTTTTAAATGTTTATTTATTTATTTATTTTTGAGAGAAGCGGGGAGAGGCAGAGAGAGAGGGAGAGAATCCAAGCAGGCTGTGCAGAGCCCTACATGGGGCTCGAACACATGAACCGTGAGGTCAAGACCTGAGGTGAAACCAAAAGTTGGATGCTTAACCTAATGAGCCACCCAGGCACCCCTCTAATTGCTTTTAAAGATTTAACCCCAAACCCCTCAGAAATACAAGCAATTATCAGGGAATACTATGAAAAATTATATGCCAACAAATTGGACAACTTAGAAGAAATGGACAAATTCCTAAACACACACTCACTACCAAAATTCACACGGGAAGAAATAGAAAACCTGAACAGACCCATAACGAGTGAAGAAATCGAATCAGTGATCAAAAATCTCCCAACAAATAAGAGCCCTGGACCTGATGGTTTCCCTGGGGAATTCTACCAGACATTTAAAACAGAATTAATCCCAATTCTTCTCAAGCTATTCCAAAAAATAGAAGTCGAAGGAAAACTCCCGGACTCATTTTATGAAGCCAGCATCACTCTGATTCTCAAGCCAGACAGAGATCCAGCAAAAAAAGAGAACTATAGGCCAATATCCTTGATGAATACGGATGCAAAAATTCTCAACAAGATCCTTGCAAATCGAATCCAGCAGCATATCAAAAGAATCATCCACCAAGATCAAGTGGGATTCATTCCTGGGTTACAGGGCTGGTTCAACATTCGCAAATCAATCAATGTGATCCATCATATCAATAAAAGAAAAGATAAAAACCATATGATCCTGTCAATAGATGCAGAAAAAGCATTTGACAAAATACAGCATCCCTTCTTAATAAAGACTCTCGAGAAAGTTGGGATAGAAGGAACCTACTTAAACATCATCAAAGCCATCTATGAGAAGCCTTCAGCTAACATCATCCTCAACGGGGAAAAACTGAGAGCTTTCCCCCTGAGATCAGGAACACGACAGGGATGCCCACTCTCACCACTGTTGTTTAACATAGTGCTGGAAGTCCTAGCATCAGCCATCAGACAACAAAAGGAAATCAAAGGCATCAGAATTGGCAAAGAGGAAGTCAAACTTTCTCTCTTCGCAGATGACATGATACTCTACATAGAAAACCCGACAGACTCCACCAGAAGCCTACTAGAACTGATCCAAGAATTCAGCCAAGTTGCAGGGTACAAAATCAACGTACAGAAATCGGTTGCATTTTTATACACCAATGATGAAGCAACAGAAAGAGAAATCAAGAAGCTGATCCCCTTCACAATTGCACAAAAAACCATAAAATACCTCGGAATAAACCTAACCAAGGATACAAGAGATCTGTATGATGAAAACTATAGAAAACTTATGAAGGAAATTGAAGAAGACACAAAGAAATGGAAAAACATTCCATGCTCATGGATAGGAAGAATAAATATAGTTAAGATGTCATTACTACCTAAAGCACTCTACACATTCAATGCGATTCCAATCAAAATTGCACCAGCATACTTCTCAAAACTAGAACAAACTATCCTAAAATTTGTATGGAACCACAAAAGACCCCGAATAGCCAAAGTAATACTGAAAAATAAAACCAAAATGGGAGGTATCACCATCCCAGACTTCAGCCTCTACTACAAAGCTGTCATCATCAAGACAATATGGTATTGGCACAAAAACAGACACATAGACCAATGGAACAGAATTGAGAACTCAGAAGTGGACCCAAAAGTATACAGCCAACTGATCTTTGACAAAGCAGGAAAGAATATCCAATGGAAAAAAGACAGCCTTTTTAACAGATGGTGTTGGGAGAACTGGACAGCAACATGCAGAAGAATGAAACTAGATCATTTTCTCACACCATGCACAAAAATCAATTCAAAATGGATAAAGGACCTGAACGTGAGACAGGAAACTATCAACACCCTAGAGGAGAAAGCAGGAAACAACCTCCTTGACCTCCACCGCAGCAACTTCTTACTTGACACATCCCCAAAAGCAAGGGAATGAAGAGCAAAAATAAACTGTTGGGACCTCATCAAGATTAAAAGCTTCTGCACAGCCAAGGAAACAACCCAGAAAATTAATAGGCAACCAACAGAATGGGAAAAGATAGTTGCAAATGACATATCAGATAAAGGGTTAATATCCAGAATCTATAAGGAACTCACCAAGCTACACGCCCGAAAAACAAACAACCCAGTGAAGAAATGGGCAGAAGACATGAACAGACACTTCTCCAAAGAGGACATCCAGATGGCCAACAGACACATGAAACGATGCTCAGCATCCCTCCTCATCAGGGAAATACAAATCAAAACCACACTGAGATACCACCTCACACCAGTCAGAGTGGCTAAAATGAGCAAATCAGAGAACTCTAGATGCTGGCGAGGATGTGGAGAAACGGGCACCCTCCTACACTGTTGGTGGGAATGTAAACTGGTACAGCCCCTCTGGAAAACAGTGTGGAGGTTCCTCAGGAAACTAACACTAGAACTCCCCTATGACCCAGCAATAGCACTGCTAGGAATTTACCCAA
The DNA here is from genome assembly GCF_003009895.1 of Hyaena hyaena. NCBI lineage: Eukaryota > Metazoa > Chordata > Mammalia > Carnivora > Hyaenidae > Hyaena > Hyaena hyaena. The sequence continues at coordinate 153,905 of NW_024080653.1, read as the reverse complement.
GGGATACAGAAATGCTGAGGCATAGGAGCACATGTACCCCAATGTTCATAGCAGCACTCTCCACAATAGCTAAAACATGGAAAGAGCCTAAGTGTCCATCAACAGATGAATGGATCAAGAAGATGTGGTTTATCTATACCATGGAATACTACATGGCAGTGAGAAACAATGAAATCTGGCCATGTGTAGCAACATGGATGGACCTTGAGGGTGTTATGCTGAGCGAAATAAGTCAGGCAGAGAAGGACAAATATCATATGTTTGCACGTATAGGAGGATTAGGAGGAACTTGTTTTTGTATTATGGGGTGAAGAAGGGCGGAAATGGTGGGGGAAAGGGAGAGAGGCAAACCATGAGAGACTCTTGAATGCTGACAAAAACTGAGGACTGATGGATGTGGGGGGGAGGGGGGGATGGGCATGGAGGAGGGCACTTTGGGAATGAGCACTGAGTGTTATGTGGAAACTAATTTGACAAAAAACTATTTGTAAAAAAAAATAATAAAATGTTATTAAAAATAAATAAATAAATAAATAAAGGCAAAAAAAAAAAAAAGACTTAACCCCAGGGCTTCATCATATGCTCAAGGCTTATTCTCCAAGTTTTCTTCTATTCAATCTCACAAACCTCTCTGCTATAGGGCTTTATTTTCCTGCTTTAATCTGACCTGGTTGCTTTCTGGGTCTGCTGCATGTTTGTAACCCTGACATTTCCCTTTAGCCTTATTCCTATGTGGGTTCAGTATTCCCTGTGGTTTATACCTTCCTCTTTCTCAGTTTACTCCCTAATGAATTTGGCATACTTTTCTTGGTTTACTCTTCATGGAAAGTATTTGAGGAAGCTACTTGAGAATGTACTCAAATAACCTCTTAAAAATTATTTTTATTAAAGTAATCTCTATACCCAACATGAGGCTTAAACCCATAACCCCTAGACCAAGAGTCACATGCTCTACTGATTAAGCCAGCCAGTCATCAGTCAAAAAACTTCTTAAAAAGGGAGTGTGGGAGGTGGACTTTTTGAGTCTTTGTATATCTGAAAGTGTCCTTATTCTGTTCTTAAATAGATTTCAGCTTGGTTTGGGATTCACAATGAAGACAATTTCCTGTAAGCTTAAAGACATTACTAAATTGTCTTCTGGTACACTAATAGAACGTAGTATTGCTAATTTGAAATGTTGCTAACAGAAGGTCTGTTGCCGGACTAATTCCTCAGCTTTGAAAATGGGCTGTTTCATTATTTATTTTTCTTTGGTAGCTTTTAGGATCTTGTCTTGATCCATGGTTTTCTGAAGTTTTATGTTACTTTATATAATTATATACCTTTTTACATCTATTGTGCTGGGTGCTCAGTAGACCCTTTTATTTCGAAGATATGTGTCGCTTTTCCGCTCTGGGAAATTCTCTTGATTTAACTATTTTTTTCTCCCCTTAATTATTACTATTATTTTCTGACATTCCCAAGGAATGAGATATTGTGTTTTCTGGATTGTTCCTTTTTTAAATGATTAAATAAAGGTGAGTTTATTTATTTACTAAATAGGCTCCAAGCCCAACATGAGGCTTGAACTCATGACCTGGAGATCAAGAGTCATACACTCTATTATCTGGGCTAGTCAGACATCCGTGTTCCTTTTGCTCTCTTTATTTTTTAAATGTTTATTTATTTATTTTTGAGAGAGAGAGATCATGCAAGGAGGGCAGGGGCAAAGAGAGGGAGAGAAAAATCCCAAGCAACTCCATGCTCAGTGAAGAGCCCAGCATGGGGCTCAATCCCAGAAATATGAGATCATAACCTGAGCTGAAATCAGGAGTTGGAGGATCAACCAACTGAGGCACCCAGGCACCCCCCCCTTTTGCTCTTTTAATAAACCTCACATTTTGGGGCACCTGGGTGGCTCAGTCGGCTAAGGGGCCAACTTCAGCTCACGTCATGATCTCATAGTTCTTAGTTTGGAGCCCCACATCAGGCTCTGTGCTGGCAGCTCAGAGCCTGGAGCCTGCTTCAGATTCTGTGTCTCCCTCTCTCTCTTCCCCCACCCTGCTCATGCTCTGTCTCTCTCTCTTTCTCAAAAATAAATAAAAACATTTAAAAAATAAAAGGAGGGAGAGTCTGAACCAGCTAGAACATGGATGAGCCTTGAAGACATTATGCTAAGTGAAATAAGCCAGTAACAAAAAGACAAATACTCTATGTGACAGACAAATACTCTCTGATTCCATTCCAATCAACTACCTAGAGTAGTCAAATTCAGAAACTGAAAGTAGAATAGTGGTAACCATGGGCTGGGGTGGCAGGAAATAAGGGGTTATTGTTTAATTGGTACAGTTTCTCTTTTGAAGATAAGAGTTCTGGAGATTGGTTCCCATTGTTATGGGAACGCAATTAACATAACCAAACTATACACTTAAAAATCGTTAAGGTGGAGCGCCTGGGTGGCTCAGTTGGTTGAAAGTCCAACTCTTGGTTTTGGCTCTGGTCATGATCTCATGGTTCATGACTTTGAGCCCTGTGTCTGGTTCCGTGCTGACAGTGCAGAGCCTGCTTTGGATTCTCTCTCTCTCTGCCCCTCCCCAACTTGCATTCTCTCTCTCTCTCTCTCTTGCTCGCTCCCTCTCGCAAAATAAATAAACAAAAAAAATCATTAGGGGGCGCCTGGGTGACTCAGTCAGTTAGGCCTCGGACTCTTGATTTCAACTCAGATCATGATCTCACAGTTTCATGAATTTAAGATCCACATGGGCTCTGCACTGACAGTGGAGTCTGCTTGAGATTATCCCTCTTTCTCTGCCCTTTCCCCTTTCATACTCTCTCTGTCTCTTTAAAAATAAATAAATAAATAAATAAATAAATAAATAAATAAGCTTTAAAAAATTATTAAGTTCAGGGGAGCCTGGCTGGCTCAGTCAGTAGAACACCCAGCTCTTTATCTCAGGGACATAAACTAGGTACAGAGATCAATAAAATAAATGAAACTTAAAAAATTATTAAAGTGGTGAATTTCATATTGTGTATATTTTATCACAATTTAAACATTTTAATTAAGAACAAAAAATTAAATAATTCTTAGAAATTGAAAGGAATTTTGCTAAAACTTTTAATGTTTTTTATTTATTTTTGAGAGAGCATGAGTAAGGGAGGGGCAGGGACAGGGGAGCACAGAGAATTCAAAGCAGGCTCTGCGCTGACAGCAGTGAGCCTGATGTGGGGCTCGAACTCACAAAGCATAAGATCATTACCTGAGCTGAGATCCAACAATCAACCAAGTAAGCCACTCAGGCACCTCTTGCTAAAACTTTTAAACATAATGTGAGGACTTGAAGTTGAGACTGAGGAACTGTCTTAGTTCATAGAACAAATAGACAATGAGATATAAAATGTGAGATTTTTTTAAATGTTTATTTTTGATTTTTTTAATAAATAGTTTATTGTCAAGTTGGTTTCCATATAACACCCAGTGCTCATCCCCACAAGTGCCCTCCTCCATGCCCGTCACCCCCTTCCCCTCCCCCCCACACCCATCAGTCCTCAGTTTGTTCTCAACATTCAAGAGTTTCTCATGGTTTGCCTCCCCCCACCCCCCGCCATTTCCTCCCTTCTTCTCCCCCACGGTTCTCCTTTAAGTTCCTCCTAATCCTCCTAGACATGCAAACATATGGTAGCTGTCCTTCTCTCCCTGACTTATTTCGCTCAGCATAACACCCTCAAGTTCCATCCATGTTGCTACACATGGCCAGATTTCATTCTTTCTCATTTCCATGTAGTATTCCATTGTATAGATAAACCACATCTTCTTGATCCATTCTTCCGTTGATGGACACTTAGGCTCTTTCCATGTTTTGGCTATTGTTGAGAGTGCTGCTATGAACATTGGGGTACATGTGCCCCTATGCATCAGCACTCCTGTATCCCTTCGGTAAATTCCTAGCAGTGCTATTGCTGTAGACCCAACTTTTAAAAATTAACATTTATTGAACATTTAATATGTCCAAGGCATTATGCTAAATGTTTTATGCACTATCTTTTTAAAAAAAATTTTAATGTCTATTTTTAAGAAAGAGAGAGACAGAGACCGAGACAGAAATGATTGAGGAAGGGCAGAGAGAGAGGGAGACACAGAATTCCAAGTAGGCTCCAGTCTCTGAGCTGTCAGCACAGAGTCCGATGTGGGGCTTGAACTCATTAACTGTGAGATCATGACTTGAGCCAAAGTCAGACACTTAACTGCCCAGGCACCCCAGACTTTCCTTCCTTTAAAAAAATTTTTTTTAACGTTTATTCATTTTTGAGAGACAGAGAGGAATAGAGCATGAGCAGGGAGGGAGAGAAAGTGAGACACAGAATCTGAAGCAGGCTCCAGGCTCTGAGCTGTTAGCATAGAGCCCAATGTGGGGGCTAGAACTCATGAAATGTGAGATCACGACCTGATCTGAAATTGGATGCTTAACCTACTGAGTCACCCGAGTGCCCCAAAACTCTCCTTCCTTTGGAGGCTGACTCATTTAATCTGACTAGTTATCCTATAAAAGAGTTATTGTTGTATCCATTTTACAGAAATGGTAACAGGATCAGAGAGTTTAAAAAGCTCACATAGGAGGTTAGAATTTGAACCTAGGAATATGTGACTTCAGATTCTGTACTCTTAAGCAATATACTACTTTGATTCTGAAATTTTGAGCTGAACCTCATGTGGGGATTAAGTGGCAGTTTCGTTTTGGGTCACTAAGGAAATAGTTTATCAACTGTAGTAACGGATGTGAAACAAGAGAACGACTGAGTTCAATGGACTGGAAGAAAATATTCAGAATAAATTCTATAAGTTAATGCTACAGGAAGTTGTAAAATGGAGAAATTGGATGGGTTTTCTAGCATTAAAGATCCAGCAACGTCTCTCTTCTACTGAAAGGCTTGGCGCTGCTCCCATGGCTAAGCTCTGGGCTCTTAATGTGAGTGAGAAGTGCACTGCAGGGAAGGTGCAGCATGTTCGTGCAGCCACCTGCCCTCTCCTCGCCCTGCAAAGCTTGGATGGGGATAGATATTATGAGTCATAGTGACCTAGAAGGAACGATGGTGCTGTCCCCTTCCCTTGGGATTTTGGAGAAGATGGTTCCTTCCTTTTTTTTTTTTTTTTTTAATGTTTTATTTATTTCTAGGAGAGAAAGGGAGAAACAGCATGAGCAGGGGAGGGTCAGAGAGAGAGGGAGTCACAGATTCTGAAACAGGATCCAGGCTCTGAGCTGGCAGTCAGCACAGAGCCCGACGCGGGGCTCGAACCCACGAACCGTGAGATCATGACCTAAGCAAAAGTCGTACGCTTAACTGACTAAGCCACCCAGGCGCCCCAATGGTTCCTTCCTTCTTTCCTTCATTTATGCATTCATTCTTAGCCAGGCACTGTGGTAGATACTGAGGATAAACAGACAAAAGAGTCACAGTTCCTGCCTCTGAAGAGCTGACAGCCTACTAGGCATGACTAAGAGATACATATACCATGTGATAAGGGCCATGATGGGATGTAAGGGAGACAGTATGGAGTAGTGGTTAAAAAACAGTGGAGCCAGCACTGTTCAGACGTGATCTGAATTCTAGCTCTGCCATTTTTTGTCTTTGCAACTTGATATATTAATTCACTTTGCTAATGTTCACTTTCCTCCTTCATTGGGTTATTGTGAGGAGTAAATGAAATAAGGGAAGAGAACTGCTCATCCCAGTGCCTGGTATAACCTGAGTACTCCATATGGGGGGTTGTTACTGTGGATAATATGGACGGAGTGTGCTGTAGGTCTGGAGAAGGGAGTGCCCAACTCTATCTGCCTGGAGTTGAGGAGGAAGATGGGAGGCAGGGAGGGCTTCACTCAGGAAGGGGCCTCCAAGAACCGACTCTTCTTTCCTGAGAGTGGCCCCCAAATGTGTCTTCCCTTGTCCTAGCACCCCAAGGGGTCACACTGGTGAAGTTGACAAACAGCTTTCAATAAGGGAGAATCTCTATAAGGTCAGGTGGGCAACTCTCCATGATACTACATTCTTGTTGCCTTGTCTTCTCTAGATTTATTGGACACTTTCTGGGAGAGACAAGGATGAATAATGAGCGAATGAACTTTTATTATGACCATCATGTACCAGGCTCTTTTGCATGTATTATCTAATTTAACCTTACTCAATAATCCTCTGGAGAAGGCTACTCTTTTTCACATTATATGGATGGTGGGGGTGAGGATCAGGGACATTAAGCTAATCATCAAGATTGAGCAGGTTGCAGACAGAGCTGAGATTCGGTCCCCATCAATGTAGCCCCAAGTAGATAGGTTTTCCACATCATGCAGCTGCCTTTTTCACATGGAATCCTCAACTAGGAGTTGTGGTTCAGGAAGGGACTGTGGAGATTCATTCAGTGCTTTTAGCTCCATAGGTGGACAAATGACCTGGCATAGGGGACTTTTTTAAACTCTAAATTTCAACCTTTTCTGCCACTCAGTCAGGGTTGGGGAGGAGGAAGAAGCAGAGGGGTTTTACTCTCCAGAGGTACATAAGTACCTGGTGGTAGCACCACATCTGTGCCAACACTCCATTACTGGTACATAATGGGAAAGCCACAAAGCACAGAGCAGTGTTCCAGTGCCTCTCTTACGAGGAACCTAGGGAAGTATGACAACTCTCACGGGCTAGGACTCCATGCACCAGTGGTTCTTGGAGTGGCCATTAGTAGCTCTCCTGCCTCACCCGCAGGCCAATAGCTGTCAACCCGTAGGACAAACTGAGCATCCAGGCAGGCACAGCCCCTCTACTGAGCTCAAAGCTCTTTACAGCTCACGTTCTCCATCTTGTGGACATTTATCCCTGGCAGGGTCTCAGAAGTTGGTAACTGTGCATAGAACTGCTAAGCTCATGGTCCAGGGAAATGAGCTTCTTTTGACCAATATGCAGGGAAGCTCAGACAAAATGAGAATCTTACTTGTATTTTTCTTAGCCAGCCCTTATGCTCTCTCCCCTCTCTGTGTGGCTTAAACCCTTTTCCACATAAAAATGATTTTTTTCCATAGTCAATAGCAGGTGTGTATGTGTGTGTGTGTGCATGCGTGTGCATGCATATCTCTGTGTGGGAGGCATCATATTTTTAAGGATCTGTCTGCTGGAATCACACGCCACTCGGCCATGATCCTATTCTGGCAGGCTCTCTTACACAGCCTGCCACCTGCTTGCAGGGATCAGTGTATTCAATTTCAAGTGTTTTCCAGAAGAAGCAGAAGGTACTCTGGGCACAGAACTGAGCATCAAAACTTGGAACAGAGAATTGAATCCTTCCTTTCATGACCTGATAATGCAAGGGTACTAAGCCATTTATGCATCTGTTAGCCAATTTTCTTTACTTTTCTTTATTTTTTATTTAAAAGAGCGAGAGAGCAAGAGAGCATGAGTGGGGGAGAGGGCAGAGGGAGAGAGAGAGATTCTTAAGTAGGCTCCACGCTCAGCACAGAGCTGACACGGGGCTCTATCCCACAACCCTGGGTACATGACCTGAGCCAAAATCAAGAGTTGGATGCTCAACTGACTGAGCTACCCAGGTGCCCTGCCAATTTTTTCTTTAAATGGCACCTTAGGGTGCATGGAGTTGGGATAATCGAAATAATTGAACTCTAAAACACTCATCACACTTATCCATAAATGGTCCTTCTTTCCCTTCCTTTCCTCTCCTCCTTCCCTCCTTTTGTTCTAACGTAATAAGAACCTAAAGCAAAAGCTAGGGTCTTGACAATAACCTACATTTAACCATATTTCCACTCCTCACCCCACCCACCCCTCCTTCTGAGGTTGTGGTAATTAATCCTGATTCCTATGCCCATTTCTCCCATCTTTTTAGGTAGTTTTGTTGCGTCTATATGCATTTCTAAAAAATACATCTTTTATTTTATTTTATTTTATTTTTTTTTACTTAAAATCATATTGCTAAGTCTCTTCATTTTTTTTTCCCATGTTGCTGTAGGTTGTTGCTTTGAGTGCTGTTGTTTCAAGTGCTGTGTTTGGTTGAGGAAATAGATCACAAATATTTCATTTGTTCTCTCACTGCAGGAGGCACCTGGGCTGTTTCTGGTTTTTATCTGCTGTGAACAGCACTGCTGTGAGCTTTCTCCTACATGTTTTTAGTGTATGTGTGAACATTTGTCTTTATTTCTCTGTCTTCAAAGCATTTATTCAAACCCACTGCATGTTCTGTCTTGGTCTTGGTGGAGAGTGTGGCATTCCTCATGTCAAGCCGTGCTGGGGAATGGGGCGCCTGGTTGGCTCAGCTGGTAGAATGTGAATCTTCACCTTGGGGTGGTGAGTGTGAGTCACACATTGGGCATAGAGATTATTAAAAAATATAAAATAATGAAAACAACGAATTAGTTCCTTAAAAAATGTTAGGGGACGAGGCGGCAAGGGATTCTGCTGGAAAGCAGACATGGCATATTGAAACAAACCTGGGATTTTGGTTCAGATTGACTTGATTTAAGGTCCACCCAGGCCACTTACCGGTCTGTTACTTGGGCAATATTGTGACATCTCCGAGTCTCAGCTTTGTCATTAAAAAAAATTATTTATTTGTTTTGTGAGAGAAAAAGTGCGCACACACATGCACAAGTGAGGATGGGGCAGAGAGAGAGGGAGAGAGAGAACCTCAAGTAGGCTTCATGCTGTCAGCATGGAGTCTGACGTGGGGCTGATCTCACCAACCATGAACCAAAATCAAGAGTCAGACATACAACTGGCTGAGCCACTCAGACATCCCTCAGTTTTGTAATTTTTTAAAAACAATTTTTAATGTTTTTATTTATTTTTGAGACAGAGACAGAGAAAGCAGGTGGGGGAGGGGCAGAGAGAGAAGGTGATAGAGGATCCAAAGCGGGCTCTGTGCTGACAGCAGAGAGTCCATTGTGGGACCTGAACTCACAAACCACGAGATCATGACCTGAGCTGAAGTCAGATGCTTAACCGACCGAGCCACCCAGGCGCCCCTCAGTTTTGTCATTTTTAAAATGGGGGAGCAATGATACCTCCTGACAGGGTTGTAAGGAATAAAAGGGCAAATGGATGCTTGGCGGATAGTTGGTGCTCAATCCATGGGAGCTGCTATTAACCTGAGACATAATGTGAGCTCCTTACACAGGCTGAGTGTCCATTCAGCAGGGATGCTGTAGAGGAGACTTGAATACTTGATTTGGAAGGAAGCATTGTATGAATATTTCCCAATAGAGACTTCAGATGACTTTCCTCAGGACTGGGGAGTTTGGGTGCCCTTATAAAAAATATGGACTTAGCCCTGACTTTCTAAATAAGAATCTCTTGGGGTGACACTTGGGAATTTGCATCACTATAACATTCAGTGGGTGACTCTGACATGAAGACAAATTTAGGAACTACTGGATTGATTAGCGGCTTCTAACATCCCTTTTAAGCTTTGTGCTTTGAGGAACTGTTCAGAAAGGGGTTCACTTCCCCAAGAGAGGTTAAGAAAACTGTGGGGCAGTAGGAGGATACTGAAAGGAATTAAGAAGAATATCTAGATTTCTTAGGAAAGGAGGGAGGACATGACTCAGATGGCCACAGGAGGCCACTCTCGGGAGCACCTTTTGTATAGAATACAGTGGGAATGACCCCCAGTCCCTAGGAACCCAGCATAGTGCTCTATAAGATGCACCCTCCTGAAATAGTGCAACATATTCCTATGTTTCTACTTAGGAAGAATGTCTACTTATATTATTTTTCTCTAGTGTCAGACTAACTGGCTTTGAATCTGGATCCATCCCTTACTGTTGTGTGATTTCGGGCATATCACTACAACTTCTCTGTGACTTAGTTACCTCGTTTGTAAGACATGGATGATAATAATCTATACCACACAGGGTTGTTGTAAGGATGAAGTCGGTTAATATATAAGACTTAATAAAAAAGCTTCTGTAATGTCTTGCACTTCTGAAGTGAAAGGTTGGTGTTACTTCCATCATTATCATTATCACCATCATCACCACCACCACCACCATCATCATCATCATCAATCACTGTTCTGCCATAAACTTCACATATAGGATTCTATGAATGATCATCTAAAAATGCAACCAGTCCTGGGGCACCTGGGTGGCTTAGTCAGTTGAGTGCTGACTTTGGCTCAGGTCATGATCTTGCAATTTGTGGGTTTGAGGACCAGGTCAGGTTCTGCTGACAGCTTGAAGCCTGGAGGCTGTTTCGGATCCTGTGTCTCCCTCTCTCTCTCTTTGCCCCTCCCTTCCCCCTCTCAAAAATAAAATAAACATTAAGAAAAAAATTTAAATGCAACCAGTCCTGTTTAGAAAATAATAAAATAAGGAAAGGAATTTTGAGCAAAGAAATATAGTATTTCTGAGTAGAATATAAATGTGTAAAAAATTGCTAGTTAATACCCAAATATTTGCTCTTTCCTGGTTTTACAGTAATAGAAGTTTTAGCTAGGCACATGGCTAGGGATTTAAAAAAAAAAAAAATCACATTTCCCAGCCTCCTTGCAAGTTGGTGTGGTGACATAACTAAGTTCTGGCCAAGAGGATGTATGAGTGAAAGCCGTGTTTATAACTTCTGAGTCATGCCCTCAAGAAGAAAAGAGCAAGCCCTCTACTTCTCTTCTTCTCTTTTTTTCCTGGGGAGTGAAAGTGGTGGAGGAAGGTGAAGCAGCCACCTTACACCTTGAGATGGAAGCCAGGTCCTGAAGATCACCGAGGCATGGGGGAGAAGGGCCCTAAGACTCGTGTGGAGTCGCCATGTCAGCTTTGGACTGCTTACCTTTGGATGTAAGAGGAAAGATAAACTCACATTTCTGTCTTGTGTATACTATTGTTACATTGGCTTTTAATACAATAGCTGAATAGGTACCTTACATAATGTAGTTGTTATGTATATAAAAAGTAAACATTCTACCAGGTGGTCAAAAGAGCAAAGGAGTAGGTAAGAATGGGAGAAAAAATATTTATTCGAGTGATGTAAAGATAGAAATATGGGGATGGAATGATGGGAACAGGTCTAGGGTGAGGCAAGAGAGGTGGCTAGGGACAGTCCCTCTCAGGGTCAGCCAAGGTTTCGTGAATGTTGTGCCCTGGGTGCCTCTCTTGTAGTCTTAACCATGGACGGAAAGGAGATGGTGAATAGAGGGATCAAAACTGAGAAGAGGGATGATAGTAACATGGAAAAAGAGGAGAGAGAGGGGTGAACTGGGTGGGGAGGAATTACAGGAGAAAGGAGGTAGAGAGGAAAGGGGGAAAGGAAGGAGTGAGGGTAATCTTCAACTTCCTGGTTCAACATGGAAGTTTTTAACTCAGAAAGAATATTCCTTTACACTTGATATTTTGAGTGAGAACAGATAAAAGGTCTTATTTCATCTACTGGCTCTAAAGGTTAGGGATAAACACGGAGAAAAGCACTGTTGAAAAAACTAAAAAAGGAAGATGTGACAAAGGACAGGGACGTATGACAGTCAGGTGAGTGTCAGCAACCTGACACCTCACAGCCAAATTTGAAGTGAGGTCACAGGGTATTGGTTGCGGCTGAATGAGAGGCGAACCTATTTTTACGAGAGATCTGAGAAGGAACTTTGGTCACACATTCTTCCAATTTGCAGGAGTCCAACGCATGTGTCAGCGCTTTTGTGTTTTGCTCTGTCCTCTATCACACCAGTGTGCCAGGTGATCAATGGCTGTGAGACACGCTAAATAAAGTCAGCCTGGAAAAATCCCCCGATTCTAGAACTGCTTATGTCTGATATATATCCAGTCATCACATGACCTCATTGCCTCCCTTGAAGTTTTCCTATAGCCCAAGGCATGGAGAAGGGGAGATCCCGACTTCAAGGAGGGGTCATGGGGATAGAGGGCAGACCACTGGATGTTGCAGTTGTTTGGAATTGTTGTTTGGCCCACAATTAATGGTTGTGCCTAAAAACATAATTTAAATAGGGCTTTGTTTCCTTCAGAGAGATGGGAGAGAATCTTGGTAGGAATGAAGGTAGATGGTAGTAGACATAGGAGAAGAGACAGTTATTTCCTTAGGGAAAGGCCGTAAGAAAGGGTCCTTGCTCTGAGACCTCTTTCCACACTGAGATTCTTCCAGTAGTAAGGCTCTGTGATTCTCTTATCACTGTGTTCTTGAGCTATCACTGCGCTCACGGAGCTACATGGTATGGAGTCATTTGTCTACATGCCGTACCTGCCCCAGTAGATTGTTGACTCCTTGAGAGCAATACCCATGCTGGCTTCTTCATTGCCTCCATCAAAGCACTCAGATATGCCTTATCCTTTGGATAAATAATGATTAAATAAGAGGCAATGACAAAGCACAGGCAACAAGTACTCTTGGTATGTGTTGAGAATCCATCCTGGACACAGAACTTGTTTGGGCTGTAAAGAAGGCTTCCTGGGTAGTTTTACTTATTACGGAAGTGTTGGATTTTCATTCTCCCTCTTATTACCAGAGATGCTTTCAGCCTCAGGAGACTAATCATCAATCAACATTTACTCTCCAGATACTGTCCTGTGCCAGACACACAGGATGCACTTAATGACCTCTTCATTTAGTTTATGTTTCAGGTAGAAGCCAGATGAGAAAGATTTCCTCATCTATCAATTCCTGCTTCTGCTTTCTATTTGGAAAAACAACTCTCAATTCAAAAATAAGCATATTTAAGGATTGTTTTCTTGGAAACTTGGGGATGAAAGGATATTAAGAAATTAGCTGTTCTAAGGAAAATGGTCATGATGGAAAAAAAGGAGACAATTTGTATAATAAGATCTCAATTTCAGAAAAATAATATACATCTAGAATAAGCAAGGAAGTACTATTACCAGAATATTAGCAGTAAGGTAATTGGATTGTGGTGTTTTTTTGTTTTCTGCCTTCTGGATCTTGAAAAATTTCTATAGTGAATATATGTTACATTTAAATCGGGAAACAAGAGTTAAAAAATAACTAAAGAAATTCTCTTTCTTAAGCTGGGTAGGGGACACACAGATGTGCATTTTATTATTATTTATCATTTGCCTATAGATTATACATACACTTCGTATAAAATATTTAACAGTCCATTTTTTTTCAATTGCAGAACCTCTTGTTTAAATAAAATTTAATCTGGATGCTGTCTTAATTAAAGCAAGGGGTTCCCTGGAGGTTAGCCAAACATATGATCTATCCTAGAGAATGTTCCATATGTACTAGAGAAGAATGTGTATTCTGCTGCTGTTGTATGGAATGTTCTGTTTGTCTGCTAGGTCCATTTGGTTCAAGTCCAGTGTTTCCTTGTTGATTTTATGTCAGGATGACCTGTCCACTGTTGATCGTGGAGTACTTAAATCCTCTCCTTTTATTGCATTGTTGTCTATTTCTTGCTTTATATCTCTAGTATTTGCTTAATATATTTAGGTGCTCTGATATTGGGTGCATATATATTTATGACTGTTGTATCTCCTTGATGAATGAACACTTTATTGTTACAGAATGACCTTCTTTGTCTCTTATTACCATTTTTAGCATAAAGTCTATTTTTTTCTGATATAAGGATAGCTACTTCTGCTTTCTTTTGGTTTTCACTTGCATGGAATATTTTTCGATTCCTTCACTTTTGAGCCTATGTGTGTCTTAAAAAAACTGAAGTAAATCTCTTGTAGGCAGCATTTAGTTGAGTCTTACTTTTATCTATCCAGCCAGTCTGTGCCTTTTGATTGAAGAATGCAATCCATTTAATTTAGAATAATTATTGATATATAAAGATGGCATTAATAATGCCATCTTATTTTTTGCTTTGTGGTTATTTTGTAGAATCATTGTACAATCCCCCCCCCCCCCGCCTTTTTTTTTATGAACTGGTGATTTTCCATGGTGGTATGCTCTAATTCCCTTCTCCTTATATTTTGTGAACCTACCAGAGTTTTGTTTGTTTGTTTGTTTGTTTTTGCTTTGTGGTTAGAACGAAGCATTCATAAAAGCATATTATAAGAAGTCCATTTTAAGCTGATAGCAACTTAACTTTGACTACATACAAAAGCTTTACCCTTTTACTCCCACCTTCTATGTGTTTGATGTCATCCTTTACCTGTGTTTTTTAATGTATTTGTTAACAAATTATTGTAGTTATAGTAATTTTTAATACTTTTTCTCTTTAACATTTATACAATAGTAGTCAGCATACCATCATATTATAAAATTATAGTTTTCTAAATCTAAATATATGTTTATATTTACCAGTATGTTGTATATTTTCATGTTTTTATGTTACTAATTAGCATCTTTTCATTTCAACTTGAAGAACACCTTTCAGCATTTCTTTTTTTTTTTAATTTTTTTTTTATGTTTTATTTATTTCTAGGAGAGAGAGAGAGAGAGACAGCGTGAGCAGGGGAGCGTCAGAGAGAGAGGGAGTCACAGACTGAAACAGGCTCCAGGCTCCGAGCTGGCAGTCAGCACAGAGCCCGACGCGGGGCTCGAACGCACGAACCGCGAGATCATGACCTAAGCAAAAGTCGGACGCCCAACCGACTAAGCCACCCAGGCGCCCCTCCTTTCAGCATTTCTTGTAAGTCAGATATAGTGATGATGAACTGTCTCAGCTTTTCTTTGTCTGGCAATGTCTTTATTACTCCCTTATTTTTGAAAGATAGCTTTGCCAGATAAAGTATTTCTTTCAACATTTTGAATATATCATTCCACTCTCTCCTGATCTATAGAGTTTCTGCTGAGAAATTTACCGATAGCTTAATGTGGGTTCTGTTATAGGTTACAATCTTTTTTTCTAGCACTGCTTTTAGGAATTCTCTCTGTCACTGACCTTTTTAAAAAATACTTTAAGTGTTTATTTATTTTTGAGAGAGAGAGAGAGAGAGAGCGAGCATGAGTGGGGGAAGGGCAGAGAAAGAGGGAGACCCAGAATCCGAAGCAGACTCCAGGCTCTGAGCTTCTGAGCTGCCAGCACAGAGCCCGATGTGGGGCTCGAACCATGAGATGCATGACCTGAGCTGAAGTTGGATGCTTAACCAACTGAGCCATCCAGGGGCCCCTCTCTGTCCTTGACTTTTGACAGTTTTATTATAATGTATCTTGAGGAAGGTTATTTTGCATTGAGATAATGATCTAGTAGCTTCATAAACTTAGATGTCTAAGTCTCTCCTCAGGTTTGGGGAGTTCTCAGCTATTTTTTTAAAATAAACTTTTGGTCTCCTATTTCTTTTCTCTTTATGCAACTCCAATTATTCTGATGAGGTCTCATAGATCATGTGGTATTTCTTTGCTCTTTTTCATTCTTATATCTTTGTTCTCAGAAGAGATTATTTCAGATAGAGATTATTTCAAAATCTCTATCCTTTAAATTAGTGATTCTATCTTCTGTTTTGTCTATTCTGCTGTGATGCTCTCATATTGCATTTTAAAATTTTATTTTTCAGCTCCAGAATTTCTATTTGGCTCTTTTTCTAAAATGATTTCTATTCTTTCTTAATTTCATTTTTTAATGTTTTGTTTATTTATTTTAGAGAGAGACAGAAAGTGCACATGTGCATGCAAGCAGGGGAGGGGCAGAGAGAGAGGGAGAGAGAGCATCCCAAGCAGGCTCCATGTTCAGTGTGGAGCTGGATGAGAGGCTTGATCCCATGACTGTGAGATCACAGTCTGAGCCAAAATCAAGAGTTGGACACTTAACCGATTGAGTCACCCAGGCACCCCCACTTTCTATCCCCTCTTTAAATTTCTTATTTTGTCCATGTACTGTTTTCTCAATTTTGTCCAACTGTTTTTCTGTGCTTTCTTATTTGAGACCTTAAAGTAGCTGTTTCAAATTCTTTATCAGGTAGATTGCAGAATTTTATGTCTTTGAGTTTGGTTACTAAAATTTTACTGTTTTCTTTTGATAGGTCATGTGTCCTTTATTCTTCATGTTCCTTGGAGGTTTGTGTTGCTA
The DNA here is from genome assembly GCF_003009895.1 of Hyaena hyaena. Lineage (NCBI taxonomy): Eukaryota > Metazoa > Chordata > Mammalia > Carnivora > Hyaenidae > Hyaena > Hyaena hyaena. The sequence continues at coordinate 137,962 of NW_024080653.1, read as the reverse complement.
TTTTCTCATTTGAAGTAGCAACCACCTCTTCCAATCTTTACTAGTTGGTTTCAGGTAGGAGACATTTTCATTGGTTCTCTTATGTCTGGGACTTTCTCCAACCTTGTATGGATACACCTGCTTCCTGCTTCTTGCTCCCTTTTGTGGCAGAATTCTTTTTTTTTTTTTTTTTTTTTTTACAAATAGTTTATTGTCAAATTAGTTTCCACATAACACTCAGTGCTCATCCCCACAAGTGCCCTCCTCCATGCCCATCCCCCCTCCCCCCCACATCCATCAGTCCTCAGTTTTTGTCAGCATTCAAGAGTCTCTCATGGTTTGCCTCTCTCCCTTTCCCCCACCATTTCCGCCCTTCTTCTCCCCCTTGTTCCTCCGTCAAGTTCCTCCTAATCCTCCTATACGTGCAAACATATGATATTTGTCCTTCTCTGCCTGACTTATTTCGCTCAGCATAACACCCTCAAGGTCCATCCATGTTGCTACACATGGCCAGATTTCATTGTTTCTCATTGCCATGTAGTATTCCATGGTATAGATAAACCACATCTTCTTGATCCATTCATCTGTTGATGGACACTTAGGCTCTTTCCATGTTTTAGCTATTGTGGAGAGTGCTGCTATGAACATTGGGGTACATGTGCTCCTATGCCTCAGCATTTCTGTATCCCTTGGGTAAATTCCTAGCAGTGCTATTGCTGGGTCATAGGGGAGTTCTAGTGTTAGTTTCCTGAGGAACCTCCACACTGTTTTCCAGAGGGGCTGTACCAGTTTACATTCCCACCAACAGTGTGGGAGGGTGCCCGTTTCTCCACATCCTCTCCAGCATCTTGTGTTCTCTGATTTGCTCTTTTTTGCCTCTCTGACTGGTTTGAGGTGGTATTTCATTGTGGTTTTGATTTGTATTTCCCTGATGAGGAGGGACGCTGAGCATCGTTTCATGTGTCTGTTGGCCATCTGGATGTCCTCTTTGGAGAAGTGTCTGTTCATATCTTCTGTGACAGAATTCTTAGGCTTGTAGGTCTTCTATCTTACAAGGCACTGGCTGTTGGAAACTTCTTTTCTTTTCCAGAAGGTGGCATTATAGCTCAAGTTTGTAGTTTTCATTTCCCGTACGGCTAGGCCTATTATCTGGGTGCACTCCTTCCTCGTCTACCAGGGGCTGCCCTTGCCACCACACTTGGGAGTTTGCCCGAGGAACTGGCTCCAGGGTGGATGGGAAGGTATAGGCTTAACACCTGGGGACTTCAGGGTTCCCACAGTCCAGGGAATCTTTGGGGGATCCTTGGGTGAGGTTTTCTCATCAGCTCATAAGGGAGTTTCCTGTTGAAGTCCTGAATGCAGTCAGCAAGAACCACATCCCTTTAATGCCCTTTGATATTCTTATTTGCCTCTTTCCTGGTTTCTTCCCTTGCCCCTGTCATGGAAAACATTCTTTAATAGTCTAGTTGTTACAGAAGGGAAATGGGTTTTTCCAACAGTGACCCACACAGCTGGAGGAGCTAGGCATTCACTCACCCTCTCCCTTTTCCCCTCGGGAGAGGTCAGAGAGGTCACTGCAGGCTAGTTCAGTCTCACACTCTGCTGCCTTGAAGGAGGGGTTGTGCTGGCAAAGTTCCTCTTATCCTCTTTGATGTGTCCAAATTTGTATTATTTTTCCCTTCCACCAGAGTGCTGGAATCTCTCCTTAGGAATCCTGGACTTCTACAAAGGCTCTCATCCATGGGTATCTGCCCACTATCACTCCCCAGATATTCCCCAAATGTAGCTGGGGAGGGTGGGGGCTAGCTTATTGGCTACTGTAGGTTCTGCAGACCTTACCAAGGTTTGTCTGCCTATTACTCTTTGCACAGATGAGCAACAGTCCTCCTGGGTCCTTTGGTGTATGGTACTGGATTCCACAACTTTCACAGAGACACTATTGTTTGCAGACAGATGCCAATTTTTAGTTGTTGAGGGGGGTGTATAAAAAGATGTCATGTGCCACCATAATGCTTTCATTTTTTTAAAGTTTATTTATTTATTTTTGAGAGTGAGAGAGTGCATGTACACAGGGGAGGGGCAGAGAGAGAGGGAGAGAAAGCAGATTCTGCACTGTTACAGCAGAGCCTGATGTGGGGCTCAAACTCATGGACCAACCGTGAGATCATGACCTGAGCCAAAATCAAGAATCGGATACCCAGTTGACAGAGCCACCCAGGCATCCTGCACTATCTATTTTCTTTTTATCACTTAATGATATATTCCTTTGTATAATGCACCACAGGTTGTTTATCCATTCACTCACTGAAGGACATTTGGATTGCTTCCAATTTGTGGCTGTTATGAATAAAACTGCTATAAACATTTGTGTTCAAGGTGCTCTTTTAACCCTCCATGGAGATCCCACAACTAGCACTTGCAGTATGTGACACACTGATTTCTTTTCCATGGCCACAGTACTGTTGGTGGTTTTTCAGGTTAGGAGAACAGAAGAAAATTGCCATATTATTGTTTTCTAGCATTTGCTTGCCAAACACTTGCTTCTTAGTTTCTTAAAGAAAAATGAAAAAGAAAAGAAAAGAAAAAAGTCAGCAGAATAAAAAATGATTGGGGTTGTGAATGGAAACCACAATAATGAGAGAGCTACATGAAAGCAGAAGTAAGAGAATGTAGTCCTTTGTCTCTGCAGGGTAGGCCCAGATGGAGTTTAATATGACTGGGCTGTGTAGAGGGAATAAGTGAGCTTTGTGGCCAGAACCATGAACCTGTTTGTGCTCACTTTCTTTTTCTCCCTTCCCAGTGCCTGGGGCAAAAGGTTGATGGAGGAGTGAGTAAAAATGGTAAGTATCAGGGATAACAATTGAAATTGCAAAGACTTTCAGTTTATATCTGCGGCCATTTATATGTGCTTAGTAGAACTGATAAAACCAGTTATTTTTTTATATATAAACTGTGTTATTCCAGTGACGGTTAATTCCAACCACCCTCACTTGCATATCACATTTTAAAAAGTTTTATTTTGAAATTTTAGATGATACAGCGTTTCGTAGTTTGCAAAGAACTTTCTACTCATCAACTCATTTATCTCTCATGGCAACTTGATGAGAAAGATGAGATAGATGAGAAAGCTGAGGCTCAGAGTTTATTTGACCTGCCCAAGGTCATGCAGCAAGTGAATGGCAGCGCTGAGAGTAGAACACAGGGGTTTTGACTCTCAATCCAGTGCTCTTCCCAACTGCTTGACTTCAGGGACAATTGAGGAAAGTGGAGAGACCAATGGATGTGAATGGAGTGGTGAGGAATTTTTTAAGTAGGCTTTGCAACCAGCATGTAGCCCAGTGTAGGCTTGAATTCAAAACCATAAGATCAACACCTGAGCTGGGATTGAGAGTCAGACACTTAATTGACTGAGGCACCCAGGCACCCCTTATTTGATTTTTTAAAGTAGGCTTCACAGCCCAACATGGGACTGAACTCATGACCATGAGATCAAGAGTTGTGTGCTCTACTGACTGAGCCAGCCCAGAGCCACCCTCAATTTTGTTTTTTCATTTTAGCAAACATTTGCTCACCTAAGTCCTCAGTCCTGTGCTAGAGAAAAGGGGATAAGATTTACTGTCACAAGGAGAAGAGTTGATTAATGGCAGTGATGAGAGTATTTCACCTCATCCACAATCCCCCCCCCCCACCACCAAGAGACTGATTTATAAGCCAGGTTTCCAATTTATTTATTTGCGATGGGAAATATTTGTGGCATGATAGCTGATGATCTTTACTTACCAAGTGGAAGGTCTGTTCAGGAGACCAAATGATCAATCCAGACATTGCTTGATAAAGATAGAATTAATAACCAGGAATGGGTATTGTCAAAAGTCACCTATGTCAAGTTGATTCAGTCTGCTTTGTTTCTTTAATGGTGTGCTATGTTTGTCTCAGTTATAGGCTTTTCACTAACATGTTGTTAACTCTCAACCATTTTTTTCTGTATTCTTTTATGGTCATTAGATATGACTGTCCTGTCACATCCAACCTTGTGACCTACAGACAGTGCCTGGGGCTGAGACGGACGTGGATTCTGAAATCTGGTGACCAGCATTTGAATCCCAACTCCGTCACTCATTATGACTCATACAAACACTTAGCCTGCTTCTTCTTCTTCTGTAACTGTGACTGAGACTATTTCTGAGGAAATTCTCTGTGGCTCTTGGTCACAGCCACATGCTGAGATGAGACTGAGGATCACCCCAGCCTGGACTATGATGGTAACTAGTCAGAAATGCATGTTAGTAGATAAAGAACAGCTATGGGATCTGGAATGATGGAAAAGTCCACATCGGTCAAGAGGAATGACCTTCAGTTTCCTGGAGGAAGCTCAGAATTTTGATATTTAGCTGAAAAAGCCACATAATGTGATGCTGACCAATTCAAAATTCATGTAAAATAAATATTCAAGAAAGGGCGTTTGTAGGAGTGAAAGGGAGGGGATGTAGGGTTAGAAAAGACAGAAAGCAAAGGAAAAATAAAATAAAAGCCAGATCCAGAGCCACAAATGGATATTTGTGATTGATTCAGTTCTATGCCTGGAGATCCAGTGTAAGAAAGTAACATGAAGCAGGGCAGTGCCATAGGGCAGAGGTAAGGACATAGGGCAGATGTGAGATAGTATGTAAGCCCCAGGACAGGCCTCCTGCAAATGCTCGGTCCCCATTTCATCTCTTGCTTCATTATCTTTCTGATAATTATGTTTGCTTTCACTTAACTACTTCCTGGTGGCATATTAGGAGGCAACTGAACTTCACAGATCATGGTGTGGAACAATGAGTTGTGAGCTTCACTGCTTTGGTATTGACTTCTATGGCCATTAGTTTTACAAAGTGGGGGTTAATAAGACAGGACTTTACAGCAGTGAGATAAGACTTTGCAGATGAGGACATGGAGCCTGAGTTTTTTACTTTATAATCCTAATGGCTGTGAAGTGGCATCTCCTTGTGTCTTTTTTTTTTTTGGGGGGGGGTACATTTAAAACTTTTATTTAAAGTAATATTAATATCTTATCTACTAATATCCTATTAATGTTCCTACCTTGTCTATGAAATAAATATATAAAATTATTGAAGTTAGTGATAACACTAAGGATCTAGTAGCTAGGTGGAGAGACAGGAAGAGTGGGTCTGTGTGTACATATGACCAAATCATTTTTCTGAAGATTATGATTTTTCAAACAGAGGTAATCTCTTAAGCACCAACGTGTCCATTTCCTGTTTTTTTTTTTATTTTTGAATTGTGGTAAAATACAGATAACATAAAAATTACCATATTAACCATTTTAAAGTGTACATTTCCATGGCATTAAGTGTATTCACATTTTTGTACAGCCATCAACAATATTCTAGTTGTGGCTTTAAATCGAATTTCTCTGATGACCAATGAAGCTGCACACCATTGCATATGCTCATTAGCTATTCATAGATCTTCATTAGTGAAGCCTCAGTTCCAATCTGTGCCCTATGTTTAAAAATTGAGTTGCTTGCCTTTGCTATCAGTGACTTATATGAGTCCTTTATATATTCTAGATGTTCAATGATGTTCAGTGCTTATAATCCATGGCAAGACACATGTTTTGCATATATTTTCCCTCTGCCTCTTCATTTTTTAAATGATGCTAATTAATGAACAGGAAACTTCCATTTTGATGAAACCCAATCTGTAATTTGTGGAGGTGCTTTTTATGTCCTAAGAAAGTACTTGCCTACTTCAAAGTTACAAATATATTCTCTTTTATGTTTTTTTCTGAAAGCCTTAAGGGTCTGGCTTTTATATTTAAGTCTGTGATCCTAATTAAATTAATTAATGAATCAATTCTAATTAATCATGTGTATGGAGTGAGTAGAGGTCAAGGTTCATTTTTTTCCCACATTGATATTCACTTGTTCCAGCATTTTTCCTTTTGTATGGAATTGCCCTGGTGCCTTGATGGAAAATCAATTGACTGGGGGTGCCTGGGTGGCTCAATCAGTTAAGCGTCTGAGTTCAGCTCAGGTCATGACCTCACAGTTCATGAGTTGGAGTCCTTTGTTGGGCTCTGAGCTGACACCTCAGATCCTGGAACCTACTTCAGATTCTGTGTCTCCCTCTCTTTCTGTCCCTCCCCTGCTTGCACGCTCTCTCTCAAAAGTAAATAAATATTTTTAAAATTTTTTTTAAAAAAGAGAAAGAAAATCAATTGACTGTGTATACATGAGTTTATTGTTGGAGTTTCTATATGGCTCCGTGGATCTATTAGTATGACCTTACTCAGAAATTTAGGGTGACATTAGACAATTAAACCTGCAACCTCCTAACCAATAAGCAGAGAAATCCCCAAGTTGCTTTTGTGGCTGCATCTCAATTTCCCTGTGGCACTCCCATTGTCTCCCCCTTGCTCCCCCAACATGAGCTTACACAAACTACTATAGAATCTAGGAATTGAAACTGTACGCCAGATTTAGAAGCAATTGGGCAATGTTGGACAGTTCCTAAGTTACTGCTTGTGTTGTTCTTTGTGATTTCTGGATTAGAAGCTTATTTTTTTGTCTTTCTCTTGCTGACTAGTGTGGACTGTGCGTGCGAATGCAGGTAGGCATGTGCGGAAGTTCTTTGTATTTGACTGTAAGTATTTGCATGTGTTCCTCTATGGGGTTCATCAGCTAGGAAATTGGGATCTGTGGGTAGAGCTTCCACACAGCTGCAGATATCCAGAACCATTGTGATCCTCGGTGCCCCATCCATGATGTTTCTGAGATTTCTTTTTTTCTTTTTTATGTTTTTATTCATTTCTAGGAGAGAGAGAGAGAGAGACAGCGAGAGCAGGGGAGGGTCAGAGAGAGAGGGAGTCACAGACTGAAACAGGCTCCAAGCTCTGAGCTGGCAGTCAGCACAGAGCCCGATGCGGGGCTTGAACCCACGAACCGCGAGATCATGACCTAAGTGAAAGTCGGGCGCTTAACCGACTAAGCCACCCAGGCGCCCCGTTTCTGAGATTTCTAAAACTAAGCTAGTGCACCAAGGCCATGTTGACAGCATCCTGAATTCAGAGCAGTTACTCAGAGAAAGGTCAGGGAGGAGAACGGTTGTTCTTTTATCTTCATGGGCCTCATTTGATCAATAGAGGTTGAAAATAAACTGGCTAAAAGCACAGGGCTTGGGGTAGAAGGATGTGAGTTTAAACTTTGACTCTACTACTTCTTGGCTTTTTCATCTTAGATGAAACTTAATCTTGCTAAGATTCAGTTTCCCATCTGCAAAATGGAGATCATCATTGCTCCTTCTTCAGAGGGTTATTGTCAGAATGAAATAAGATAATAGATACAATCTTTCAATACATATGGGTTATTATCATTATTAATAAACATTTACTAAGCATATTGATCATAAAGTATCCAGCAGTCACAGGTGTCTCCTATCCCTTTGCTCTGTGATATACTCTAGTGATCAAAACACGAAGTCAGGCAGAAGTTGGCTCAAATGCCTCCTCTTTCACTGTGGGTCACTGTGAACTTGGACATGCCGTACAACTTCCTTCAGTCTCAGGTTCTCCATCAATACAACAGGGTTACAGCATCTCCCATGTGGAGCTTCTGAGAGGTGTCTCATATAGCAAGCTCTGGACAGATGTTGGTTCTCTTTCCTTATGCATCTTCCCTTCCATTTTGATGTGTGTGTGTGTGTGTGTGTGTGTGTGTGTGTGTGTGTGTGTGTTGGTGTCAGAGAGTGGCATTTCCAGGCCACAGTGAGGGCAGAGAAGATATATGGGCATTTGTTTTTCAGATGGCTCCTCAGTGAGAGGCCATGGTCAGGAAAGTGGCCCGAAGAGAAGATAAACACAATGCCAGCTCCTGGCTGGGAGCCATGTAGGAAATACTAGTGCCTGGGATTCCTGTTCCTACCCATTAAAACCAAAGGAACTAAAGATGAAGAGAAGAGAGAGCAGGTCTCCATTACAAATGATCACAGTCAGCACACCTTCCCTGTTACCATGGAGAATCCACAGGATTGTTGGCAATGTTGATACTCGCATGCCGTGGAAAAGTACTTGAGGGATCTGATTCTCTCTCTCAAATAATTTTGAGGCAGGTGGTTCTCCCGCAGGTATGCATGGAAAAGAAAGCCATTGGCATTGCTTTTATTACCTGTTTTCTTGACAAATTTGAGTCCCTGCAGCATGAGATGACTGTGTGTCTTATGGTCACCATCCTGAATGTCACCCACCTCTGGTCGCATAAGAAGTTGGGAGAAGAACTGCAGAGAAGGGGAGTTTGGTGTGAAGGTAACCCTGGCAGGTCTGAGGTCAAACCCATCCCTTCCCCCATGAGCTGTGAGACCCTGTGAGAACCACTTCTTTGAACCTACTTCTGCATCTCGTAAGTGGAGTTGCTTACAGTGTAGGGAAGATTAAATGACAGTGGCCATCAGAAGCACTTTGAACAGTGCCTGGCAACAGTAAGTGCCTGAAAGCAACTTTTCATAAATGTCCATCTTAATTTCAGGTGTACCCATGCTGCATATGGCACCATATCTAATGGCTCTTGACCTCCTTTGCTGGTCAGTGACCCTGCACCCCTCAAGGCTGCAGTAGGATGCTCTAAGCCAGCTAACTCCTTTTTTTATGTAGAACTGGAGGGAGAAGCCTGGTTTGATGTAGGGAGGTCAGGAGAAAAAACACTTTTTGATCTCATTTCTTTATTCAGAAATAGCAATGGTGCCAATCCTGACCTCACCTGATGCAGATGTCTTGCCAAGGAGTGAACTGTGCAAAGCTGACATTCACACTTCACGGGGAAAGCTTGAATCCATGTCTCTGATGGCTCTTATTATGTCTCTGGGAAAACGTCATGGGCTTAATAAACCTTTGTTTCGGGGTTCTTTTGGAATTCGTCTGTCTCAGGGTTGCAAGGGGCTCTGGGACTCATTCAGAAATAGATTATGGAAATGTGCCATTCACATCTCAGCATTGCTGAGTTCCTCTTCTCCTGGGTTCCTAGGGGAACAAGTCAAGACATGGTGGCAGGAGGCAGAGACAGGTCCTCACCTTCCAATTTGTCCAGTGATGGGTTGACAGAAGCAGAGGCAGAGCAAGAGCAAGTGGCAGCACTGTCCAGTACAAGCCTCCTCAAGGTGGAGCAAAGCAGGGTTTACTTCACTAGGGCTGGAACAACCTGGATATTGAGACAGGGGTGCAAGGGGCTTGTCTGGACCCAAACCAAATGGCTTCTGTATTTTTGACTTGGGAGGAAGTCCGGCTATGGGTCTGAGGAGCTAAAGCTCATGGTGAGAAGGAAGAAAATATCAGGGAAATCTCATTCTGATATTCATCTCCATTTTTCCTCTCTCACTTTGACCTCTGGCAGTAAAGATCTCCAGTGACATCTTCCTGCTAGATGTGAAGGCCAACTTTCCCATCTGTCCCATTTGATATTATTGACTACTCCTTTTGGGAAACTTTGCCTTATCAACTCCCCTGGGCCTCCTGTTTCTTCAAACATAACTTCTTGGCTTTCTTTCTTTCTTTCTTTCTTTTTTATTTCTAGGAGAGAGAGAGAGAGACAGCGTGAGCAGGGGAGGGTCAGAGAGAAGGAGTCACAGACTGAAACAGGCTCCAGGCTCTGAGCTGGCAGTCAGCACAGAGCCCGACGCGGGGCTCGAACCCACGAACCGCGAGATCATGACCTAAGCGAAAGTCGGGCGCTTAACCGACTAAGCCACCCAGGCGCCCCAACTTCTTGGCTTTCTTTATGACCTTTTATTCTTTGGTCAACTCTTTAAAAAATAACCAAGGTCCTCCATCATTGGTGTCACCTTCTTGGTCTGTGGCAGGGGTTCTCATGAACATCTTGGTGGTTCTGACACACGCTTCAGTTGGAAAATGTGCTTTTCCAATCCTGGATGGATGCTCATCCATTCAATTGGTCTTACTAAGCCTCTTTGTCACAAACTCTAGTCATCATATCTACCTTCCACCTCTCTCTTGAACATCCACGAGGACATCTTTTATCACTGTTCCTAAAGCTCCTCCAGCTCCCCATTTCCCAGACCACACTTCTCACTTCCCTTGCAGTCTCCTCCCCCAGGTTCCTGCTTCAGTTCATGGTGTCCTCAGCCCCATCTTTACCAAAGCTAGACACTCTAGATTCTTTTTTGGCTCTTTATCCTTTATCTGGTCAAAAGTTTTGTCAATTCTACCTTTATTTAATAACTCAATGTTTTCTCTTTGTTAAGTCTCATAGTAACTCTTGTGATTGAGATTCTTATTACCAGCCTCTCCTCTTTCCAGTCCACTCCACCTATCTCTGCGGGAGAGGTCTCTTTATAAACCTCACCCTTATAAATCACTTCTTTGCTCAAAAACTTACAGGGGCTACTTGTCATCTTTAGGGTGCAGTTCAAGGCCTCCCAAGACCCATTTCTCTGCTAATCTCTACCGCTTCATCACTCCCCACCCCCATAACACCTCATGCTCCAACCATAATGGACTGACACACCTCTTATCTTCTCCTTTTGGTTTCTTCTAAGTGGTTGCTCTGACTCTTCTGGCTGTAAAAATATTTTTCTTCTTCTAAGACCTAGTTCAGCATCACCTCTTCTGGGAAGTATCCCCTGACTGTCCAGCTATAGCTGGTCACGCCCACCATCTGGGTTTTTACCACTTTTAGCACATTGTGTTATGGCTGATTGTCTGCTGGACTCTAAGTCCCACTGGGGCTGGGGGAGGCCCTTTTCTTCTTTGTATTCCCCCATCCTTGGTACAGGGCCTGCCCCAGGATAGATACTTTGTAAAGGTTGGTTGATTGTTGCTCAGAGGGGTGCAGTATAAGAATAGGTACTTCTACAGCCATTTCTTTGTTGCATCTTTACTACACAAATCAAAGCCCAGTCTCTTCGTAATCTGTTGACAAGCATGTGGAATATAACAACACACAATAATATTGGTCTGCTTTTGACAAACTTCGCTCCTTTGACTTGGAAGTGAGTTGTTTAATGAATTATGGCATCTAAAGAAAATATTCTCCAGGAAACTGAATCTACAGGTTTCTGGAGATTAGGCTATTGATAAGATTGCCTTTTTTTCTTGTAATTTACTAAGATATTTGTAAACTGATAGGGACCCTTGTCCTGTATGACTGTGATCTCTATCAGTTAGACATTTCTTTTCTTTCCTTTCTTTTGTCCTTGGGCAGCCAGGAGTGCCTGAGGAATAGCACACATATCCCATTACCTCCCCCAACTTCATGGTATATAATGAGACACTCTTCTCAACCCAGTGCAGCTGTTCCTGCCCACATGTCCTGTTGCTGTGTTTTAATAAAGTCACCTTTTTGCACCAAAACAAAGAAAGGAAGGAAGAAAGAAAAAGAAAAAGAGAGAGAGAGAGAGAGAAAGAAAGAAAGAAAGAAAGAAAGAAAGAAAGAAAGAAAAGAAAAAGTATTCTCAGCCAAATGAAAATTTGAAAAGAGACCTTCATTGGGAAATTTACTGTAAATGACAGTAAAGCAGATTTTAGAGGGAAAAGCAGCTTCAAAACAAATGTCCAGGGAATACCAAAAGCTTAAAAGTGAGGGTTTTTGAGAAGCTTCTGTCTTAGAGCCTAACTATACTGACTAAATGGTTCACGAGATTATTGGGAGGAGAAAATCATATAACAGATGCAGAAGTGCTTTGAGAAGTCAAAGGTGACATTCTAATGGAAGTCATTACCCAAGGAGTGGCTTGTAGGCTGTTTCTCCAAGATCCTGGTATAGCCTTAGCTACTTTGTGAACTTCAATTGGCAGAGACAGAGGGTAGAAAAGTGTCTTTGAAATGGATGTTTCCCTGTTCCACTTTTAGCATCTTTCTCACCTGGTAGACTTCTTCTGTGACCCTATATCGGCTAGTTACTAAAGTGGGTATGGCATAAGGACCATAGTAGACCCTGAGGAAGACACAGAGGAACAGATGAGCCACTTATCACCTGTTCCCATGTCTCTGCCACAGGTCCCTGCTCACTTTCCTCCCTGCTTCTGTTCACACTGAAGGTGTCCTTAATCCTGAACTTGCTCTGTGTTGTGATCTGCATGAAGTGGCCTCAGAAAGGCACTGAGGAGATGGGAAGCCTGGGTGGCTCAGTCGGTTGAGCATCCAACTCTTGATTTCATCTCAAATTATGATCCTGGGGTTGTGGGATTGAGCCCTGAGTAGGGCTCTGTGCTGAGCCTGAAGCCTGCTTAAGATTCTCTCTCTCCCTCTTCCTCTGCCCGCCCCCCAAACACACACACACATATACACTCTTTCTCTCTCTTTAAAAAATTAAATTAAAAAATTAAAGAAAGTCACCATGGGGAGTTGAAGCAAAGACCTCTGTTTTCTGTCTACAACTGCTTCTGATGCCAGCTTTTTGGAGGAGCCATATTTTTTACCCTCAGCCCTCAGCCCTTTCTGATGGGCTTAAGAGGATAATCAAAGCTAATGGCTCATCTATACCTGTGACCCAAGGTGAGTCGCCAAGATTGATCCAACACCAGATTGTGCTCAAGGCAGTGGTGCCATGACCACTCCCCAAATGGACAATGATATGGATGACTCTGGTGTAAGACTTTAAGATTTTGCTTAATGAAACCAACATGGACCCTAAACTGGAGGTTTCCATTTATCTCCCCAGGGTTCAAGGTCTGGGACCATTTCTTAATCCAGGAAGCTGTCTGGGGCAGCAGTCCTGATTACTCCATCTGCCCTTACTATTGTTTATGTATTTATCAGTTGGTCTCCCTTCTTTGTATCTGCCTTCACCTCTTGGGTGTTTATAAATGTTGGTAGAATAAACTCACAAGAACACTGTTTTACTTCTGAGTTCTTACTTTTGAGTCCCTAGAACCTACCTCGCACCTGGAGCATGGCAGGTACTGAAAGAATGAATACTTGTTCAATGACAGGATAAATGAATCATGCTGTTGCTCTTTCCTGAAGGCTGTAGACACAGGAGGGAGGTGATCAGAGATCCATGATTGGCACTGAATCTCACACTTCCTATAGAAATTGAGGATGTATGTTACATGAGTACTGGTTGTGGTGCATGGGGTCAATCTTACAGAAAAATTAGCTGCCCTCCTTTTTCAATGAAGACTAAAGCCTTCAGAAAAATGCCTCTCCCCTGCCCTTTACCAGCTTGTGGGGATGATGGCAGTGAGACCTCACTTACACTTCTTTCTTGGCACTAAACTCCCATGTCCATCAAAGTTTCAGCCTTTCTGGCAGTGATCCAGAGTTGTCTCAGGGATGGTTAGCACAGAACCTGGGCCATGCTCTGCTCCTGCTCACTGAAACACCTGAGTAAAACACCACTGCCATGGCAGCTAGTATGCCCCTGGATACCAATATCAGTGTCTCCAGGTGAACCCAGGTCTGCTGGCCCTTGGGACCTCAGAGTAGCCATGTTGTATCCTTCTTCTTATCTTTGGATCACACTTTGTCCAGGCCCCGAGGTAATGTTGCTTGTCCTTCCATACATCACAGAAACCTGGTGAGGACAGCTCTATCATCTGCTGCCTGTGGCCACTCTTCTCACAGGCTAGACCTAAGCTTAGGTGCAGGGAGAAGGGCTTTTAGAGACCCCTGTCTGTCGACCCCCTCCCCTGCCTCTTCTGTTCTCTGGCTCCTTTCTCCAATGTAGGTGGACCCCTGGAGTCCATTTGGAGTGTCCCTGATTCCTGGTTCATCAGACTTGGCTGGGCACCTGTTATGTTTGTATGAAGTGGTATGGTGACTAATGTCAGGATAATCTGTTTCCATAGGGCAACTAGTGTCTCAAACTAATTCCATGGGCACGCTTGTGGGTCATTGTACCACTTCACATTTTTTTTTGGAAGGCAATTATCAGCTGGAGGCTTAGTCCTGCTTCTGGTTGCCAGGTAGATGGATATTCACTCATTCATTCATTTATTCAAGCAGTACAAATTTACTAAGTGTCTGCTGTGAGCCGGCCAGGTGCTCTTCACCCTCAACTTGCTGGGAAGTCTCTCCAATGGCTCTTTTGGGTTCTAGTTTTTAATCTCCTCTCCTCCCTCCTTTATTTATTTATTATTTATTATTTAAGTTTTTAAATGTTTACTTATTTGGAAGAGAGAGAGAGAGTGAGCAAGGAAGAGGCAGAGAAAGAAGGAGACACAGAAGCTGAAGTAGGCTCCAGACTCTGAGCTGTAAGCACAGAGCCCGAGATGGGGCTCGAACCCATGAAGTGGGAAACTGTGACCTGAGTGGAAGTCGGATGCTCCAACTGAGCCACCCAGATGCCCCTTACTCCCTCCTTTATACTTAGGAGTGGTAAGGGCTCCCTGTTGCTGCTAGCCCTGTTTTTTTTCTTTATCTTTTGTTGATTTCCCTTGACTCATTCCTCTACTAATCAAACAAATTATCTTCAATTATATCATCCTGTATGTGTACAGTGTACCTGCTACCAGGATCCTGGCTGACGTGCCATTTCTAATTCATCTTTGTACCCACAGGTACCTAGCAGGTGCTCATTAAATGACTGTCAAATAAATAACAATATAATGTGATAAGGGCCAAGTCAATAGTTTTTATAAGACTTGCTCTGTGAACATCCAACTTTCAGTCCTGACTCCAGAAAAATCTGCTTGGTTAGCATATTTGAGGACACAATGATAAATTTTAAAAAATGTAACTTGTCTGTTTTGGGAAGTTGTGGGAGTTTTTGTAGAAGTGGGTGTCCTGTGACGCTAATTATTAAGACAGTCAAAACCACAGCATTTATGTCACTATTAGCAGCTTGTCTTCCTCTGGCTTCTTCTCTTTCTAAACGATTGTATTTTCCCAAATTTTGATGTGATGGGAAGACAAACTGAAGTGTAGGAAAAAAAGAGACATAAGGAAGCAGTAAGAAAAATGGAGGCTATTTCAGTCCAGCTGCTGTAGATACTCCCTAAATTTTGGCTGCTGAGTTAGGGAGAACAGCAAGACTCTGCAATGCCGCTGTTCACAGCTCTGCCTCTTGGTGTCCCAGGTCAGGGGTGGGATGATAATTCCAGCATGAGGAGCAGGCCTGGTGGGCTGGAGAAGGGGAGGTGGAGGAAGCAGGGACTCACTAGAGAGAGAACAATGAAATCAGATGGATGCCTACTATCCAGGTTCCAACTCCAGATGGTTGGTGGTCCTGTTGATGGCAATCTGGAGACCCAAGCAGAGCTACCAATCAGGCTTGGTCCTTCCAGGGGGCACAGAGACAACCCAGGGTGTGGGTGGGGAACGTCTTGAAGGCAAGGTGGAATCTCATTCAGTAGGTGCTCTAAACACAAAGTAGGGCTGGTGCACAGTGTAGACTTCACATGTGGCAGCTGACTGCACAAATGGATCCCAGTTGCTCTGAACATGCATAAGCCCAGAAGGAAAGGAAGGCAAACCTGCAGGTTAACATAAGAAGGACAGAGGCAGACAAAGTAGTTGGCAGATGCTGGTGGCAATAAGGACGACAAGAGTGCGCCAGCAGGGCTGCTTGACAGAGTCTTTGAGACGGGCAGGGTCCTGATGCTTCCCAACCCTGCCTGGGCTTCCAGAGAGGGGGAAAGAGAAATTCTCTGCTACAGAAAAAGAAGTATGATCTATATTCTGATTACCTACTCCTATATAACGAGTGATCCTAATGCTTAATGGCTTAAATCAACAACCGCTTTATTAAACCTCACAGTTTTATGGGTCAGAACTTTGGGCAGAACTTAGCTAGGTGATTCTTTTTTTGCACATGGTGTTAATGGAGGCCACTTGATGGTACTCAGCAAGTGGATGAACTGAAATGGAAGGACCAAGATGGCTTACTTCACATGTCTGCTTGGTGGAGGTGGCTAGAAGGTTGGACAAAGCCAAGACTGTTGAACAGAACACCCACATTTGGCCTTTTCAGCATTGTGGTCTTGGACAACTTGGACTTCTCCCATGATAATAACCTCCCCCAATGAGAGCATTCCAAGAAGCCAGGTGGACACTGCAAGGATTCTTACGATTCCTCTGTGAGATTTCCAGAATATCACTTTTGCTGCATTCTATTGGTCAATCAAACCACCTTGAGTAAAGACCAGATTCTTCCTCTTGATTTTGGTGATGAGCCTGAAATTAAGTCCTCCATTAAGAGCAACCTCGGGCTGCACGTAGCCCCGGTTCCAGGAAAAGCTTCAGCTGAAGCCACCCTCGGATCAGCCAATCAAAAGAAATGTGTAACATCCCTGTGGTCTGAGTCAGGGCTGGGAACTGCAGATAGTTACTTTGTACAAACTAGCCAATCACTCACCGCTTGCCTAAACCCCACATAGGCCCTTTGAGCTCACCTCATAATTGGTCATTTTCAAAGGATTCTCAAAGATCATGATTGGGTCCCGCCAAAAATAATGGACACCTCACAGATACTGAATGGTCAAAACTGTTACCATGGGTGCTGTACAATTGTAATTGGAGCTTATGTGATGATGCTATCTGTACAACGTGTGCACCGTAACACCCCCGTCCCTGACCCCATAAAAACCTTGCTCGCTATTGTTCAGGGCTTCACCCTGCTGCCGTTGCGCCGGTTGATGGGTGAGCCCCTGCTCAAGCCTGTAATAAAGACCCTTATGTACTTGCATTGGTGTCGGCTCCTTGGTGGTCTCTGGGGATTCACGATTCGGGCACAACAGTGAGAACTACCCTCTTGTTATTCTGTGTGTATGGTTACATCTCATGCTGTGAGCCTCTGAGAGTGGGTGACTTCTGGAGTCCAGCAGCCTGGGGCTGAAGCCTGACTCTGACAGTTTTGGATCCCATGATCCAGGGTAAAACACTTAACCTCCCATAATCTGCAGAGATGATAATCTTCCATATTCTACAGGGCTGTGGGAGAGTTAGAGAAGTGCTGGGAACACAGCAAGCATTCTAAAATGTTAGCTGCCATTGTGATAGGCATTAGTGTTCAGCAGTCAGCTAACCCACCAGAAACATTTTTGAATAAACCACCTGTTGTCACACATTGTCACTACCACTGGAGCATGTGGCACAGTGCCAGGAGGCTTGGTAAGGTGTTCTTAGAGTTCTGTTCCATCTTGAACTGGAAAGTTTCTAGCTTTGCCCTTTGGGGGAAATTTGTTTTTAAGTTTATTTATTTTGAGGGAGAGAGAAAGCACAAACAGGGGAGGGGCAGAGAGAGAGAGAGGAGAGAGAGAATCCCAAGTTGCACTGATAGTGCACAGCCTAATGCAAGGCTCAATCCCACGACCGTGAGATCATGACCTGAGCCAAAGTTAGATGCTTAACCGAATGAGCCACCCAGGCACCTCTGGGGAAGAATTCCCAATGTCTTGGAACTCCTCACCATTTTCTCTTCTGTAAAGTGTGTGTGTGTGGGGGGGGGTGCCCAAAGGTGCAAACCTTCAATGCTGGTAAGTGTCCAGGGCCCTGGGGCTGGTCTTACTCACTCGGTGGCTGAGGGGAGGACAGAAGCTACAGAGGACTTTTGTCTTCATGCTGTCATGGAGCCTCTGGAGGTAGCACTGCATCCTGATTTCAGCAGGGAAGAGTTCCCTCCTTTCTTTTGTTTTTAATTAATCATTTTTTTTTTCTGGTGGAGAGATACGTGAAACTCAAATATGACTTCGACCCATGCTGAGGTCCAGTTTTGACTTTGGTCTTGTGCTGCAGGGTTTCTCTCTTATTGAGTTGCAGAGAAGGCATATCTGAGAGCAGGCAAAAACTTCCTATGCCCAAGATGTAACCCAGCCAATGTGAACCACTCCTTGGTGAGTCAGAAACCACACCAGATTGAGTTGTTGCACAAAGAAAATATTTATTTGCAGCAAATAAGGCGATCATGGCCGAATAAGAGAGGGTGAATGGATTCTTTTTGTTCAGGGTTAGGATGACTATCTAGATAGGGAAGCCTTGTCATCTAGGAGAAGCAGACAGGAATTCACACATATACCTTAAGGAAACATGCCTTTACACACACAGTATTTATGTAAATGAGGCTGGGGTTTCTCCCTGGGTGGAGATTTTAGTATTATAATGAGATAAAGGTAATGGGAGGTCATTTAGAGGTCACTCTGTGCATGGTCCATCAGTGCAAGTGAGTGGGGGGTGGTATTAGCTCAAAAGGTCTGGGTGACCTGTGGGAGGGAGGTCTTGTAAGAGTAGTTGCTGTCGCCTGAGGGGTGGTTTTTGGGTTTCCTTTGCCTGAGTTAAGAGGAAAGCCAGACATAAGAGTTTAAGGAAAAAGATAAGACGAAGATTAGTGAGTAAGATGGGCAGTAAAGGTCGGGTCTTGGGGTGTAGCTGGTGACAAAGGAGCTCTAAGCCTGGCTCCTCCTCTCTCAAGAAGACGTGTGTCTCACTGGAAACAGGTTACCTTGGCCTTCCCCGCTTCCAAGCAGTGGCCCCAGTCTGAGTTTCATCAGCTAGTCAGAAGGAAACAACACTTGGCACTGCTGACAGCTGATTTTCCAAGTGTCCCCTGTCACTCAACCTCCTGACTTGACAGAAGTGCCCCATTTGCTGTGGCATGGCTCACTTCCTCCTTGATGGCATGTGATGACTTTGTTTCTCTGTGCTTGTTTCCTGAGGGCCAGGCAGCGGGAGTCTTGGTGCAAGGCCACCTGGGCTGACTGATCTAGAGTACCTTGTGCTCCCTCTGTCTTGTGTGTGACCGTGTGTCTCAGTGAACTAAGGCAGCATAACAAAGAACCACAAACTGGGTGGCTTAGGAACGAACAGCTATTGCTCATGGTTCTGGAAGCTGGAAGTTCAAGATAAGTGAGCCAGCATGGCTGGATTCTAGTGAGACCCTCTGCCTGGCCTGGTTGACTTCTCTTTGTATCCCTAGAAGGCAGAAAAGGAGCTAGTGAGTTCTCTGGCCTCTTCTGAGGGCACCATCCCATTCACGAGGGCTCCACCTTCTGACCTAATCACCTCCCGAAGGCCTTTCCATCACACTGGGATAGGGCTTTCAACACATAAATTCGAGGAGGGCGACACTAGTGATGTCTTATTGCAGGCTGCTGTAACAAAGCACCACTGACAAGGCAGCTTGAATGTAGAAAATTTCTTTCTTACGTTCTGAAAGCTGGAAGTCTGAGATCAAGGTGTCCACAGGGTTGGTTTCTCCTGAGGCCTCGATCTTTGGTTTGTAGACATATCTTTACCCTGTGTCATTTTTTTTTTTTTTTTAAAGTAAACTCCACACTGAGTGTGGAGCCCAACGTGAAGGTTGAACTCACAGCCCTGAGATCAAGATCTGAGCTGAAATCAAGAGTCTGATGTTTAATCAAATGAGCCACCGAGGCACCCCTACCTTGTGTCTTCACACAGTCTTCCTTCTCTGTGTATTGGTGTCCTAATCTCTTCTTACAAGGACACCCATCACATTGGATTAGGGCCTACCCCAGTGACCTCATTTTACCGGAATCACCTCTTTAAAGACTATCTCCAAACACATATGTGGGGTTAGGACTTCCACATATGAATTTGGGTGGGACACAACTCAGCCAGTAACAACACATCCACGTGTGTGCCCCTTGTGTTTGTTCCTAGTAACACCTTCCCTTTCTAGAACTCCTTCCCCATTTCCTGTCTTGTCTATAGAGACAAGTGTGGTGAGGGTAACCAGACATCCCTTTTTTATGTCTGTTTGTTAATGTGCTGTGATAGTGACTAGTTTCCTATTTTACCTTCAGTGACAGGACTTTTAGAAAACAAATGTAGAGACATGGCCCTCCTCCTGGCATCACATCATTCAGCCATGGGACCTGGGACAAAAGTGCTTGCTTCTCTAGCGTGGTCCCCCTATAAACCCGCAGGTCAGCTTAAATGAGCATGTAGATCCCTCTGGCCCCTAACTGTGATTCACGTTATGTTATGGCAAGAAAGAAAAAACTTTGATATTTATTGAATGGATTTCTTTGAATAAAGATCAAGTTTTATTTAAAAAGTGGGGTAGCATCTAACTGATGTCAAATTATTAAAATCAAATTTATATATAAAAGCTTTTTTTTTTGATTCTCTAAAATGAAGACCTTCGCAAGAAAGCCTGGGAAACTGGGTGTTGAGTAAGTTCACACACCTTAAGTCAGCCCAGGCGACATTTTTCCTTGTGAGAGCTAAGCTGGCAAGTTAAAAGAGGGCAGAGAGGGCTTTTTCCATGAATTCATTTGTTGAAATTGGGCATCGATACCTGTTTTCAATTTGTAATTTCAAAGCATTGCTTGTGTCATAAAGAAACAGTCTCCAAAGAGTTGCTTATGTGAAGCCCTCCCCCAACTTAACCCGACTGCAGTTTCAGCCTCTCCCAGAAATGGAATTTTAAGCCAATCAGTCTGGAATTTCCTAATGAGCATTAGTGAAGGAATCTGCATGATAAGACGACCCCCCCCCTCCCCGTCCCTGCACACCTGCTTCCCCCGCCCTGCCCCCCCCCCCGCACTCCACCCCAGCTAAGGAAAGACCACCTTGCCTAAGATAATTCTTATTTTCTTTTGCTAACAACTTCCTTGTCCCACTGTCCTTCTTATAAAAACCTTCCATTTTGTACAGCTTCCAGAAGCATCTCTCTACTTGCTAGATGGGGTGCTTGCTACTTGATTTGTACAGGCCTCCTTGAGACAACAAGTCTTGAGCGCTGGAAACCTGAGCCAAGGCAAAAAAGGCTCACAGTGACCTGAGGCAAACAGGCTCATTAAGCGACACACCTGGAAACAGCCATAGTCGCTTACAATTACAACCAGGCACAGTTCCTAAGATTACTAAAAAGCAGAAAATTACATACATTCCAGGACTTCTACCCCATAACTCTGGCCCTCACCCTTGGCTGCTCCTTTGCTGTCCTGCCCGCTGCTTCTTCGCAGTGTATTCAATAACTGATCTCTTTTGTTCTGCCTTAGGGGAATTCTTTCACCGCCTGCACCCACCTGATAGGGTCAACCCTCTTATGATAGTAACGATGTGGGGTTGGGAGCTAAAGGTCAAGAAAGAATTCTTGAGATGCTTTTGGTGCCAAAAGATGCTTTTATTTATTTATTTAAAAAATTTAATGTTTATTTATTTTTGAGAGAGAGAGAGAGAGAGAAAGAGACAGTGCGTGAGCAGGGGAGGGGCAGAGAGAGAGGGAGACACAGAATCCAAAGTAGGCTCCAAGCTCTGAGCTGTCTGCACAGAGCCCGACGCAGTGCTTAAACTCGTGAACTATGAGATCATGACCTGAGTGGAAGTCAAATGCTCACCATCTGGCTGAGCCACCCAGGCGCCCCTTTCATTATAGCACAGGACAGGACCCTTGAGCAGAAAGAACTGCACTTTAGTTAGTGGGGGTTAGGGATCGCAGAGATCTCTAAGGAATGTGTGCATGTTAAAAGTAAAGTCTCCAGGACCTTGAAGGGCTATCTGCTAAGATAAGATTATTTACTACTGTCTAGTAAAACATCAGTCATGAGACCCTTCAGATGTACATCAACAAGCCATATGTTTGAAAGATGATTGCTAACATATGTCTTGCGGGGGATGTTTTCGGCTATCAGAGGGAAGTAACACTAACAAGAGCCAAGCTGAAGTGGTAAAACATTAAAGGAAGTCCCTGCGAGAGCTGTAGAAGCGTTAGCCTCAGGAAATCTGCCTGGGAGGCAACAATCTGCCGCAAAGTCCTGACTTTGCTCCTTTCTCTCCCACCAATAATAATAATAAATAATAAAGCCTATTAGATCTTCAAATTTAGTCAGTTGAGTTTTGTTTTTTTAACACTTGGTTAATGCAAAATAATCTTATCCCATTGGCAGAGCATTCTTTCGTGTTCCCCCCCAAACCTTTTCCAGGCTGCTCTTTTTCCTCCGGATCAGTTCATGCTCATTAAACACCACTAAGCAGCAGATGTTGGGCCAGGTACCAGAGACACGGGAGTGAACAAGGCAGAATCCTGCAGAGTGCAGTGGAGGCTGCAGGTGATGCCACTTGCACGTACAAGTTCATGGCGGAATGTGTGCTGACTGTGGAAATACAGAGGTTGATCTGACCCAGCTCTGAAAGGCACTCCCAGGGGGCTCTCTGAGCCCTGCTGGGTGAAGCTGCGAGCTCTGGCTCTCCACTGGGCCTCCATTGCTTAGATCCCTGTCTGGGAGGGGCTCAGTGCCTCGCTGCTACTGGACAACCCAGCCCTGTGCTGCGCTGGGTGGGCGGGGCCGCCATTTTCTCTGTGGTTTGGCTGGAGGTAGGAAAGTTACTGTCTAAGCTACTGTTTTGCTAGAATGTCCATTTCCTCTTTTTGTTTTTTGTTTTTTTTTTTTGTTTTTTTTGGCAAGAGAGATGGCTTTTGCTGAGGCTTCCCCTACCTCCCACCCCTTTTTCCCTGTGCCTGATAATATATCCCATTTGCTGGCTTCTCCAGTCTGGGATATTTCCAAATTTGGGGTATTTGAAGCCAAAAGAAAACTCAGAGGACTTAGCAATTCATTTGTTGTTCCCTGACTCTCAGGGTCCCTTGCCAGTCTACTTTCTCTCCACCTTTCAGAACTTCTTATTTTTGTTTTATGTGTCAAATCCAGGGGTTAGTTGACCTTCGTGAGAGGGATAGGGGAAAGATGGACTACCTTCTTGGAAACAGAAATGCATTTTTCCAAGGGGCAGGCATAGACATGGCTAACTTTGTTTCTTTTCTTTTTTTTTTTTTTTTTAATTTTTAATGTTTTATTTATTTCTGAGAGAGAGAGAGAGACCGCGTGAGCAGGGGAGGGTCAAAAAGAGAGGGAGACACAGAATCTGAAACAGGCTCCAGGCTCTGAGCTGGCTGTCAGCACAGAGCCCGACGTGGGGCTCGAACCCACGAACCGCGAGATCATGACCTGAGCCAGAGTTGGACGCTTAACCGACTGAGCCACCCAGGTGCCCCTGGCTAACTTTGTTTCTGATGACATTTCAATGCAGAGTCTCTGACTCATATTCCTTCTGGATGTGGGTGAAAGTGAGTTTTACCACTTCTGGGCCTGCCTATAAGACATCTACACAATACCCACCCCCACACTCCATAATAAAAACAGGCACCAGTATTGAAGGTGCTGGCATTGTATGCTAGAAAAAGTCTAGATCCTTCCACTTGGAGAGCTCTCTGACTTTCTTTAGTCTGCAAAGTAGGTGACAAATAAGCCTGTATTGTATAAGCCACTGAGATTTTAGGGCTGTTACAGCAGTTAATATTTATTTAGACCAGTGCACCATGTCCCTTCTCTTTTCTTTGCTTTCTGCACTAACAAGGCTGGATCTCAAGGTTCATCTATGCAATGTTTATCAAGTGACTCCCCCACCTTGTCTTTCTGCTGCACAAATCCCAAACTGTTCATTCTCTATCATGGCAGCTGTACACTTTCTCTGTCTTGTTCTGGGCTGACTGAGTGCTGCCAGGTGCAATTCAGTGATGGTGCCAGTTAGTGCCACTCCTTCAGTCTCAATTCACTGGGCTCTCAGCAGCCCTTAGCAATCCTTAGATGTGCCCCCGGTCAGTTCCCTCTCTGTTTTCTCTAGGCCCTATCCCAACACTTTACTCTTATTCTCTACTCCCCATTTCAAGTCCTTGCTTCTCCTTAGAGTGGAAAAAATCTTCAGAGAGGTATAAGCTTCCTCAGCTGTCTGTCCTCTCACTTAATGAGCTTCACTAATGCTTCCTCTCCTTTCTTTCTTTTTTCAATATTTATTTATTTATTTACATCCAAGTTAGTTAGCATATAGTGCAACTATGATTTGAGGGGTAGATTCCTTAATGCCCCTTACCCATTTAGCCCGTCCCCCCTTCTACAACCCCTCCAGCAACCCTCTATTTGTTCTCTATATTTAAGAGGCTCTTATGTTTTGTCCCTCTCCCTGTTTTCATATTATTTTTGCTTCCCTTCCCTTACGTTCAACTGTTTTGTATCTTAAATTCCTCATATGAGTAAAGTCATATGATATTTTTCTCTCTCTGACTGACTATTTCGCTGAGCCTAAGTTCTATCCATGTAGTTGCAAATGGTAAGATTTAATTCTTTTTGATTGCTGAGTAATATTCCATTGTGTATACATACCGCATCTTCTTTATCCATTCATCTGTCGATGGACATTTAGGCTATTTCCATACTTTGGCTATTGTCATAGTGCTGCTATAAACATTGGGGTGCATGTGCCCCTTCAAAACAGCTTACCTGTATCCCTTGGATAAATATCTAGTAGTGCAATTGCTGGGTTGTAAAGTAGGTCTACTTTTAATTTTTTGAGGAACCTCCATAATGTTTTCCAGAGTGGCTGCACCAGTTTGCATTCCCAACAGAAGTACAAAAGAGATCCTCTTTCCCTGGATCCTTGCCAACATCTGTCATTGCCTGAGTTGTTATTGTTAGCCATTCTGGCAGGTGTGAGGTGGTATCTCATTGTGGTTTTGGTTTGTATTTTCCTGATAATGGTGTTGAGCATTTTCTCATGTGTTGGTTTGCCATCTGAATGTCTTCTTTGGAGGAGTGTCTATTTGCCCATTTCTTCATTGGATTATTTGGTGGAGTGTTTGTGTGTGTGTGTGTATGTGTGTGTGTGTGTGTGTGTGTGTTGAGTTTGATAAGTTCTTTTTATAGATTTTGGATACTAACCCTTTATCTGATATGTCATTTGCAAATATCTTCTCCCATTCTGTTGGTTGCCTTTTAGTTTTACTGATTGTTTCCTTTGCTGTGCAGAAAGTTTTTGTTTTGATACAGTCCCAATAGTTCATTTTTGTTTTTGTTTCCCTTGCCTCTAGAGACGTCGTTGAGTAAGAAGTTGCTGTGGTTGAAATCAAAGAGGTTTTTGCCTGCTTTCTTCTCTAGGATTTTGATAGCTTCCTGTCTTATGTTAGGTCTTTAACCCATTTTGAGTTTATTTTTGTGCATGGTGTAAGAAAGTGGTCCAGGTTCATTTCTCTGCATGTTGCTGTTCAGTTTTCCCAGCACTATTTGCTGAAGAGACTATCTTTTTTTTCTTCTTTCATAGTTTATTGTCAAGTTGGTTTCCATTTAACACCCAGTGCTCATCTCAACAAGTGCCCTCCTCCATGCCCATCACCCCCCTTCTCCTCTTCACCCCCATCAGCCCTCAGTTTTTTCTCAGTATTCAAGAGTATCTCATGGTTTGCCTCCCTCCCTCTCCCCAACTATTTTTTCCCCTTCTCCCCCATGGTCCTCTGTTAAGTTTCTCCTGACCCACTTATAAGTGAAAACATGATATCTGTCTTTCTCTGCCTGACTTATTTCGCTCAGCATAACACCCTCAAGGTCCATCCATGTTGCTACACATGGCCAGATTTCATTCTTTCTCATTGCCATGTAGTATTCCATATANGATATCTGTCTTTCTCTGCCTGACTTATTTCGCTCAGCATAACACCCTCAAGGTCCATCCATGTTGCTACACATGGCCAGATTTCATTCTTTCTCATTGCCATGTAGTATTCCATTGTATAGATTAACCACATCTTCTTGATCCATTCGTCAGTTGATGGACACTTAGGCTCTTTCCATGTTTTGGCTATTGTTGAGAGTGCTGCTATGAACACTGGGGTACAAGTGCCCCTATGCATCAGCACTCCTGTGTCCCTTGGGTAAATTCCTAGCAGTGCTATTGCTGGGTCCTAGGGGAGTTCTATTGTTCATTTTTTGAGGGACCTCCAAACTGTTTCTGAAGAGATTGTCTTTATTCCATTGGATATTCTTTTCTGTTTTGTCCAAGATTAGTTGGCCATATGTTTGTGGGTCCATTTCTGGGTTCTCTATTTTGTTCCATTGATCTGAGTGTCTGTTTCTGTGCCATTACCATACTGTCTTCATGATTACAGCTTTGCAAGTCCAGCATTGTGATGACTCCAGCTTTGGTTTTCTTTTTCAATTGGCTATTTGGGGGTCTTTTCTGGTTCCATACAAATTTTAGGATTGTTCATTCTAGCTCTGTGAAGAATGTTGGTATTATTTTGATAGGGATGGCTTTCTTTATTTTCTATAACCTATCCTCCCCTTCTTTCCTCTAGTCCAGAGAGACATTACCTTTCTATCTTTCAAAGTATGTGAGTTTCCTAGGGCTGCTGTAATGAAGTCCCTTGAACTGAGTGGCTTGAACACCAGAAATCTTTTGGCTCACAGTTCTGGAGGACAAAAGTCCAAGATCCAGGTGTCATCAGAGTTGGCTGATCAGAGGGTTTCTGGTGGTTTTTTGGCAAGCTTTGACATTCCTGATCTCTGCTTTATCTTCACATGATGTTCTCCCTGGATGCATCTTGGGGTTCAGATTTCCCCTCAGCTCTTTTCTCCAACACTTGCTTCTCCATCTGTGTCTGTATCCTAACAAATTACACCAGCCTCTGCCAAAGACAGAATATTGTCAATTGTATTTGTGAGGTGCTCAGCCATCAAATATTGGGGATTCTGCCACATCTCTTCCAGCTATGCCCTCTATACTATACCAGGGATAGTCATGATCTGCTTAGGAAGTTGCAAGGAATCCCAATGGTTTTCTTGTTTCTACTCTTATGGTCTTCGACTCCATCCTCCATGCCCTGCTTTCCAGATGCAGCTCTTGGTTTTTTTTAAATGTACAGTTCTTTTGTGTGTGTGTCTATGTGTGATGAAATATATACAGAATATCTATCATCTTTACCATTTTAAGTGTATAGTTTAGTGGCATTAAATATATTCACATGGTTGTGTAGCCTTCACCACCGTCCACCTCCAGAATTCTTTTATTTTGTGAAACTGGAACTCAGTCTCCATTAAACACTACCTCCTCATTCTTCTCCTCCCCCAGCTCCTGGTACCCACCATTCTGCTTTCTGTCTCTATGATTGTGACTATTCAAAGTACCACAGGTAAGTGGTATAATATAGTATTTGTCTTTTCGTGACTGGCTTATTTTACACAGTGTAATGTCTTTGAGGTTCATCCATGTGTAACATATTATAGCATTTCTTTCCTTTCCAAGGCTAGGTAATTCCATTGTATGTATATGCCATATTTTGCTTATCCATTCCTCTGTCAATAGACACTTGAGTTCCTTCCACATTTCACCTATTGTGACTAATGCTGCTGAGGACATGGGTATACAAACACCTCTTTGAGACTCTGCTTTCAATTCTTTTGGGCATATGCCCAGAACTGGAATCACCGAATCATATAGTAAATCAATTTTTGATTTTTTGAGGAATCGCCAAACTGTTTTCCACAGTGATTGTATCATTTGACATCCCCACCAACAGTGCACCAGGGTTCCACTTTTTCCACACCCTTATCAATGCTTATTTTCTGTTTTTTTTTTTTTTGAGAGTAGCCATCCTAATGGGGGTGAAGTGGTGTCTTGCAGCTTCGATTTGCATTTCTCTAATAATTAGTGATGTTGAGCACCTTTTTATGTGCTACTGATCAATTAAATATCTTTGGAGAAATGTCTATTCAAGTCCTCTGCTTTTTTTTTTTTTTAAAGTAAGTTGTTTACTTTTTGTTGTTGAGTTGTAAGAGTTTTCTTTGTATTTAGGATATTAATCCCTTATCAGACATATGATTTGCAAATATTTTGGGTTTTTTTGTGTGTGAGTCTCTCTCTCTCTCTCTTTTGCTGCAGCATTGCTGGAACATGGGTCCCTTGCTAAGTGTGCTAGTTGGGTAATCCTAGTTGAGTGTGGGCGTGGGTGGGGGCTATGTTGAAAATGCCACTGCCCACAGCACCCCACCCTCCACTGATGCTCAGGGTGTTCCTGGAGTGGACAGAACTGACAGTGCAAGTTGGTGACTCAAGGGTGAGGTAAAGCATTGGGTCCAACAGCCCCGGGGCCTTGTTTAGAAGGCAGAATGTAGACTTAGGAAGGGTGAAGACAGAATCACCTGCTGAAGCCTGAGAGAGAGGAAAAGCAGAGTGGAGGGAGGGAAGGGAAAAGGAGTGAGGGAGAAAGGAGGTTAGGGAGCCTGCTGCTGGCTCTTCTGCCTTTGTGAGTACATGATAATTTTGCATTCCAAGGGAGGTTACCTGTCACTCTCACTTGCTCTAAGTGAGCTGAGAATTTTCCTGAACTCCAGGGAGGGGGTGAGGTAGCAGCACTTACTTTGGACCTTCACCAACTACACTTCTAAGATCTACCTTAAGTTGACTGGTGGGGGAGGAGGGGCAGGGGTCTTGTAGGCATGAGTGATTCGGTTCAGCCAGGGGTAAGGGGTAACTCAAGAGTCTAGCTGAATGAGGTGGTCATTCCTTCAGCAAACTAAATATGTGTTTTGCATCACAGAAGTAACACAAGGTGAAAATGTTGTAAAGTTCTGGGTTCTGGGTTGGCTTTACATCAGATCACACAGGCTGGCCTTGTTCAAATTTCTTAACTTTTGGGCTTTGGTTTCTTTAACCCTAACTTGAAAGGATTGGCCTACATGAGGCAGTAGGCTACAATGAATTACTAGGTTAAAGAATCAGGGGTGCTTGGGTGGCCCAGCAGGTTAAACATCCAACTCTCGATTTTGGCTCAGGTCATGATCTCTCAGTTCATGGGATTGAACCCCTCCTCCACACTCTCTTTCTCAAAACAAATAACCCTTAAAAAATTGGAATAGAATAGAAAACATCTTAGTGCTCAGTATTATTTTATGAGACTTTTGTTTCCGACATAAATACGGGTGATAATTCTGGGCTGAAATGTAACACTTATTTCTTATTGTGGGTTTCAGGTGAAAACTTTTTTTTAATGTTTATTTATTTTGAGAGAAAGAGAATGCATGCACACACAAGTAGGGGAGGACCAGAGAGAGGAAGAGGAAAAAATACAAAGTAGGCTCGACACTGTCAGTGCAGAGTCCCATTTGGGACTCAGTCATCATGACTTGAGCCCCTGAGCCGGTATCACGTCTGACACTCAACTGACTGAACCACCCAGATGCCTTCAGGCAAAAACTTTTTTATTTGTTTTTAATAATGAGCTATGAGTGAGGTTTTTTTTTAAATTATTTTTTTAATGTTTTATTTATTTCTAGGAGAGAGAGAGAGAGACAGTGTGAGCAGGGGAGGGTCAGAGAGAGAGGGAGTCACAGACTCTGAAACAGGCTCTAGGCTCTGAGCTGGCAGTCAGCACAGAGCCCGACGTGGGGCTCGAACCCACGAACCGCGAGATCATGACCTAAGCGAAAGTCAGACGCTTAACCGACTAAGCCTCCCAGGCGCCCCCATGCAAAAACTTTTAAGAGCACTGGAGAGGTAGATGTTCCTTTCCAGCAACCACATTTTTGTATTTCTAGGTTAGTTATCAAATACCCCAAGTGCATAATATTTTTTAACTTTTCTCCTCATCTGTGTGCGCACTCACACACACACACACACACTTTTCCAGGGATCTTCCTTTATTTTTCATTTTGAGAAATCAAAAAGTGATGTGATCGTAAGAGTAGGAGTGGAAGGAGGAACAAACAAAGAGAAGCAAGAACTTGACATTGGGTTTCTGGAGGCCTGTGGGGCCCAATGTGCCATTCCTCCTGTAGATACGGCAGAGGAGCGATCCGCTGAAGCCCAGAGATGTGTCTTCCCAGTGCCTTCTTGTTCCTCTGCCTCCCGGGTAAGTGCGCTGTGGAACAGGGCCATGTCTGCTCTGTTGAGCTGATGGGGAGAAAGAGAATCTACAGGGAGAGATCCATATAGGAGGTGTGGAAGGCTGGGAAAATCTTCCTAGAAGATTCAAAGTATTGTTCTACTTACTTGATCCTCCCACCTACCCTCCCTTGTGAATGGATAAGGGAAATATTATCCTCTGGATAATCGCCCACCTGACTTTTCCTGACTTGGGGCATAACTCCTATTTGCCAGTGGTTCTTCTATGTGCAGAATCATGTGTTGCCCTTGTCAGGGAGAGAAAGGGGTTGACGTAAGGCTAGTCAGCACATGGCTTCAGCCTCTCCCAGCTCTTAGTCTCTTTCTTCCATGTCTCTGCTCCCACCTAACTCCTGGGCTGGAGAGGAAGCATCCTATACGCTTCTTCCCCCCAACCACCCACAACCTGGGGGAACACCAGATTACCCACCTCGGGGTCCTCACTCAGAAGCAGAGTAGTACAGCTTTAGCCCTGTAACTTGAGAGAAACTCCCTCTGTCTCCCTTCTGTCTTCTATGTTCCAATTCCAGATCCCACTCCTTGTAATGCTGTGTTAACATGAGGATTATTGAAGCCTGGACATGACATGGATAGTCAGGGATGAGTCCTGTCAAGAGAGGCTTTGAGGATTAAACCCACTAACACATGTAAAGAGTCTAGAACAGTGTCCACTTACTCTTAAACCCTGAATCAATATTTGCTGTTATAATGAGGACAGTGCTGGGTGCTTGCTCAATTTTCTTACTCTCCCTCTTAATGGAGGAGAGCCAGATTGGACCTGTAACAGAGTGAAAAATCACCCAAGAGAGATGATTCACACCAACATCACCTCCAGAGACCCAGGAAAGTCAAATGGTTTTGTGGGGGCTGAGGGAGGGGAGAAGTGAGTGTGGAGGGAGGATTTGAGAGATGAGTATGTATGTTATGGAGGGAAGTGCATTTGCCATAGAGGGAAGATTTTTTCTGGTTTGCTAGAAAGGCAGGAGAAAATTCATCTTGCTCATAGATCTGAGGGGAACACAGCTGCCCATGTGGGCATGTGTTTGTGCAGCTAGGCGTGTTTCCTGTAGAGGGGTGAGCATGGAAAGATGTGGTGTGGGGAGGGATTCCATCAGGGATGGGGAATGGTGTCTCTGTTCACTGAAGGTCACTGCAGGTTGGTGAGTAGGGGACAGGAACTCCAGAGTGCACTGAATGAGGTGTGTGGGTTTGTGTTTTTCAGGCTATTTCACTCTGAGCATTCCCAGGATCTTAAAAGGCACAATGGGAGGAACATTGGTGATGGAGTGCCGGTACAATGTGGGAGAGGAGGGTCACAGGAAGTTCTGGTGCCGAGGGCCCAAATGGACAGACTGTGTCCGAGTCATTGAAACGACAGAGACCTCGGGGCAAGAGGTGAGGCGTGGCCGAGTGACCCTTCGAGACAACCCCAGAGAGCACCTTTTCCATGTGATCACGGAGGATCTGGTGGAAGGAGATGCAGACACTTACTGGTGTGGGGTGGACAGGGCCACAAGTGTCCCTGAAGCCCCAGTGGCCATAACTATTTTTCCAGGTAATCTCTTCCCACACCTTTTGCCTGCATGGGCTGAGGTCATGGGTGCCCAGTCTCTCTTGCTGAGTGAAGGGAGGCTCCAGCCAAGGCCCATGACTGGCTGCCCAGGGAGATAAGGAATGTATCTGTGTGTAGGTACATGTGTCTGTAAGAGCATACATCCGATCCTACATGTAAGTGTGACAGGTGACATAGGTCATGTTGCAGCTTGAGCCCTGGAGTCAGAAAACTGTGTTCAAGTCTCAGCTCTGCCACTTGCTGGCTGTGTGACTTGGGCAAGTTACTTAACTGGTTTGTACCTCAGTTTCCTCATTAGTAAAATGGGATAACAATAGTGTCTAGAGTGGTTGAGAGCATTAAATGAGTTGGCAGGGGTAAAGCACTGATCACAGTGGCTGGTAGTTAGTTAGAGCTTACAAGATGGTAGCCATTGGTACTATCATCCAGACCAAATCAAAGCTGCAGCACTCACATCTCCAGGTTCTGGCAGGGAAAAGTTGCCTTGTATCTGGGTTCTAGGTGGTCCCCTTGGTTCTCTCCCTCAGTCATTGAAACATTATTGCCTGTCTATCATGGACCGAGTCTGGCGATGTCAGAGGCAGGCGGGGAAAGTAGATAGATTCAGTCTTCACAGCCCAGTGGACTTGCAGGGAGTTGCAGATGTGGACCTTGGAGTGGAGGTGAGGAAGAAAAGGGACAGAGAACAGGGGAGCTTGGGAATAGGAGTGGGGCAGGGGAAGTCCATCCTAAATGGACCGGCAGCCACTCACTCTGTATGGATGGTGACAGGTGCAGTGTAAGTGTGTGTGAGGGCTAGTGAGATAGGAGAGTGATTGAGTGGGGAGGGGTTACCCTGGGTACAGGGACCTCAGGAATGCCCCCTCCAAGGAGGGGCACATGAGCTGTGTCATGGCCCCCTGCCCTATGGCTCCCCTGGGACCCCAGCCCTGGTCTCCTGCTGCTTCTTAGCCGTGAACGCAACTATGTAGTTACAGCTCCCTTGCTCAGGCCCCCACTCAGAAGGGAGCATGTGCAAATCCATACCAGCATTTTTTCCATGTTTTTTATTTTATGCCATGTGCCTGATCTGTGTGCAGGGTGAGGGAAGGCGGGATGGTCTGGGTCCTGCCTTTTGGGACTTTTAGATCCCCACAGTGGTGAGAATGTGTTGGAGCCTCACCTGAAGGCCTCTTGTGGGGTTTCCTGGAGGGTTGGCCAAGGACTCTGAAAGACCCCTTCTTCCAGCATCCCCTACCTATGCCTGGGATGTCTTGGTGTGAGATACGGCTGGGGGCCTCCCTAGAAAAGTAATATAGGGTCCTCCTGCCAGGTCCTGGCACCTTCTCCAGGGACATTTCTCCTCTCTGTGTAATCACAGGGTCCCTTGAGAAAGGAGAGATGTGCAGTTTTGTGACAACTGCAGACTTTGAGCCATTGGGAGGTTGGGGCACAGAGTGACTTGTGACCTGCTCTGTAGGCTCAGCGACAGTATCAATGCCGACTACTGAGACATTGGCCAGCATGGGAGACCCAGCTCTAACCAGTCACATGGCCAGCCCTGGCCTTTCCTCTTGGTAAGAAAAGCCATATCCATGAAGAAGGTTCCCACTATCCTGACTGTATAGTTTCCTGGTGGGGATGCCAGCCTGGGGCATCCCTGGCTTTGGTGTGACATATTTGGTGTACCTGTTGCAGGCCCCAAGGAGAGCCAGGACCCCCATACTTGGCATCTGCTTTTGTTCTCTCTTCTGTCTCCTTCCCCATCTTTAAATGTGAGGGTGTTAGTAGCCAGTGTTTGGGTTCCCATTGCAGATGTACTTTTTATTAGTAGGGTGATGACACTGGGCAAGTCACCTAACCTCTATGTCTCAGTTGCCCCATCTATAAAATGAGGATGATTCAGGTCACGTGGATGGCTTAGTCAGTTAAGTGTCTGACTTTTGATTTTGGCTCAGGTCATGATCTCATGGTTCATGAGATCAAGCCCCATGTTAGGCTCTGCACTGACAGTGTGGAACCTGCTTGGGATTCTCTCTCTCCTTCTCTCTGCCCTTTCCCTACTCTCTCTTTCGCTCTTAAAATAACTAAATAAACATGAAAAAAAATGAGGGTGATTCTAGTAACTATGGCTGTTCTAGTTATTTGTGGCTGTTTTATGTCAAACATTGGTCAAAAAATATAATCATTTATGATGTTCCTGGATTTTGAGTCAAGCATTTGGACAAGATACAACAGGGAGATTTGTCTCTGCCCCAGGATGTCTGGAACCTGAGCTGGAATCCCACATGTGGCCTCTGCATGTGGTCTGGGCTTCCTCACAATATGGTGGCTGGGTTCATGAGCAAGTATTCCTAGAGAGCCAGGTGGGTTCTCTCTCCTTCTCCTGATCTATTCTCAGAAGTCACATGTTGGTTCTACCATGTTCTGTAGTCAAAGCAATCACTAGTTCATCCCCCTTCAAAGGGATGAGGAATAGATTATACCTCTTGATAGAGAAGAGTCAGGCTTCTGGAAGAACATGTGGGAAATATTGCTGTGGCCATTTTTGGAAAATACAACTTGCCACAGGCATGATAACAGAACAGCCTTACAGAGTCACTGTGAAGAATACATGAAGAGAACAAGGTGAAGCATGGAGCCAGTGCTCCCCACATAGTAAGCTGTCCTCCCTTCTGCTCTCTCTTCTGTCTCTCTGTCCTGGGGAAGAACTTATCAGAACCAGCATTGGGTGGTGGTGGTGCTGATGATGGTCCATGACTTGTGTGCTGGGTTCAGGGTCCAAAGGTGGGATACAGAGTGGCCTCTTTCACAAATGTGCTGCAGCCACTTTCTTCTGAATTATTTCCTCCACCAGGCCCTTCCTGCTCTTTGCCAGCTTCCTATTCCTGGTCTGGCTGAAGGTCATCCTCCTCCTGAGCTTCGGCTATGCTGCCTTTTGGTTGGCTTGGCTTCAGCATCGCCTCTGAGGGAGATGATCTGCCTGGACCAGTGTAACAGCAGCTCACACCCCAGTGGCTCCCTGTCTGGTGATACAGTTCCTGGCTTCTCTGCTCCAAACTTAGCCTGGACTCCTGCCTGGGATGTGAAGCCAGAAATGAATCAGCACCACTAGAGACTTTTGCACCTGGACATTGAATCATCTTTGCCAGATTCTTTCCTGGGCTGGCCTGACAGAAGACACAGGAAACGGTGTGAGGACATGGGTTCTGGACTGAGATGGATGTGTGTTCAAACCTCAGTGCTGCCACTTACCACATGACCTAGGAGAGGTTATTCGATGGCTCTCATCATCTGTTTCTTGGATTTGTATATAATTGAGATAATACATGGAGGACATTGGCTGTGTAGGGGGAACTTCCACATGGAGCTGCCATGGCAATTGCTAGTTTGGGTCCAGGGCACAGGGAGGAGGGTAAGCAGTTAAGGGACCTGGCAGGAGCAAGCCAGTCCTCCTGCGACTTCTGCTTGACTCTGGGCAAAATGCAGGGAGGTGGTTAGCCCCCAGAGGCCCCACCCACATCTGTCTGTGCCAAACATGCGTTCAGCAAATGGGAGAAGAAGATGAAGAATGGGGGTCTTGCTTTAAAGGGCAGCTGAAAGCACCATCCCTATGTGCAGTAGGTGCTAGGAAGAGGGTTTTCTTGTGACAAGCTGCAAACAGAGCTGCTTCAAGGGCAGTGAATGTCCAGGCATGAGGGGGCCTGACCTGGATCCAGACTGAACTCCTTCCTCTCCTTCTCTCTCTTTGTCCCTCTGTCCTCCTCCATCCTTAGTGGCCTCTGCCTGGGGAGGAGTTCCTTTCTCCTTCCTTAAGGTTCAGCCCTTATGTCCTGGGGCACAGAAATCACATCTTATCTGCTCTTCTTTTTGATACTCCTCTCCCCTGGATTTGTATGATCTCCAGAAGAATCTTGCATGCCTTCTATGCCTTCATCCAAGGTGTTGCTAAAAAATACTGAACAGGTGAGCTCTCAGGTGGAACATTTGAGGATCTGATTGCAGATGGTTTGGCTTCTTTCTTGCAGGAAGAGGCATGTGGTAGCCACCCAACACCATCCCGCTAGACAGTTGTGACAACAGGCTATTAGTGCTTCACTTCTAGTTGAAGAAATATATTCTCACACTTTTTCATGAGTTAATTAGCAAGACAATAACCTCTTAACTCCTAGCACCCTAAGTAAGTATACCGAGAGGCCTAGTCAGAGCTAAGGGGAAATGAGTGTAGGATGAACCTACTCCCTTCTAATGAATAGGATATGGCAAAGTAACAGGATGCCACTCTGCCATTAGGTTACAAAAAGACTCTTGGAGTGCCTGGGTGGCTCAGTCAGTTAAGCATCTGACTCTTGATTTCTGCTCAGGTCACGATCTCGCTGTTGTGAGACTGAACCCTGCATCAGGCTCAGCCCTGGGTGTGGAGCCTGCTTGGGATTCTCTCTCTCCCTCTCCCTCTGCCCCTCCCCTACTCACTCTCACATGCTTTCTCTCTCTCTCTCTCTCTCAAAAAAAAGTCCCTAGTTTCTGTCTCATTGGCTTCCCCTTATTTGTTGTGAGGGGATCCAGATGCCATGTTGTGAGCATGTTGGAGAAGAACATATGGCAAAGAACTGAGGGGGTTTCTGGCCAATAACCAGAAAAGCCTTGAGTTCCATGGTCTGTGAGCAACTAAATCCTGCTGGTGTCTACATGAATGAGCTTAGCAACTAACTGATCCATCCTCAGTTGAGCCTTCAGAGGAGAGCACAGTCCCATTCAACACTGACTGCAGCCTTCTGAAAAACCTGTAAACAAAGTCAAGCACAATTCCTGTGAAATTGTATATGTTATTGTTTTAAGCTAAGTTTTGGAGTAATTTGTTGTGCAGCAGTAGATAACTATGATCCTATGAGTTGCCTAAGAGTAGGACCAGGAATGAAGGCTTATCTTTCTGCCTTCTCAGAATCTAGCACAGTGTTGACACACAGAAAGTGCACGGAAATGTTGGTTGCAGTGATGGGAAGTCACTGGTGAATCTAGGATTACCCCATCAGGGCAGGAGGCAGAGATAGTTCAATATACATGCTCCATTTCAGGAGTGTGTAAAAAAGGCTTCATGCAGTGTGTTTCTTTCATTCAGTTCTTACTTATCTCCAGGAAGATCCAGAGCCATGGCAGTGACTTGGCCAGTTTGATGACTTAACTCCTGGAATTCTCACATAGTCACTAATGAGTGAGATTATTCTGTGCATCTGACACAGTGGGTCAGTATAGAGCAGGTGGTCAGCATTGTTGCATGTCAGCATGAAGATTCATGATATGCCCAGGGTGCCTGGATTGTAGGTACTTCATCAATACTCTTTAAGAAATTTTGCCACCAAACTGAAGTGGGCTTCCCTGGGTGGAGGCATCTCACACATGTCTCTAGTTTGCAGCCAGAGAGAAGTGCATATTCTCATGGCCCTTGCAGAGAGGGGTGACTTGGAGTCCTGCACCCCTACCTCTAGCGTTTGCCCATAGATACCATTCCCGCAACTCCTGTATCTTTCACTGTAATAAACTTTCACCATGGCCATAACTTGTTAAGTTGTATGAGTCCCTCCAGTGAATCACCAAACTAGTGGGAGATCATGGGACCTCTGGTGCAGAGTGAAATGGTGTTTAGGAGGTAAAAGAGGAGCTTGTTGCTATGAAAGGAAGGGGATGGGCTCTATTCATCCCTCCCTAAGCTCCATTATTTGGCAGAAGAGTAGCATCCCCAAAGATGTCCACATTGTAACCCCCAGAACCTGTGAACATTTTACCTTTCACGGAAGAAAAATATTTTACAGATGTGATTAAGTTAAAGATCCTGAGATGGAGAGATTGTCCTGGACTATCCAGTGGGTCCAATGTTATTGTAAGGGTTCCTATGAAACAGAAGCTAGAGGGTCAGTGTCATGGAAAGAGATGTGATAATGGAAGCCAAGGAGTGATATGGAGCCATGAGCTGCATGGAAGAAAGCAAGGAAGTGGATTCTGCCCTGGAGCTTCCAGGAGGAATGAAGCCGTGCTGACACTGTGACTTTGATCCAACGAAACTAATTTCAGACTTCCAACATCTAGAACTTTAAGACTGGTATACATTCACCCTTCCTCTGTGTGACACTATAATGAGCATCCAGGTTGAAGAAGCTTTGAACTATGCAGGGATGGAAACAGCTGGACCAGAAACCTCCCCTCCCCCCAAGAGGACCTGTGTGTGACCACAGTGGACAGGCACTTCCCACAGGGCAGGACTGGAGCTGTGGAAAGCTATAGGGCTGAAAGCAGAGGACAGCCTGAGATCTAGTGGTTACTGGCCTCCCAGGGCTGGGTTCAGTCTGCAGTGTCTGGGTGGGGCCTCAGCAGGTGAGGGAACAAGGTGCCATCAAGTTCCCGTTGTGGGCGTGATTTTGGATCACTGTCTATTTCAGTAGGTTCTTCCCCTTTCCTAATTTCACAGCTTAAAATGAAGAAGCAGCAGAGGAAGGAAGTAGGTAACAAAATACGGACAGGAAATGGACAGTATTGAGGGCTGGAACTCTTAGGCCAGATGTCAGATGACAAGGATCTGGGTGTTCTGGGGCCAGGGAGACAGGATCATGGGTCTGTTTGTAACTCAGCCCCCTCTCTGCCTCCAGGTGACTTGGGTTAGGACTTGTCACTTACCAAATCTTCCCTGGGAGGAGGAAGTGGAGAAAAGGGTGAAGGAAGTTCAGGAGAGCAGGGAACACACAGGTCCCATGAAACCACCACCACCTAAGCAGATGGGTGGGAGGGTAACGAGACTATGGCTGTCACTACAAGCCATGGGATGAAGGGATCATTTTGTCAGCCCACAGGTGTGTATGTGCACTTGTGGGATCAGTTGCTAACATTACACCAGGATCTGTGCTTAGCATTTGACATCAGGGATCTCATTTATTCCTAAAAACAGTCCTTAAGAGGTGGATACCACCATGCTTATGAAGAACCTGGAGGCTACAGAGGTGCCAGGCAGGGAGAGGTGTACTCTCCTAAGCAGTGGAAGACCAGTGGTTAAGGGGGACAACAGACAAGCTTCCTACAAGGAGCAGAATAAAGACAAGCCAGAGGCGTGGTGTTTGGGTGTGTAGGGCCTCAGAAGGGCGGGCAGACCCTAATTCCCAAGAGGCCCGATGGAGTGGCACAACCCGTTATGGGCCTGGGGAGGGTGCCTGGGGCAGCAGTAATGTGAGTGGTCGGACCAATGAGCCATTGTAGGTAGAATTAGCAATGGCTTGGGCGTGCAACCACCAAGCATCCAGGTTCCACTGTGACATGTGCAGGCAAGTGATTGTTGATCATGCACCAGAAGGTCTCAGCGGCCAGCCCCAGTTGTTGTCTTTGAGGAGCCAAACAAAGGATCCTGAATTGGTCTTGAGCTGCACTAGGGAGTCTAGACAGAGGGATTTCAGTAACATTTGAGGAATTACTGCATTTTATAAAACCAGACTGAACAAGTCAATGCCAAACTGCTGGCCAGAATCAAAGGGGGAAGTCTCATCACCCAGTTTGTGAAAACTTTGCTTTGCTTAGTGAAACAGGTTCTGGTTGTAGACCCTGGCTTCAAGGATGAGACTCACTAGCCCAGTGCAGCCATTCTGCACAGCAACCTGTCAGGTTAAGTATATGTTTATCTCAGAACCTGGAACCTGGAAATCCTGCTGTGGGGTATATGTCCCAGGAAAATTTTATGCAGGCCCATAGCTTGTGTGCTAGAGGATGTCCATTAGGCACTGTTCATGGGGCAGGGAGTTGGGGACTGCCTAGGTGTCCAAAATGGGGCACTGTAGAAAAGCCTTGGGTGTCTGCTATGGAATACAACGTGGAACTGGAGAGAGCAAACTCTGTGAACACATAGGGACATGAATGAGGCTTAAGAACCTGGTGCTGAGTGTAAAAAGGAAAACCAGAATGAGATAGATGGCACAAAACCATGTGGTTTTAAACATATGCATACAAAGCAAGCATATGACCCTTATGATCACGTGGAGGCAAGAGTGTCCACTGAAGGCACAAGAATGGCTGTCTTTGAGGAGTGTGAACAGGGGATAGATTTGAAAACACCAAATAAAGAAATGACAAGTTTCGGGGGACTTTCCTAGACTAATGACCTCAACACAGAGGTTCCCGAAGGAATCTCCAAAGACAAAGCAAAACAAAGCAAAACTGAAGACAGAAAACCTGGGAAAGCGTATTGGGGCAAGATTAGGAAAGAATGATGTTACACAGGTGTAGGGTGGCTCAGAGGCAGATGTCAAGTCTGCCAGCGCTGGGGTTGGGAGGGAAGGCTTCATCTGCATCTTGAAGGAAGCCAAGAGGGTACAGGTGCCGGGGCAGGTGGCTGGGAGCCTGGATGGGTATGGAGAGAACACTGTGTGCACTGGTTTGCTGACCTGAGAGAACATTTGCTGTGTGGGGACTGGAAATCATGTGAAGAAGTGGCTGGGGGACAGACCGTGAGCTGTGGAGGACAGAGAGGCTGGAGGCCAGCCAGAAGCCAGGTCTTGTGTATGGCACCAGGGTCTGGACCTGACCGTAGCTAAGATGAGATGGTCAAAGTTTGACAGCAAGGAAGCCACTGAATCAGACTTCAAAGATTCCTCGTTTTCTTTCAAAACTACCAGCAATGTCTGCATTGTCCACACCCTTGTGTCTGGATTCAAGACTGGTTTGAGGACCCACCACGCCTCTCCACTCTGGAGCCACTATTTCTATGGTAATAAGTTATTACCATATGATTGCCAGAAGTGGAGGAGAGGTCCAGACACCTGTCTCTAGGATGCAGCTCTCTTCTGTGGCTCCATCTCCCTTGCCCCGGTCCTCTCATTTCCTTTGAATCCTTTGAGGAATTTGTAGACTATTTTCCAAAGTAGTTGCACCATTTTCCATTCCCTTGAACAGGTATGTGGGTGTTCTGGCTTCTCGACATCTTTGTCAAGACTCACTCCCTGACCTTTTGATGCTAGTGGGTGTAAAGTGGTGTCTCACCGTGGTTTGGATTTGGATTCCTTGATGGCTAGCATTTCCCTAATGATGTCATCTGCGCTCATCTTTGGACTGCCTCAAGTTTCTACCTCCTCCCTAGCATGGTGAAGCAGACAGTAATAAGTGGAGTCTTTTCTAGAAACTAAGCCTCCTCCCCTATGGCAACTTCCCCCAAATGTATGTGTTTCAGGTGCTTCTCACAGTTGCTGGTGGGTCTGGGCAGGCCCCAGCCTTAAGGGCCTCTTGCTACCCTCTGGCAGAATGGTTCTGGGCAGTGGGTAGACACCAGATGGTGGTTCCCCTGTCATAGAAGCCATGCTGTGGATTGTGCAGCCTGAGGCCCTGAGCTACAAAGCATTGGTAAGACATTGGGGTGATGGAGGTGGGGAAGAGGCTGTCCTTCCTTTTGGAAAAGTGATTTCCCTACTTCTTAGCCACTAAGCTCTTGTTTGGTTTGCTGGCTTCCTCTACTGGCTTTCCCCCCAAATCCCAAAGGATAACAAACCAGATTGCGGCTTGTGAACTTGATTTGATAAAGTCTGGTATCAGGACCTCTGTGCCTCTGTCTTCTTATCTATAAAGCGAGAATAATGGCGCCTACCTTACAGCTTTGTTGTGAACTTCAGAAATAATTTGGGGGAAGCCGGTAGCACTGTGCTCTGGGAAGAGAAACAGTTATTGTTATAATTGGGACCCCTGCCTAGCTCCTCCTCAGTGTTACCCAGCCCAGACTTTTCCCAGAAGTTCAGATCTTATTCTCACATTGTCAATTCCTACTCAGCCGACTGGAATATTTGATTTTCCACTTACAAGTAGAATCCTGCCAGAAAAAAGGTCCACACCTTTTGATGGTTGAACAGAACCCACTGATCTGACCACCATTCTCTTTCCTTTCTTCACAGGAAGTGAGAAAGATCTGTGATTCTTTGGGCTTTGAGACCCAGAAGCTTATGTTTATTAATTAAAAAATTTATGTTTGTCTTCTTCCAAATATTAGACTTTGGCATTTTCAATAAATGTGATAACTATATTACATAGATTCTAAAGTTTAACTGGTTTTCTACTGTTATTTCCTTTATACCCTCATCTTTTTCAAATTTCAATTCTTTGGGTTGCTTTCTAAGTTGGGTGGAGTACTTTGAGTCTTAAAACTTTTTTTTTTTAACACAGCATAAATGGTTAGTGTTCATTTGGAGTCCTTGCATTTTTAAAATGTCTTTCTCTTTATCTACAAGGTAGAACTTTCTTGGACATTGATTTTTCTCTCTTGAAATTCCATAGACATTGCTCCACTGCATATATATTTAATTGTACACACACACACACACACACACACACACACACACACTTAATTGTAAGGTATACATAGAAAAGACTACTTAAAAAATATATATACCATTTACAGAATAATTGTAAATCAATATTTATATAGCTACAAATGAGGTCAAGAAATAGAACGTTGCCAGTACTCCAGAAATCTGCTTTCTGTTCATACCCTCTCCTTCTCCCACTAGATATATCCATTACTCTGATATTTGTGACATTCATTCCCTTGATTTTAAAAATTAACCTTATTGTAGTACATTTTACATATAAGAAAATGCAATACATCCACTTTATATGTACAGTTCAGTGAATTTTGACCATCTCCTTCCCTGTGACCAACACCACAATCAAGATACAGGACTTTTTCAATTACCCCAGGAAGTTCCCTTGTGTTCCTTTATAGACCACCCCTACTCCTGTTCCAGGCAACTATTGATCTGATTTCTGTCACCGTTATATGAATTTTATATAGTTTAGTCTTACCTACTTTGGGACTTCATATAAATGGGATAATATTGTAAATATGTTCTATGACTTGTTTCTTTCACTTAACATTATGCTTGAGATTGATCATGTTGCAGCTGTAGTGTGTCCATTTTTGTTGCTGAATAAGATTCAACTATGCAAATATACCACATATATTTATTCATTTTATTGTTGATGAACATTTGGTTGTTGCTAGATTTTGGAGTTATGACCAGGAATATGTTCTACGTTCATCCATAAGAAAATAAGGACAGTATATTAGTCACTTGCTTGTTTGTCTTAGATCCATTCATTGGCCTTCTCTATCTATCTATCTATCTATCTATCTATCTATCTATCTATCTATCTATCTTACTTTCCTATCATCTATCATTTATCTATCTCTATCATCTATCTACCTATCATATCTATCTATCTATCTATCTATCTGTCTATCTATCCATCCATCCATCCATCCACCATCTCTTTTTCTCTCTCTCTCTATCTTATCTATCTCTCAATCTATCTAGCTATCATCTATCTACATACCTATTCACAATAGTATATAGTCTCTTATTGTTGGGTAATTAGGGTCTTTTCAATTTTTCACTTACACGTATTCTCATTTCCAATTTTTTTCTTAGCCTAGATTATGCAAAGCAGAAATACTGGGCACAGAAAAAGGCCACTTTTAGAATTCTTTACACCTATTGCTAGATTGCATTGTAGAACCAGAGCACTGTGTCACCCACAAGGAGTATTTGGATCCCATAGCACTAAACCTTTGCTTGCCTTTACTATTACCTTAAGAACATCTTGACTAAGGAGCACCTGGGTGGCTCAGGTGGTTAAGTGTTTGACTCTTAATTTCAACTCAGGTCATGATCTCACAGTTCATGGGATCGAGCCGCAAGTTGGGCTCTGCACTGACAGTGTAAAGCCTGCTTGGGATTCTCTCATTCCCTTTCTCTGTGCCCCTTCTGTGTGTGTGCTTGCTCTCTCTCACAAAAATAAATAAATAAACATGAAAAAACCCATCTTGACTAATTTGGGAAAAGATATAATTTAATTGTTTTCATATATCCATGTATTTTTCTGAATATTATTAGCCCTTTGCCTTTCCTCTTTTGAGACTTACAGGTTCATGGTCTTTGCCAATTTTTTTTTAAAGATTTTAGTATTTCTCATTTTGATTTGTATAGGCTCTTTATGTTTTTGGCATTTTCCCCGTTTTTCCTATTTTATTATTTGTCTTTTTTTTTTTTTTTTTTTAACTACAGAAATGATTTATACTGGCTGGCTCCATTTCCTCATCCCTCCTTTCTCCCCAGTCTCTCCCATCCATCTTCACAAGGACCTCTATCCTCTATCTGGTCCAGAGGCGTCTTCTCTTTCTGCGTCTTACTTTACTTCTCTGTAGTGTTTGATTCAGCCAATGGCTCCTTCGTTCTGGAAATATGTTCTTTTCCCTGCTTTCAGACTCTCCTGGTTTTCTGCTTGCTTTGCTTTCCTCCTCCTTACCTTTTTTGCTGCCTTTGCTCTTCAGTCCACACATGTTGCTGAGCTTGGGAACCTGGGTCCTGGTGCTCTCCGTGTATCCCTTGGGTAACCACTGTGAAGTTCTAAGCATCTTCCCACAGCTCCTCACTAAGCATCTCCACTTTGACCTCTAACAGGCATGGAGAAACCCTTAGTGAAATGAAAAGTATTTCAGGCAGAGGGAACAGTACATGCAAAGCTCCTGAAACAAGAGAGCATTCGATGTAT
This sequence comes from Hyaena hyaena, assembly GCF_003009895.1. NCBI lineage: Eukaryota > Metazoa > Chordata > Mammalia > Carnivora > Hyaenidae > Hyaena > Hyaena hyaena. The sequence continues at coordinate 94,241 of NW_024080653.1, read as the reverse complement.
TCAAAGAACGGGAAGGAAACCAGTGAGTCTGTAGCCTGATAGGTGGGTGGGGAGGGGGTCGTGTCAAGTGGTGGTGGAATAGAGGACCAATGAGAGAGAAGGGGTAGACTTTGGTCATGTTGAGTGTGAGGTGCAACAGAAGCCAGGAGGTTCCAAAGGCACAGCAGAGCTGTGGGGAATGGAGCTGGAGACACTGGGCAGGGAATCTGAGGTGCTGCTAGAGGAACAAGTGGGAGCTGCTGCTTTCCTGGGGCGACATGGGGCTGTACCAAGTGGAGAAGCAGGGAGGGCGTAGAAGAGAGTGCCACCTTCTTGGGCCACACCAAATGAGGCCAATGAGGACCAAGCCGAAGCATCCGGGTCTCTAACTGGGCCTGGTTGGACTCGACCTGAACCAACACTGGCCTGAAGTCACTCTAGTTGTTTGGGCCCTGAAAAAATGATCATGCCAACTAAAGTAGCTCCCATTGCCCTTAAGATGAAAGCCCCAAAGTGTTCTTCTTTCAGGGTTCTGCTTCCAATTACTGGCAGGAATGATTGCTAGGTACTTGTGGTGAGGGACCCATCCTCCAGACAAGAGGATGGCAGAATCTGCTCATTAGGGACAGATAGGAGGCATCATAGGCTTTGTGGGCCAGCTACTCGATTCTGCCCTTGTAGCAGAAAAGCTGCCACAGACAATACAGAAAGGAGCAAGTGTGGCTGTGTTCCCATAAAACTTGTTTATATACTCTGAAATGGTATTGTGCAATTTTAATATGTCATGAAATATTTTTCTTCTTTCCAACTGTTTACAAACGTAAAAGTGTCCTTAGCTCATGGGCTAAGGTGGCCAAAAGGTGGCCAGGAGGCATGGTTGTGGTTTGCACCCACCTTTCCCAAAGCCCTGCAAACCTCATCACTTGCCAACCTGATTTTATATTAATTACTTTACCTGAGCCTCCCATGCTATTGGAAACAGTGACTTTGGCTGTCACACCTCAGTGTAGTACAGTTTAGGTGCCAATTCTTATGGAAGACTCTTTAACTCCTGTGGCTCCCGTGGGCCAAGATACATTGGTGCTTCCCTGAGGCTATCAATGAAGTATGTGGATCCCAGTTTTGGTTAGAGAGTTCTGCTCCAGTTACCCATCTGCTATGAACCTAAGGCATAGGCTCTTGTTCTCTTGTGGTTGTTGAAATGCCAGCCCCCTTCCTCCTAAAGCCCATATCCATTCTGATAGTCCCCATCAGCCATCTGGTATCAGACCCTGTTCATGGTCTTGGCATTAAGTTCCCTTTAAATTTCTGGCAGTTGGGGATTTCCTGTGCTTGATTTTGTTTTATCTGTTTATTTATTTATATGTTTATTTGAGAGAGAGAGCTAGAGCATGAGTGGAGGAGGGACAGAGAGAGAGGGAGACACAGAATCTGAAGCAGGCTCCAGGCTCCGAGCTGTCAGCACAGAGCCCGACACGGGGCTTGAACTCATGAACCATGAAATCATGACCTGAGCTGAAGTTTGACGCTTAACAGATTGAACCACCCAGGAGCCCCTCCTTTGCTTGGTTTTGAATTCACTTAAGTATCAGAACTTTTTGGGTTACATTTTATTTATTTTATTTTTATTAATTTTTCTTTTGAAAAAAATTTATAGAGAGGAGTGGGGGTAGAGGGAGGTAGAGAGAAGAGAGGAGAGAGGCACAGAGCCTAATGTGGGGCTCCATCCTGTGACCCTGGGATCATGATCTGAGCCAAAATCAAGAGTTGGATGCTCAACTGACTGAGTTACCCAGGTGTCCGTAGGTTGCATTTTAGATAGGATTTCCATGTTTGGAACTAGAAGGGAGTATGTGTATTGACACAGTCTACCATATTGCCTGGAATTTGTGCTTTCTTATTGGATAATGAAAGGTGACCACATTAGATGTATTTTTATAAACTTTTAAACCATTAGCCTTTGCTCATTCCAATTTCCTTTATTTTATTTAAAAAAAAACTTCAGGGATCAATTTGGAAAAAAAATAAAAGAAACAGAAGAAAACAATGGAAAAGCAGAACCCAGGGGACTGACGACCTGTTTGATGTTCTTGATGAGAGAGTGGAGGTCTCCAACTGTTGTCTGTGCTGAAGAAATGACACAAGGGTACACAGGGTCATGCCTACTATCTGTTATGCTCATTCTGGGTCCCCCAGGTAAGTGACTAGTCACATACATGTGAGCAGGAGCCATGTGGCTTTTTCTCTCTGGAGCTCAACATGTATATCATATGTCATTAGATATGGTGAAAGAGGAAAATAACAAACTGTGCTCTTACAGCAAGTTTGAAGTGACAGATGATCTGGTAGAGAGTTTCAAAAGATAGTGAAGGTTATAGGCTATGAGTATCAATCACTGGGAAAGAGAAGAAATTAACAGGGGTTATTATCATTGGAATTACATGTTTATATAACTGTGTCTTAGAGAAGAATAATCATGTGTAAATTGATTTGGAGGAAATGTACAGCTGGTTGACAGACCAGATGAGAAGATAGTCCTGTCCAGGACTATTCTAAAGATATTTAAGGTTTTTACTGTGCAGTTACTACTATGTTCCAGGCACTGTGCCAAGTGCTTTATGTTTGTTCATTTATTTCCTGTGAGGTAAGAATGGTTACTAATTACTCTATTTTAAAGATGAAGAAACTAGGGAAGAGAGTGATTCAGCAACATGCCTGAGGACCATGAGTAGTACATGATGGAGGTGGGATTTGAATCTGCATGACTCCAGAATCTATACCCTTAACCAAAACCCTTATACTAAATTAGGTTAATAATGTACAAGCAGGTTGAGTGTCCCCACAGGAAATCAGAAAGTTGGATCTGGAGCCAAGGAAGAGACTAGGTTAGAGTAAGAGGTATGAGGTCAACTGCATGGAGGTTATAGTAGGGAGAGTTATGGGGAGTCCTCACCCCTGATCTTTAAGTGGGTGTGTTTTATGACCCCAAAGTTGGCAGTTAGGGAGCAGGAGCAGCTGGTTAGGCCAAGCAAGCAATCCCAGATGGGAGAAAGAATGGGAAACAAGGACGAAGGCTCACCTCTGTTGGAGGTTTCATATATTGGGATTGACTTTCATGGAGGCTTGGGATATGATCTAAATAGTATATTGCCATTAAATGAAGGAAAACTCAGTATGTTTCTCTAAAGTATCTCTTGCCACTCTCCTCCTGTTTCTAAGTAGGGCTTCAAATTAGGAAGTGGATAGGAGAAGAAAAAGGAAGTAAATGAGAGAGAAAAACAAAGGAACCTTTTTTTTTTTGAACAAGTAGAAAGTGGATGCCCTAGGCTCGGTCACAAACACCTGGATTCCAGTTGGGACTTGGATTTGCTGGGGACACCAACCAGAGAGACAGGACCATGTGGCTGTCCCCAGCTCTGCTCTTTCTCTGCTTCTCAGGTGAGTGAGGCTGGGGCTTTGGGTACCTGGCATTGCAGGGGGCGGAACAGTGGGTAGAAGGTCTGTCCTGGGTTCAAGCCAGAAATGAAGTCTCAGCAGACAGGAAGGATACATTCATTCATCCATCTGTGTATCCTTCTATCTACTCAGACATTCATCTACAGATCCTGCACACTTATTGAGCACCAGCTGTGAGCCAGGACCATTCTGGGTACTGTCTTTAAGAGCAACTTCAGCAATCAGGAACTCATAGTTGAATGAGGGAGTCAAACCACTATGATACAGTGTAGAACTTGTTGTAGAAAGAGATTTATTTATATGGCATGAAGGTGGACAACAGGGGCCCCAAACTGCTCTTGACCAGATTCAAGTCTTCACTGAGCCTCCACTGGACATTGATCTTGAAGGATGAATAAATTAGCAGAGTGGAAAGTGGGAATAGCTTTTGCAAAAGTGTAGAGATATTAAAGATGATAGAAATTTCAAGAATTAGCAATAGTTCTATTTTGTTAGAAATTAGTTTAAAGGGGTTGGTAAGGTTTGTTAGTAGGAATTAATGAAGGGTCTAAAATGACATCCTTAGCACCCACCTCAAACCCTTGCTGGAACAATGTGTGGTGCAGGCAGATAAATAAAATTGTCCATTGAAGGTTGGAGTTTCAGAATAGAAACTCTTAAAAATAGGCATTCAACATGCATGAAAGCCCATTCTCTGTGGGAAGTAAGTTTAGGGTAAAAATTAGATGATATTCTTCATATTTGTAGAATAATATTTATGACATGGAACCTGCCCAACATAATCATGGACTGTTCCAGAATAGTGAGTGGAAAAGGCAGAGATTTGAAAGAAGAATACCAGCTGGGTGTTACTGGCCAAAACATAATTTACTTTTCAGTAACATGGGACAGTAGACGGGATCATCTTTAAGTCCCCGTAGAGCCCTTATAACCAAGATCTTAGACTCAGAAAGACATTTAAAAGACATACATCTCATTACACATGGGAGGTGCTCAAAATGTCTTAAATGAGGGTGATGATGATAATAGACATTTTCTAAATCACCATAATTAATGAAATGGACATCCAAAGCAGTAGTGGCTGCAGCTGCTCACAAGAGCTGATCATTGGCTTATCTTCCGAACCTTGTGTCCAGTGACAGCATGTTGTTGGCCTGAAATCGTTGTGGTGAGAGCATTTACACCACAGAAACTGGCAAACAGTACAAACAATGGCTTCTTCTCAACTCCCCTCACCCGCCTTGCTCCTCATCCAGCATATCATGGCTTGCTCACATCTGCTTGCTTAAATCTGATAAAATTGTTTAAGTACCCTAGCCTGGGTGCAATTAAACTGGACTGGAAACCTCTTCCCATGCCTTCACATGGACTGGCTGACCTCCCCAGCCCCAAGTGGGCTGACCCTTTCCACTCATTTGCAGTTAGGGTTCCTCTTGGGTCCAGATTACAACTTTGGAGTCGCTTATAAATTTCTGTTCTTTTTTTCATCCAGCTCCTGGCTCAGCTCCTTCCTGCTTGTCCCAGCCTTCTCCCACCCACCATATGCATTGTGGTTATAAACACCATTTAGAAAAATGTGGTCACTTTACATTTTTATGGAGGGGACCCCAAAGAATTGTATGGCTAGCCTGAGAGGGGAAGGTTGTAAGGAAAGATGGTGAGGCTCTGGGTACTGTGATGGGGGGTTGGCCTGGGGGAGGGCAGATTGTGCCCCAAACCTGTGTCAAGAAGCCTGTTAGGGTCTCCTTGGGACCCAGCTCTTCTCAGCAATTTGTCACTCCTCCCTCAAGAGTAGTCTGGATGAGAGTTGGGGGTTTACTTTTCCTCTCTTAAGAGCATGTGGAAAGCAGAGTAAACAAGAAGTTGTACTCTTACAGAACAAGTTTGAATTGCAGAAAACCTAGAATACAGAGCCTTCCTCCAAAGAGAAATATTTTTGTATGTGACTGAATTTCATACCTGACAAAGGCTGCCAATCTAAGAACAGGTCAGGACAGTCAGCTCACTCTGCTGAGAACTAGCTTTGTTCCGATTCTCCCTGTCCCCAAGGACCAGGATCCCCATGTGGTTGGTTACTCAGTGTTTCTGGACTCATAGAGCACAGGTCTCTACTCCTCTTGCTGGCTGTAGTCTCCAAACTTTTTTGCCCTAGGTCCTAAGCTCAGATGTCCCTCTAGGTCCCCATACCTGAGAATGGAACCATCTATACCTCCTTGGCAAGTTTCCCCTTTGTCTTTAGGCAGACAGCTGCTGATGGGTCCCATTGAGATGGAGTCCTGGGATGTGGCTTGTGTTTTCTAGGCTCTTTGTCCCTGATGGGCCCCAGCTCTGTGACAGGCACCTTGGGTGGTTCTCTGAGTGTACAGTGTCAGTATGAGGAGGACTACCGGACATATAAAAAATACTGGTGCCGAGGGCAGTCTGAGAGCACATGTGACAAGATTGTGGAGACCAATGTAGAAGAGAAGAGAGGTCGTGTGTCCATCAGAGACCATCCTGATAGCCTCACCTTCATAGTGACCATGGAGAACCTCACCGCAGAAGACACTGGATCCTACTGGTGTAGAATTCAGAAAACATGGTTCCTGGACATATGGTCATATGACCCTTCGGTCCAGGTTAATGTGTCTGTTTCTCCAGGTAAGAGATCTTCTCACTCCAGCAGCCGAGCTTATGGGACATGATTGAACATGGGGACAAAGATAGGTGCCATGCTGAAGAGTGTCTTTAGGTCTTGTCTAGTCCTCAGTCCCAGTGGTGTTGGGAAGAGCCTATGATGAGGGCAGAGAGGCAGCTGACCCTTTAACCTTGGAAAGGGTGGGGGTGCATAGCTCAAGGTGCCCTCACTCTCATAGGACAAGGGCTTCACTCCATTGCTTGGGAGGCCCCTCCATGCTGGACCAAGGCTATTTCCACCATACCCTTTAGAAACCTGCATCAAAGGAAATAAACTCTTTGTATATACATCTTCAGCTTGTGCGCAGAACATTCCCTGTACTATACTGTCCTGAAATTAACCTTACTCCTCACATTTCACGAAATAGGCTTCTTGAGTGGAAGCTGCTTTTTCTCCTACTCCCATGTGCTATAGGGCCATGAAACCATGTCCAAATTCTCCCACATCCTCATTACTTTCAACCTACTACTGTCCTACCTGTCTCCTTTAGCATTTGTGTCATATAGCCACACCCTCCTACCTCTCCTTTGCATGGCCTTCCATTATCTTCTAGTTTATTCCCTAATCCCTGCCATTGTCTTGGGAGTTTTTAACGAATAACTAGTCCAACATCCTTTTCTTGGGTTCCATGACCTTCCTGACTGCAGTGGTCTGCATTTCCACTCCCCAGAATCCCACTCCATGGCAACATTGTACATCTTGCTGTCACCCCAAACTGGTCCATGTCCAGAACCCACACTCAGACTTTGTACTTTTGGACAGCTTTCTGTGCATCAGCCTTCCCATATCCTCACCCCTGCTGGCCCTATTCTCAACCTCACATATGCCTCCAGTTCTTTCATCCCTCTCTCCATTCTCTCCCCATTTATCACTACCTGCTCCTGCCCTGATCTCACTTCCTTCCTCAACTCTCATGGAAGACTACATTTTCTTTCCTTTCCTTTCCTTTCCTTTCCTTTCCTTTCCTTTCCTTTCCTTTCCTTTCCTTTCTTTCTTTCTTTCTTTCTTTCTTTCTTTCTTTCTTTCTTTCTTTCTTTCTTTCTTTCATCTTTTTTTTTTTACAAATAGTTTATTGTCAAATTAGTTTCTACATAACACTCAGTGCTCATCCCCAAAGTGCCCTCCTCCATGCCCATCCCCCCCTCCCCCCCACATCCATCAGTCCTCAGTTTTTGTCAGCATTCAAGAGTCTCTCATGGTTTGCCTCTCTCCCTTTCCCCCACCATTTCCGCCCTTCTTCTCCCCCTTGTTCCTCCGTCAAGTTCCTCCTAATCCTCCTATACGTGCAAACATATGATATTTGTCCTTCTCTGCCTGACTTATTTCGCTCAGCATAACACCCTCAAGGTCCATCCATGTTGCTACACATGGCCAGATTTCATTGTTTCTCATTGCCATGTAGTATTCCATGGTATAGATAAACCACATCTTCTTGATCCATTCATCTGTTGATGGACACTTAGGCTCTTTCCATGTTTTAGCTATTGTGGAGAGTGCTGCTATGAACATTGGGGTACACGTGCTCCTATGCCTCAGCATTTCTGTATCCCTTGGGTAAATTCCTAGCAGTGCTATTGCTGGGTCATAAGGGAGTTCTATTGTTAGTTTCCTGAGGAACCTCCACACTGTTTTCCAGAGGGGCTGTACCAGTTTACATTCCCAGATGGCGGAGAAGTAAGGAGCTCCGTACTTGCACTCGCGCCCATACATCACACAGAAAAGATCTGAAGACATTGGAAACCTTACAAAACCTGAGAGATTGGGAGAAAAAAGACGCAGAATCCACTGAGAGAGCCTTCTTTCTTTCATCTTTTATTTATTTCTGAGAGAGAGAGAGAGAACGTGAGCAGTGGAGGGTCAGAGAGAGAGGGAGACAGAATCTGAAACAGGCTCCAGGCTCTGAGCTGTCAGCACAGAGCCCGACGTGGGGCTCGAACCCACGAACCCGTGAGATCATGACCTGAGCCAAAGCCGGATACTTAACCAACTGAGCCACCCAGGCGCCCCTACATTTTCTTTTCTTATCAGTACCCTCCACTCTTGTGCACCATTTCTCTACCCACCTCTCGAAAACCTCATTCCTGGATCCATCTTAAAATTAGGGTGACTGACCATTGGGGTTTGCCCAAGACTGACAAGTTCCTTGGGATGCACAACTTTCAGTGCTAAAACTGGAGAAGTCTCAGGCAAGCTAGGGCAAACTGATGCCCTACCTAAAATCTATCTCCTCTAGTACTGCTGAAGAACAGTCACAGAAGGCATCGATGGGTGTCAACACAAGTTCATGGTTTCAAATATGACCCTCCCATTCTTCTACCTTACCAAGGGAGTACAAGATATCAGATGTGAACTCTCTCAATTTCTTTTCTTCTTCCCTTACAAACTTCCGTGCTGCCTAACTCATTCTTCCCTCTTTCCCTTCCAGATGGAAGGCAGTTTGCTTCCTCCCGTTCAGGAACAATCATCCTGATGCTGGTTTCTCACTCTGTAGCTCCTTGCCTCCTCATTCCCTTGAGCCAAATCCTCTCTCTGCTCTTCTGTATCCTTCTTCCATCAATTATCCACACTCTTCACCTCAGCCTGGAAACACACTCCTGGCCTAAAACTGTCTTGTAATCCCTGTGGCCTCCGCAAGGTGTCACCATCCCTCATCTCTCTTTGATTGCCTGGAAGGTAGCTGAGGTCCACATCCTCCTTTGTGCGCCTGCTGCATCTGATGGAGTTCCACCCCTGTGCCCACTTTCTATTGACCTGATTCAATCTATTTAGACTTGCCCCTGCCCCTCCTCCCTCTGGTGCCCCTCGTCATCTGGGGAAACCCCTGAGAGACTCCTGCTGTCACCCCAGGCAGAGTCAGACCTGGGATGGAAAGAAAGACCTGGCACTTATTAGAGGTAGCTCTTACGACCAGTTCTGAAAAAGTCTCATTTGGTCCCTGAGGAGCTCGCTCCATCCAGGAGGTGGCCTGGGTTTAGCTTCAGAGTTCCTCCTGTGAGTGGGTGATTGTGTGCAACATTGGGTCCAAATGGGTACTTTGTGCGTGGCTAGGGAGAGAGCAGCATCTGATGTGTGATTTGTCTGTAGCACCAAGTAAAACCACAGGGAAGACCGCATGTCGAGCTGCATCTGACACCTTTCCGGTGCTGAGCACCAAACAGAATTTCAGCGCCGAGGTGTTGACCCACTGCTCGGGGTAAGGGATTGCAGCCTAGAGATCACAGAGGAAGAGGTTCAGCAACCTTATGGGATCTTTGGGGAGGCTGGCAACACACCATGCTCTTTTTAGCTCACTGTCTGCTGGGTTTTCTTCCAGTTCTGGCCCTGATTTTTACATTCTCCATGGCTGCATGGAGATTCCTCATGGAAAATACCACTTATTCAGTGAACACTCTCCCATGTGGGACAGCTACAGGGAAACAGGAGGCTGGTTCAGGGGGACATGCAGCTCCTCCCATACCCACCCTGCCCCCTCTTCTTCCCCACATGGTTCTGGACTCTGGGTTCTGGTTCTGTCCTCCCAACCCGGGCTTGCCTTCAAAGGCCTTGGCTGTACCAGAGATCCTATACCAGGCACTGCTTGCGGGGTCCAGGGCAGGGAGATGTACTGGCTCCAGGCTGTTTTCCTTCTCCTAAAGATACCCGGAAAGGGCTGTGATGTTTCTGTCAGGCCCTGCAGAACAGAGGACAAGGGTCAGGACTTTAAAGTGAGAATGGGGGTGGCTTTCATGATCAAGGGAGGGGAAAGGATGGGGCTCCAGAGAGATGCTGCCCTGGTGTGTGTCCTTTCCAAGTTTGATCGGAGTGATTTGAGTTCTGAAGTCAGGGCACAGGGACAGGTGGGGAGAGAAGGGTCCTGTGGGCCTCCCCCTGAGGAGGCAGCTCACTTCCTGTCCCTATTTCCTGCACAGGTCCTCATTTAGCAACGTCCACTTGCTGCTCCTGGTCTTCCTGAAGCTGCCCCTGTTCTTGATGTTGGTGGGTGCTGTCCTCTGGGTGAACAGGCCTCTGAGGGGCCCTGGGGGAAGTCAGCCTGACAAAGAGAAGCCATCATGTAGTAAACTGTCTCCAGGAATGCCCTGTCCAGGAATACAATCCTTCAGACAGAATAGGAGAGACCTTCAGACTCTGGACTCCAAGGCAGGCGGACAGAAGTGCCTGGATTCTGGAGGGGCCTAAGTCTTCTGGGGATCTCGTTCCTGTGTCTCAAGGGAGAATCCTGGGCCTTGGATGACACTTGCTCCAAATCCGCAGGTGCAGGATGGATGAGTCTCCTGGGCCAGTGTTTGGGGTCCTCTTCTTCTGTCTCAGATCCCCTGGCCCTCATGCCTATCTCTCAAGGGCAAGAATTCTCTGGAAGTTTCTGGAAAGTCCAGCCCTTCACTCCTCTCATTGCCACAAAATCTTCTCAGCTCAGTGTCCCCCAGGGTAATAACCACCTCCTTTCTGCAGCCAGGTGGCTCCCTGAGGACTTGCTCCTCATAGTTTCAGTCCTTGGGCTCAACAAGGCTTCAACCTCACTTGTGTCCCTGTGACCAGAGAATGTGTGCTGTACTCAAGCATCTCTGCCTGGGCCGGCCATGGCTGAACAGCTTTCGGTTAAAGCTCTGGATCTGGTTGGAGCAGAAGTGGGTGCCCCCAATATCACTCCCGGAATTCTCCACCCTGGTGAGTCTCCTGCACACAGGGCCGGTGGGTAGTCCACTGTAGCAGAAGTCTGGCTGAAGCCACCTATCAACACTTGGTGCTTTCCACGGAGAAGTAGACAGTCTCTAAAGACAAGGTGCAGGACACAGACATGAGGAGATACCTCCCCACATAGTGTTGGCACAATGCCACAGCTACCATGGGACACACCAGCCTGAGAAAGGGCTCTCTTGGGTTTGAATGCTTGTCAACAGCTTTCTCCCTGAAGTTTGCAGCAAGGTGCATAGTCTGTTACAAACACGTATCACCATGTTCACTCAACTCCTTGTGTGTAAAACAGCCCTCTCCTCTCTGCCAAGCCCAAGCCTTCCCTCAGCTAGTGATGCCAGTTTCCAGAAAACACTCCGAGTTCCTGAGCACTGAGTTTGCAAGCAGGGCTGCCATGTTCAGAACCCAAATCCTGGCATGGCTCCCACAAGGGCAGGGCCGTTTGTGGCACCTTGAGGAGAGCTGGGACTGGCCCAGGACTCCAGTGAAGGAGAAATTCAACCAAGGAGGCACATACTTACTATATTAATAAAACACAGACGGGGCGATATAGGAAACACAATGATGGCAAGAGAGAAGCTTATGATGCACTTTATTCTGTTTCAAAATTATTCCAAGCAATCTCGTTTCTTTACCTTTCCAGATAAATTTTTGAGTAAGCTTGTGTGTAGCTACCAAAACAATTTTGTTGGTATTTTGATTGGAATCATATTAAACTTACAGATCAATACTGGGAAAATTGACATCTTTACTATGTTGAGTGTTCCAGTCCATAAATGTGGTATCTCTTGCAATTTATTTAAGTGTTCCTTGGCTTCACTCACCAGTGTTTTGTAAATTTTAGTATCTGGATGTTGCATGTGTTCTGTTAGATTTATACCCAAGTATTTTGTCTTCCTTTCGAGCACTCGTGAACAGCACTGTGCTTTTCATTTAATTTTCTACATGTTCATTGATAGTTTACAAATAGGATTGTGTGTGTGTAGGTGTGTATATGTGTGCACATGTGTATGTTTATGTGTGTATGTATATGTGCTGGTGTATGTGTGTGAGGGTATGTATGTGTATGCATGTGCATATGTGTGTGAATGTATGTGTGTGCATGCATGTGTCTCTGTGTGTATGTGTGTGCATGTGTGTGTACACATGTGTGTAGGTGTGTGCGTGTGTGATTGTGTGTGAGTGAATGTGTATGCATTCGTGTGTGTTAGTGTGCATGTGTATGTGTGTGTCTCTGTGTGCATGTGTGTGTGTGTATTGATCTTTTATACTATGACTTGTTACATTCATTTACCAGTTCTAGCAGTTTGGTAATTTTTTTTTGTAGATTCCTTAAGATTTTCTTTTTCTTTTTCTTTTTCTTTTTTTTTAATAGTTTTTACTTATTTTTGAGACGGAGAGAGACAGAGCATGAGCAGGGTAGGGGCAGAGAGAGAGGGAGACACAGAATCTGAAACAGGCTCCAGGCTCTGAGCTGCCTGCACAGAACCCAATGCACGGCTCGAACCCATGAACTGCAAAATCATGACCTGAGCTGAAGCCACTCAACCGACTGAGCCACCTAGGCGCCCCTCCTTGAGATTTTCTACACAGTTATGTTGTCTGCACATAGGACAATATTATTTTTTCCTTCCTAATCTGTGTGCTTTAATGGAGTCCTGGAAGACGTAGGAGCCCCCAGAAGGTCTCACACACACTGATGACCATGCGGAGCATGTAGCATCATAGACCCACTGTTTCCCGGCATTTCTGCTTTTAAAAGAGAAGCCAGAAGAGAAATCGCTCACGTTTGCATGTAGGCAACAACCTCCACTTAAATAAATATTGTGATCCAAACAAAACATATTTGTAAGTGGATGCAATTCACGGATGTGCAGAGCGCCATTGTGTCCCCCAGTATTTACACTGGGTCCATATGGTGCCCCAGCAGGCTTGGGGACTGACCTTCCCAGGGCACAGACGGACTTGCAGGATGGTGGTGTGGACCTCCTTGGGGCAGGTCCAAGTCTGCTCCCTGGCCTTATGACTGGGGGCCCAGGTCTCAGCCCCTCTGGGCCCCCAATTCTTCAATGTGATGCAAAGGAACTATGTTAAGATTCTTCCATGTGGCAGCTCTAAAACAGGGCTATAAATTTGTTGACATTCCTGTTATTGAGAGTTGGGAGTATGTACCCTCCCCTTGAGTCTGTGTGGACCGGGGCTGTACAGCCAGTAGCCTAGAGCAGATTCCCAACTTTCCCCCATAATTATCTTCCTAAGGAGCCTGCTTAGACATTTTCTTTTACTAGAACCACTCCTCCCCAATGGGTATGAAATTTTAAAGCCAAAGATACTATATATGCCTATGTTCTATATATCGATTAATTGATCCATCTATCAACTGATCATCTATGTTTTATATAGAAAAATAATTTTTTGGTATAAAAACAACATTTTTTTTTACCCTCCAAAAAAAGTGTTCATTCCCATCAGACAACGGAATGCATGGATAGAGTATGGCGACAGTGACGCTGTGTGGCTTCTGAGGCCAGGCCCAAAGGAACCTATAGCTCCATCCTCCGCCTTTTGAAACACTTGCTCTGGAGACTTACTTCTGAGAACTCAGCTCCACGTGGAGAGGCCTCCTGTAGGATTTCAGGTCAATTATGGAGACTGAGCTCAGTCCTGGCGTATATTGCAGACATGCTGAAAAGAAGCTTCCAGATGCCCCCCCCCCCCATCATTATGTCTTCCCAGCTGAGGCCCCAGACTTTTGGAAGCAGACACAGGCCGTCCCTGCTGCACCATCCCTGATGCACTCCGTCCGAATTCCTGACCACAGGATCTGGGACATGACAGAACTATGGCTGTTTTGTGCCCCACGGAAGATCTAAGCAGAGAGAACTGGACATTCCAGCCCCAGGCAGGATGGTTCAGAGGAACACGCTGCCTCTGCTGGCTGCACAGCGGGCTGAGGGGAGGCCCCTGGGAGACTCAGCCCTGCGGTGGGGACCTGGGGCTGGACTCCCCAGGGGGTGACGCACCCAGGCTGCTGGGCCTGGAGGTCTTGCTCTTTCCTGAGGTGCGAACCAGAACCGTGTGGGCTGGAGCTGTGAGCACTGGCGGGAGGTGTTCCCCACAAGAAGCCACCTGCTGCTGCAGAACACCCCCTCCCCCCGCCCACACATACTCCCTCTGCAGAGCTGAGACCACATTCAAAGGAAGGTTCTAGTTGAAAGTGAACCACACTTTTCCTAAAGGATGGATGCAAGGAGACAAACACATCGCCAGCACAATGCAGCTGGAGACAGGTCAAGACATGTCTCTGAAGGCAAGAGAAATAAAAACAAAAATGAACTTTTGGAACCTCATCAAGATAAAAAGAATGGGTGATGGGCATTGACGAGGACACTTGCTGGGTTGAGCACTGGGTGCTGTATGTAAGGGATGAACCATGAAATCTACTCCTGAAGCCAAGACTACTCTGTATGTCAGCTAACTTGACAATATATTATTATTTTTTTTAAATTCAGCTGGAGAACTTGCTTCGTGAGCAGCAGGGCTACCGCACACAGGGAAGGAGCCCAGACAGCCAGTTCTGCTCAGTCTCAGCGAAATTATGGACAACATGACCTCTCTAAAGAGGAGCTCAGAAAAGAGATATAGATCCCCAAAATGGTTCAAGATAAAATATATAACAAAAAAATAACAGACAGAGCCCAGGAAGAGTGTGAGTAGAAAAGAAAAAAAAAACAACCCCAAAACCAAAATGGTTATTGAGAAGAAACATGTATAACTTTGAAAATTAAAAAGAAAAGGCTTGTGTTGTTAGTTTTTGATGAGTGAGTGGGAGGAAGTTAAACACGAAGGGCCCAGCATCCTGGGTTTTCGTTGCTCAGCTGGTGTGAGGTGGAGGCAGGGGTTAGGAGTGTAGGGGGATGGAAAGGCCAAAGCTCAGGCCAAACCCAGGAGTGGGTGATGGTGGGTCTGAACTGCCTGGGGGATGGACAGCGTCACAGGTGAGAAGGGGATAGATCTGTTCCATCTCGATGGAAAAGTCCAAATGGTCCCTGGAGCCGTTATGTCTTGCACCTAAGGACCAGTGAGGCCAAGGGACAAATGGAGGGACAGAAATGAACTGTTCTGGTGACAACTGGGTGAATCCCCTGTGCTTGGATGTAGATACAGGGCAGGAATATTTGCGTTATTTCAAAGCCCCTCCCTACAAAACACTTATTACTTACAGAGGGAAAAAGAGTAACTTCAATGAGTTTCGACACATTTATACCCCCAATCTACCAGTTCCCAGACATATTCTGATTCTAGTGTTGGATTTAGAGTCACTTCCCACCCTCTAGAATCAAAGGGTTATCTTCTCACATATAAAACATTGAAAGAGTGTCCCACCAAATAATCTCCAGGGAGTGCAGGAAAGCCAAATATTTTAATAGAGGATGTATGGCGCAAAGAGATTAGGTGCAGGTTGGGTGATGGTCCAACCCGGTCTTCAATCTTTTATGTTCAAGGAATTCTTTCTCGGAGGCACCAATGCGGCAGAAGGTAGAATCAGTGGACCTCTGTGCAGCTGGCCAATCAGAGGTCTTTGTCCATGTGGACACACTCTGGAACTTTTTGGTTTAACCCAGGTTTTATGCTTACTGGTTGGTCTGGAATTGGAAAACCCATCATTGGCCAGAGTTCTGAACAATGTAATAGTTATTTATCCTTGGCAGAGCCACTTGAGGGTCATAAGGAGAGGCGGTACCAGGAGGATCCACACAGGAGGATTCTGTGCTGCTACATTGAAGACCAAGTTCCCCGACCTGTGCAGAGCAGTGAAGGAAACAGTTTATTCCTGACATCAGGACAAGGGGAGTCCTCACCTAACAGGGACCCCCACCTGTCTTGGAAATGTAATCACTGCCCATTCCCTGATGAGAGCTCAGAGGGTGTGGGGGTGTCCATGGCGGGGGTCTGTGGTTCTCCTGCTCAGGCTGACGTATCCTCCCTGGAGTCCTCATGACTCCCCACATCACAGTCACAGCAGGACCCAAGCAGGGGCAACTTCACAAAGGTCAAGAGCACAAAGTGAAGGTTGTGAAGCAAGGCCCTGAGCAGGGAATGTGGTGACAGGAGTGAGGTCCCTCTTCAGGGGCTGCTCCAGGCCCTTCCTGTCCACCCTCACTCCTGTGCCCAGATCTGGAGGACAGGCAAACCCCGTCTCTGCCTGAAAGTCCCTCTGAGGGCAGAGCCATGCTGCCCAAGGTGGAATATTCAGAGGTCTCCCAGCAGCCTTAGCCTGGGCTCCAGCACTTCTGTGCCCTGATTTCATTTTCTGCTGCCTCCCAAAAACCTCTCTGCCTCACCAGCAGACCAGCCAAAAAGGCTCAAGGGTTTGCCTTTGCCTGTCTATTTGAATCTCTGTCTGTCCTATCTTACATAAATTCTGCCTGTCCTTCAAGCTCGGATCTCATATTACCTCTTTGAAGCAGAAGAAAATCCCTCACCCTTGTAGGCTGGCTGAATACCTTCTGGCTTCTCTTGGGAGGGGTCTCTCCTGGATCTGAACCCCATCTGGTAGCACATAGGAGGTGCACTACCTCCTACACCCTGGACAGTGGACACGTGGTCTAGTGGACCATTGGACCCTTGCTCACATATGGTATCCAAGAGTCTGATGCCCTCACCCTCTGCCTCATGCTCTCCCCCACAAGCAGTTCCAGGACCCCCATGCAGGCCAGGCTGTTTTTAAATTCTGCTTGCATTGTTCATGATGTGTCATGTCCATTTCACAGGGAATTTTCTTTAGAGAGAAGACATGCTCCATTACACTTCCTGAAATTACCCTTGAACTCACTGTGCTCTGTTCCCAAGTTCCAATCCCAGTGGGGTTGTGGCCCCATCTCTCCACCTGCAGCTTCCACCTGCGCCCTGCAGTTTCCTAAAAGTCCTGCATCCTCCCCTCCTACTCAACAAAACAACTAGTCTCCAAATAGTCATAAGCAGGACAAAAGCCAGTGGTGAAGCATGAGCCAAGTGCCTGGCCTCATTTGCACACACGATTGAACACATTGTCCAGCGGGGCCAAGCTACAAGGAATAGGGTCCTTGAGAATGGAAGCAAGAAGGAGTGGAGCTGGAAGGGAGGCCATGGAGAGGGTTTCTGGGAGGAAATTCACCTTTACCCTGAACTCTGATGGGGTGAAACTGGAGTAGGGTGGTGTTTACCCTTTGAGGGAAGAATTAATTGATTGTTTTTTGGATGCCTGTTGAGGGAGTGGGCTTCAGGTTGATGGCCCAGCCTCTCTGCCATGTTGGGAATGTGAGAAAGCAGGAATGCGAGTTTTCCACTCCTTCCCGGCATTTCCCGAGCATGTGAGGAGGGGAGGGGAGGGCACCCTCCTCAAAGATGTCCTAATCCCAAGACCTGTGAATGTGTTAGATTACATGGCATGGAGGAAATAATGACGCAAACGGATTTAAGATTGCCAACCAGCTGACCCTGAGATGGAGAGGTGATCCTGGGATATCTGGGTGGTCCCTATGGAATCACCAGCATCTTCATAAATGAAAGGAAACAGGAGAACCAGTGTGAGAGTAATGTGGGTGAGCAAGACTTGGCCACCCCTGCTGGCATATGGAAGAGACCATGAGCCAGGGATGCAACGCCCTTCAGAGGCTGGAAAAGACAAGGAAGTTCTTCTCCCTTAGAGCCTAGGAGGAACCAGCCCGGCCAGCACCTTGAGTTTAGCCCAGTGAGACTCATCCAAGACCTTGACCTCCAAAACCTTAAGATCATAACATCGTTTTGTCTTCAGCCACCAGGGTGGTGGTGATTTGCTCCAGCAGCCACAGGGAGCTAATCCAGAGCTTGTCCCTTCTGGCAACTGGAGGCTGAAAGCACCTGTGTCTGTTTTGGATTCTTGGGGGTCAGGAGGCAGGTCTGAAGGAGACCAGAAACTTCTCTCCTGCAGCCCAGCTGAACAACTTTGCTTAGGTTTCTGGTGGGGAGGGGGAGCTCTTTAAGGACTCAGAGGTATAAAGAGGGGGTCCCAGTGTAGATTTTTCTGTTTCTCCCCTGCACAGGAAACATCCAAGGGGACAATGGGGGTCCCTGTCAGAAAACCCTGAGGGGAGCTGTCCCAGGGCAGCAGTGGGAAATGTCTGTGGGGTCCAGCTCTGCTCACCTGCTGTGGGGGTTGGTCAGAACAGTGGGCTGGCTGCTGTTGATGCCCTGGGTAAATGGACGCGAGGAAGCTCGACTGGCTGGTTTTGTTGTTGCCACAGTCTGGGGAGGGTCTGTTGGATCAAGGGCTAAACACACAGAGCAGAGCAAGGTTCTGAGTGTCACAGATGGATGTCATGGTCTTCTCCACACCCTACTCCCAGGATGCAGAACCTTTCTGTCTTATGCCACTGCCCAGCCATTTTGGTCTTCTCTTGCATCTTTTTGGTTTCTTATCTCAAATATGAATACATATTTGCAGAGAAACACCAGTTTACCACCACGTGAGGGATTTTCAGTGGTAGGCATAGTCTTAGGCGAGTTTTGAGACTCCCCTCCATCCATTGGGGAAGGCAGAGGAACAGTCCTGATTCCTCTGGGGGGTGGGTCCCAGGGCCCTGGAGCATAGGAGGGGTAGTACCTACCTGGGTCAACATCCACGTAAACTTTGTACCCCAAGTCATTGCCAACTTTCTCAATCCCACACCAGTAGGTGTCTGCGTCATCATACCAGAGATCCTCCAAGGTCACGGTGAATATGCGTTGGCTGTGATTGTCCTGGATGGACGCTCGGCCATTCTTCACCAGTTGTTCTGACCCGGTGCTTTTAACAAGGATTTTGCAGGAATCCCAGTCATACCCACGACACCACCACTTTTTGTAGGGTTCCCATCCCCGCCCGTAGGTACAGTGCACGGTCAGTGTGCCCAATGCTCTGCCTGTTGCCATTCTCATCACGCAGGTGGAGAAGTGGGCTAGAAAACAGAAAGCCAACATGCATCTTGTTGTTCCTTGAGCCCAGGGCTAACCTGGGAGCTGCTGGGTCTTCTGGCCCTGCTTTAAAGACCAGCCAGGAGCCTCTGCTCTCTGTCTAATCGCCACGTCCCTCCTATCCCTTCATCCCCTGCAGGACTTCTTTTCTGTCACCCCTCTTGTGAATCCCCCTTGAGCCTCCTAACTGTCCAATACGGGGGCCCCCACTCACGTGCCATCCTACTGACCACCGTCCCCTGCCCGCCCTCAAGCAGCAGCTCTTCCTGGTAGCACAGAGCACACATTGCAGCCACAGGGGTATTTCTGAATCCCAGAGCTTGTGAGGCAGTGTGGGTCCCTCTGCATCTGTGCCCTTGATAAACTAGCCCCCCTCACCCCCAAACCCTCAGCCTCTGAATTGACACGTGGCACAGAAGTAAACACACACACACACACCAAACACGCTCACTCACACAGGTGATTGCTTGTTTTTTAATCTATACACCTTGTTCTTCTGTGTTTCCATAACTTTATGCAAGCTGTTCCCTCTGCCTGGAATGTGCTTTCTTCTCTGCTTGAAGGAACCAAACCTTTATATTCATATATCAAGGCTCATCTCCAAGAGTGTCTTTTCTATGGTTTGTCTGTTTCTGCAGCCAATTCAGTCATTGCCAGTGCAACCAGAGCCCTTTGTCCCTGTCTCGGGTGTTGTGCTAATGACACTGGATGAGGTTTGTCTTTAGATCATGCAGAGCAGAGACCTAGGCAGGCTGATGTGTGGGGATGAGCAAGTCCTCCATAGAGGCTGTCACACCCTGGTTTTGCTGCCTGTCTTCTTTCCCACTGTCTGAGCTCTTCAGAAGAGAGGATCCTGGCTCAAGCTTCAAGTCAAGACCAGCTATGTAAGTTTTTAAATGATCCAGATACCTGAACTCCACCTTGACTGAATACATCTCTGCTGGAGCCTGAGCATCTGTGCTTCTTCAGAGTTCCTCAGGTATTCATGCATTCATGTATGTGTACATGTGTGTGTGTGTGTGTGTGTGTGTGTGTATGCTCACATCTATCTATCATCTGTCTATCCATTCATCCATCCATCCATCCATCCATCCACCCACCCATCATCTGTCTATCCTTCTCTCTGCCAGGGCTGGGAAACTGCCTAGAAAACAAACACTGCGTTATTTATTTTATTTCCTTTCCCCATCATTTAACTTAGTACCTTTAAGGTAACAAAACTTAAAAAGTTTTTAAAATACTAAGTGGATGAATGAAAGGCCCTGCCGTCTCTCTCAGGACAGACTCCATCTGTGTCCCACCCTGATCCTGCAGGTGCTCAGTCCCAAAGCCCCCGCCTCACTCACCTTGGCTGATGAGAAGGAACAGAACTGGGAGCAGCCGCATGTCCTGTCTCCCTGGTGTTCAGCAAATGCCAGCTGTCCTCCGGGGACTGAACTGAGCACAGAAGCAACCTACTGTGTCTTCTTCTAAATTATCCTTTTTTAGTTTCTCTCATCTAAATTTTTTCTTCAGTTACTTCTTAATTTCATTTATTTCGTGAAAAGCAGTAACGACCATTGGGAGCATATGGTTGATGTGATGAGGGTTCCCCACTCCTTGCTCCAGCCTCTCAACTCAGCACCCCCTGGAGTCTGACCCTGATGATCTGCTCTCCGGGGAGGGTCTCTGGCCACCCCCCTGCCAGCACCACCTCTAGTCTGTGCGCACCTACTTCCTGTCGTCCCCTCCCCGCCCCCATCTCCCAGCGAGGTTCTCCATTTTAAAGGCTATTGGCATATTTGTGGAGCTGTCCACCCTGTTAGCAGCTCACATGTGCTCCAAATGGCATTTCTTGTCATCTTCACTCTTAAAGTCAATCTGTCCCAACACCTGGTCCCTGGGCCCAGGGCTCCCTCTCCACCTGCCCCCACCACGCTAGTCTTCCATAGACAAAGGCCATGGGATCTTCTCTCTGCCACCTGCCACCCTCAGATGACCTTGCTGGGGTGGGGAGCTTGGAGGTAGAACAGCCCAGGGCTTTGCCAGAGGAGTAGTAGGAGAGGGTGAGGCGGGCCAGCCCTGGGAGGGAAGGGGAGCAAAAATCCCTGTCCCCTTCAAGGTCCTTCTGGCTGGACTAAGAAGCAAATTGACATGAGACAGATTAACAAGAGAAAATCATATTTAATAGCATACGTGCAGGGAGTCCACACAGACATGGCAGTCAGGCAAAAGAGGCACCAATGTCATCCCGAATTAAGGAGAAGGGGGTAGGGGTCTGAGATTACCAAAGAAAGGAACCCAATTTACAGGAAGATGAAACCAGTAAATGTTCGGCGCACAAATGTTTGCCTTGCCAGATAGATGGGTCATACTCGGATCAAATTTAAATTTAAACTTCTCTGAAGTTTCACACATTAACAGTTGTGCTGGTACGTGTTTCTTTCCAGTGAACCAGTCTATTCGTCCAGACAGTAGGTCAGTTTATACAAACTCATTCCAGAAGGCAGTGATGCAGATGTATTCACAACATTAGGCCTGTGGTCCAAGTAATCATGTATGAAACAAGAGGCTTTTCTATGGAAACACAATGGTTCTGAGGGGATCAAATGTTAAGCCAGTTTCTGAGTTGTGAGGGCAGCAGGTGGAGCAGACTTCTAGATGTTGGACTCGGAGCATCTCAGATAGAGTGAGGGCAGGCTGTGCAAGCAGACAGATCCTCCGGGTTTGTAGTTCAAGTGTGTCTGGTGCTTTCTGCTTGGCCCCCCAGGCGATAGGCACAAAGATTGTGTATGTGTGAGCTAGTGTGGTGATTTCTCTAAGTTTACGTAAGTGGTTTACATTTAGTTGTCAGAACTTCAGGAAAAGGATAGTTTTTGTTCTAAAGGATCCAACTCAGAAAGGTGGGAGAAAGCTCAAAATGTCTGTTTGGAGAGTTGTAGCCAGGCGGTAGAAGACACTAGAAGAAATCAGGACCAAATCCAGTGTATAATGTATAGTAATAAAATCTAAAATGTACAATGATGTGTTGTTGAGACATATTTTCTCTCTATAATCACCCTCACTTTGACCAAGATAACCAAATCAACACAAGTTTGTTTGCAAAATAAGTCATTTCCAATAAAACTTGGCCTGACTATTTACAAAAGTACAGCAAGAATTGTAGTTGACTCTTTAAACCTGCTTTGCTAGAAGTTTTCAGAAGGAATCTCCAGGTGAATTTTAACAACCTCTTGAGGCCAGGAGCCAAGCCAATTGCTTGCCATCAGCCTTTGGCTGCAATGTGTATAGATTTGGGTGAATTCCCCTCTTTTCAAGGTTTCCCCAAACATCCCGAGGTTCCTGTACCTGCCAGGAAGTGACTTCTTTACTCACCTGGTAAGGCTGCTGGAACTCTGTAAACAAGCTATCAGTCTGATATTCCCAAGGGGCTTTATTGGCTCCATGAAATCAGCCTGAGTTCCTTAAAGCTTTTCGGTCACACGTGAGCCTATGCATGTCTCCCCCAAATATGGCATTCCAGTCCAAGCCTTGGTAATACAGGCAGTGCTTCTCATTGTATCCTGTCATAGAGAGAACAGATTCTTATTGAAGCAAATAAATACATTGCCAGAAAATATATGAATACTCACTGAGAATGTCTGATCTCTGGAGGGTTCAGGTAAAGAAAAAAGAGAAATGTTTCAATTTGTTCACAAGGGTACATTTTATCAAATTATTGTAAGTAACTTAGCTTAAGAGACAAAGTTTCCTTAAATCTGCAAACACACAACATTTGAAAAAAGTACAAATGTTTCATACAAAAAGTCATAAAAAGTATAATTGTCTTTCACAAGTCATTCAGAGTCATGTTATTAATTTTGGTTCTTCTTGAATCAGTTTTTCCACTAGTTCTGGAAACTTTTACTTCATTCAGATTTCACATCTAGAGGTTATTAGAAACCTGTACTCACAATTTTTCCCTGAATCTCCTTGATAATGAGGCACATTTGCTCTTGTAAGGAGGCATCTGAGTACAAGTATTACTGTCTATAAATAGGCAAAGACTTAAAAATGGTCATGCTAAGAGATTTGCATAGAGTTCCTGCCAGTGTAGCCAACATACAACACTCCCAGATAATATCATATGAGGTCATCAGATTTGTAGGAGTTTCATATAATTTTAGGACACAATTTTATTTTATTTTATTTTTATTTTTTTGAAAATGTTAAAAACTACATCTTTATTACAGTAAGCTGTTTATTAACTATTGTTCATATTCACATTCAAGTGCATGTGAATATGAACCTTGACACAACCTTGACTGTGTTTAAATTAACCTCCCTTTTTCTTGGGTCATTTTCTCAAATTATACCCATGGGAGATTAAGTTCCCTTTTTCTTGGGTTATTTTCTCAAACTACAGTAACTTATGTTACTGAAGATTAACTGTGCCTATAGTATTATGTTCAGTTAATTATGATGAATTCCCTGCCTAAAGTTTTTCCCTATGACAGTTTCCCGCACATTTTCCTCTTAGCAGTCAGAGAGGTCTTTCTAAATGTTGGTACATTTGCTTAGGTTTAGGACACGATTTTAATAACATATCTATATAAACATAATCTAAGAGGGTTTGTATCACTTATTTGACAATGCTTCCCATGTAAGTTAATGTACCAAATAGCTCTCATTAGTTTAATTGCTTACAAAATGTCTGAAATGTTCAAGTGTCAAGAAATTTGAAAAGGTTTGAATGTTTTAATAGGATCACAAATCATTAAGAGACAATTTTAATTATCCCTTTTTACCAATGTAACAATAAAAGATATTCTAGGCAAATATAGAAGGTTACATAGCTGTGAGAGCACAATGTAACTCCTTGCATATTAAGACTCACTCAGTTTTCCTGAGTAATCCGAGATTGATACAGGAAATTATTTTGGTCACCAGAATCATGGTTTTTAGGCAGATACATCAAGAAGATAAAGTTTTGCTTGCAATTTCTTATGGGAAGCAGACCATTACTTTAAGACAACTCTGTACTTTTTCTAAAGAGAAAACAAAAACTTTATGCCATGCACTTTTGATGTTAAAACTCATTTCTTCTTTAAATTTATCATAATCTTAGCCAGTATTGGCCACACATAGAATTTTTTCCCAAAGATTCTTTCTTTATAAACTGCCCAGAACTTTTTAATATTCAGATTTTGTTTTAAATGTTTCCTCTTGAGATAAATGGTTTCACTTTCGGACAAAATTAGTTTCTGTTCCCTCAACACATATGTCTTTTTATTCTTCATACTTTCTCTTACCAAAAACAGATGTCTTATTTTCTTCATATACAGAGTTGCTGCCCTTATTAGTAGTCTTAATTACATTTATTAGAATATTTAATGCTTAGAAACCTTAATTTCCAGTAAAAACTAACTAGTAAGCAACTCTGAACTCTGTTACACCAGAACTCTTCAGATTTGAAAATTAGTTAATATATTTTGGAATTTTTAGAAACATGTGCTTTTGCATAATATAATCTTTCTGTAAAGCATGAAATCTGTTTATTAAAGACTCAAATGTAGCTTTAAACAAAAGCAGATAAATCTCTGTTCATTATTTTATCATAGTTACATCAATTTGATTTACTTGTTTTTAACAATTATACACAGACTACCTGTAAAACTTCATGAAGCATTAGGTAAAATCAACAATTATTCTTTTTTTAAAAAATATTTTTATTTATTTCTAGGAGAGAGAGAGAGACAGCGTGAGCAGGAGAGGGTCAGAGAGAGAGGGAGACACAGACTCTGAAATAGGCTCCAGGCTCTGAGCTGGCAGTCAGCACAGAGCCCGACGCGGGGCTCGAACCCATGAACCGCGAGATCATGACCTAAGCGAAAGTCAGACGCTTAATTGACTAAGCCACCCAGGCGCCCCTTAATCAACAATTATTCTAAGGTTTCTTTTTCTACTGATCAAGTGCAACAGTGGTACCATGATGTTATTTGAGTTTTAGTAAACACAAGCAGAATAAACATTTTCTATTTAATGCTGATAACACTACAGACATAACTATTATAAGTAAAACAACAACCTTAAATTAGCTTTGATGCCTGCTATGTTCCCAGATTGTGTGAATTTGAAACATGTTTGGGTGAGTTTTTACCTTTCTGAATTTTAGAATGCCCATTCCTTATAAGTGCTTGCCTCTAAACTAACTAAATAGAGCTCTTTTGCAAATTAATTTTAACAGTACTGCCCACATTTACAACATACATGAACACACACACACGCACACACACACGACACAAACAAGATGCAAACAAAATCTTAATTTTGTTTATACTACTATTTGTGGAGAGAACATTACAGGCCCAGTTTTTAAAAACTTTCTTCTATTGTTTTGTTTATTTGTTTTAACAGAAAACTTTCCGCTAGAGTTCACATGTCGTAAAAAGGCCCATAGGTCTTAGTGAAGATGGGGGTAGAGAATTTATATCACAAAAGCACAGAGCAAGGTCCTCACTTTCCTCCAGGGGGGATCCTTGGAGCCTCTCTGCCTGTCATTTGAGGGGCTGGAGTCTGGGGACATGAGTCCTGCCAGCAGTTTGTATTTTAAAAGCATCTCTTTCCCTCTTTATTTTTTCTTGTTCTTTATTCTCAGGAGATTGTGGGCTGTATTTACATTTCAAAGACATAGTAAGATTTATAATTTCAAGGGGTAGAAAGAATATAAAAATAGTTTTTCCCCTGGGTTTCGGGGTAATTGCTATTTAAAATTTACCTCTTTTTTTTTTTTTTTTTTTTTAAAGAGCAGAACATTTTTCTTCCAACATTGTAATCTTTCCTAGTATTCACCAACATCTTGAGAGGAATAAGCAAGGTTTAAAGATCAATAGAACGAGGTGGACTTTCACTGGTTTTTAGAGTTGTAGTTCTGGTTTTGTAGAGATTTGTGTGTATGTGTGGGCGTGCGTGTTTTATGTGTATTTATTTATTTTTGAGGAGAGAGAGAGAGAGCGAGCGAGCATGAGCAGGGGAGGGGCAGAGAGAGAGGGAAACACAGAATCCAAAGCAGGATCCAGTCTCTGAGCTGTCAGCACAGAGCCTGATGCAGGGCTCGAACTCACAACTGCAAGATCATGACCTGAGCCGAAGTTGGAGGGTCAACCAACTGAACCACTCAGGTACTCCTAGTTTTGTAGAGATTTTAAAAATAAGGGCCATTATTCTTAATTCCTCAAGACATGGATTATAGCCTGAATATCAAGTGACTGCCCCTTCTTTTTAACTAATTTTGCTTCTTTATAACAAGGAAAATTTTAACTAAAATGGAAACCAGTAGTTTTATGCCCTTGTAAAGTTTGTCTCAAGCATTTTAACAAAAACCTTTTTTTCTAAATACAAAATGTAAGTTGGGCTTCTATAAGCCCCTCAGTATTGGTCTTCAACTAACGACTTGTAGGAGGTATTAGGAGAAATTTTTGGTCATTTGTTTCCTCTGTGAAAGGTAGGTTAGAAATACAGTCAAATAACTTTGTAAATCCTCTCTAAGTTATGTGGGAGCTTCTGAGAGTAGAAGTAAGGGCTTTATAATTTAAAAGCTCTGCTGCTGTCCAAGGGACATGAATTCTTTGTGGTGATAGGAGGGTCTAGGATACACCTGCAAACACATTGTATAAGAATTTCTCAGGCTGGGGGCACCTGGGTGGCTTAGTCGGTTAAGCGTCTGACTTTCGCTTAGGTCATGATCTCGCGGTTCGTGGGTTCGAGCCCCGCGTCGGGCTCTGTGCTGACTGCCAGCTCAGAGCCTGGAGCCTGTTTCAGTCTGTGACTCCCTCTCTCTCTGACCCTCCTAGAAATAAATAAAA